>NC_047022.1:626790-1226790 GCF_902652985.1 Pecten maximus | reverse complement strand
TAACATGACAGGTTAAATTTTTATTAAACATTTACAATGTATTTTTACATTTAAGAATTAATCTGTGCACTTAAGTATACATGTAATTCAATTTGAAACAGAAATAACAAGAACACATAATTGTTGATATGTTCAATGTTGAATACATGACAGCACCTAGTCATAGTTACAACTTTTGAGTATGAATTAAATGAAAAATGGAAAGACCAAACACAATGTTCTTTCAACGAAAAAATAGAGCTATACAATTATAATTATGATGATTTATATTGTGTTTTTTTTTGTATTATGAGCCGCCTGTCAATGGATCATATTTTTTAATCCTGTACATACTGTATTATAATAACATTGTCAGCATAAATGTGTGTGTGTATATATATATATATATTGTTTCATCTCTACAATGTAAGAAGTTTTACAATTTTGAACAATACCTTTGACAGACACATTGTGCGCTGAATGTCTGCATACGTTACAGGAGTTAGCTTCCGACATAAATTCAAATGTTCTAAAACGTTTTCGAGAGTTGGCTAAAACATTTTTGTCCATTTATTAGCCCACCATCATCAGATTATTTATATAACAATCATTTTTTGTGACGTTATTTAAATCACTGCCTCCGCTAGGGATCGCAGCCGGGGCCTCTAGCCTACTAGTCTTACACTCAACCAATTTAACTAAAGAGAAGATCTCTCTATATAAGCTAGCTGAGCGGTATATTGCGGCTAGTATTAATACCAGGGTGACGATATAAACAATTTCACAGCAATATTAATATTTATTGAAGATATTAATGATATATATATATATACTTCAAAAAGTAGTATAAGGTATGCAATTGGTAAACATTTTGATTAACTAAAATTATTTTTCATTTTATTAATTAGCCCAATTTTACTCTGGCCCTGTCACCACCGGAATCGGAACGCAATGGACCGAAAAGACCACATATGCTTTATTGTGTTTTTCTTCTTGCATTGTTTAAATTAAGAAAACTAAGCTTATCATTTCCAAAACAAACTGTGTGAATTATATTAAATTCCACAATTCATTAATTATAAATTTATACGGACGAAATAAAACACCTAGTTTAGACTAAATGGGTGTTCTTGGGTAAATAAATATATGATTTATCCATATATGTAAGGTAGGTGTTATGTCACATCTGATTTTATTGTAGAAAACTGCAATTTAACACAAAAGTTCCACAGCTTTGTGTACATTACATAAAATAATTTGAAAAAGGTTACATTTATAGCTGAAGATTAAGACAAGCTGGTTAAATCATCAGTTGCAAAAATTGTCATGAAATGCCTTTCCAGTTGCATTGGGGTACTCCCTAATGATGGACCATTTAGATCTGAAAATATTCCAATTGTAATTAGTTATGAGAACTGAATGTAGATGTCTATGGTATGAGTCTTTATTATTAATACTATAACCAATTGCAGTTAATATTATTCCAAAAATTCCAAATTCTGTATATTCTTTGTGAGGGAAGAGTGCAGTAAACATCACGAATGTCGGAATGACCACTACGACTAACAGATACGATAGTTTTGTTAGCTTTATAAGATAAACGATCGGATTTCAGCATACTATCACTGACCCATGATACATGTTTTTTTTATGAAATACTAGCTGCGATAACGTAGATCTGGACGACAATAGGTCTGTCTCAGAGCAGTGTAGGAAGGGTATGACTTCGTTCTAATGATGCAGTCTGATCAGGCTCTGAATCACTAACGTTAATCGTAAACAAAGTTTAGTCCTAAGTAATTAAAGAAACAACAAGGTAAACATGTGAACAAACAGATTAACAACTTTTAAGCAACTTGCCTTTAATTCGTGTTGATATATACTCTAGTGACAAACATCACACTACAGAGTTTCGGATGAAGCCCGTATCCAAAAGGCGCTCCCATTTTGACCGATTGATCACGTGATCAGACGTGAACAGACGGATCACGTGATCGTTGATTTAATTACATATTTTGATACAAAAATATGAAATATGACATCTAAAGAGACAATTAAATCTTTTGTAAGTTATTGATTTCTGATTTCGACTTTTCAACACACACAACAAAAATGAGAAATGGATACGAAACTAGAATAGTAAAGCTAGGATGTTTACATAGAAAATAGCGGTAAAGTTGCGACATCATTTTAGTAAGTGATTGAAACAACTGAACAAAATAACTGTTTTGTCGAGTTTTTTACGTCATATTTTAATGTTTTTATTCTTGCAAATACCGGTATTTTGTGAAACGAATGTCGGTACGGTTCTTGTACCGAGTATACCGGTTGCCAACCCTTCTCGCACTTGGAACTCTGCGATGAATTTTTGATAATAGGCTACCACCAGACGTCTCAAATATATACATATATATATATGATGATGATGATGACGATGATTTATTAAATAGCGAAATTACAGAAGATGAAGTTAGAAAAACAATTAAACAACTGAAAAATGGTAAAGCGCCAGGAATAGATAATATTTTTAAAATGAGTACTTGAAACACTCATCCCCAGAGTTGATTTCTATATATTGTAAACTTTTTAATATTGTCATGGATACGGGAAATATCCCAGAAAACTGGATCAAACCAATTTACAAAAAAAAGGGGAATCCAAAAGATCCCGATAACTATAGAGCAATTACCCTTATAAGTTTTTTAGGGAAATTATTTGCATCTATTATAAATAATCGGTTAAATAATTTTGTTAAGCATAATCATGTACTCTCAATTAGCCAAGCTGGATTCCGGAAAAATCATTCAACAATTGACAATATTTTTATTTTAAATATATTAATTACATCAGAGACCTATATACTATATACTAGGGATTCGCAACAACCGCTTTTCTCGCAGAGTCACGACCTCACCTATTGTTCTCATAACCGGAGGTATATTTAGCACGAGATCTAGCGAGACCAAGCGCTGCGGCTGCGCAATAGGTGGATATCGGAGTTGTTTATATTAGTGACATGTGCCGTGCCAAGAGATGGCGACGACTGTCTGTGCACATGTGTCACCGCGTTTGGCCGAGATAACTTCACACTGGCGATAGTTATACCTATGCACTGTAATGTATATCGGCAGATGTGAGCAACGATATTTAATACCTAGGTATTGAGTACATGTTTTATTCTAATTCACCAGTAGACTATGATTTTAAAAGCATTGAGCAGAGATTGACCGATGTTACAAAACAAAACATGTTAACAGATATCTGGTCGAAAGGTAGATTATATATCGATATCTGATAGATAGCCACTGTGTACAGTTTTAAACCTATAGAAACTAAATATAAATGTATGTGGAGCATCCTCACACAAATTAAATATAGAAATAGGTAGACATAATAATATTACCCAAAGAAATAGAACCTGTAACAATTGTGATTTGGGTGACATCGGGGATGAGTTTCATTTTATTTTGATATGTCCATTATATACAGGTCTGAGGGTAAAATGTATCAAACAATATTACTACAAAAGACATTCTGTTTTTAAATTAATCCAACTATTATCTGTTAATAATGTTAGAGAGTTGTCAAATTTAGGTTAATATCTATACTTGGCTTGCAAAAGTGTAGATAATTTTATATTGGACAGTTTTCATGTACATGTATGTAACACTCTCCTGTACACATCTGTAGTTGTTTAATGTTATATATCTTATAGGCCTTAGAGCTCATCTGCACCCACCACTAGACCAGTGATTCGTTGATTTATTTCACCAGCAGTTTTACAGTATAAAAATCAGCATTAAAACTATGCCTTTTATCTTTTTTTTAGAGATATTTCTTGTTTATTAGACAAATGCTATAGCAAAAGTCTTAAGTAAAATGAAAAAAAAAAACCACTGTCATGTTTGATGATTGATAATATTTTATTATTTAGTATTGAAAACTTTGATAGTGCTTAGGCCTTAGGTCATGTACCAATGGTAGATCTTTTCTTCTTTGGCTTTCTGAGAAAAAAAAAATCAAGTTTAATAAGTATTGATACATTATGGTATAGAATAGGCAGAGAAGCTTCTATAAGATTTAAATTTGAAACATTCAACTTTCGAATACCCTGCAGTAAATTCATATACCCCAAATGTTGATTAAACAGATTCGTAAATTCAAAATTAACCTAAAAACATATATATCTAAATATGAATGGACCCATTTAAGTTTAATTAGGGAATGGGGACACACCTGAGGGATTTTTGTCTTCCAGAGTACAGGTAAATATTTAGATTGTATACTGCACAGCATGCCTTTAGTGAACTCTAGTATTTTGGGGAGATGGACATGGCCAGCCTCAGGACAGGTGTTGACAATGAGACACACCTGTTGATTCATGTATATCTCAAAGGTAATAAAGGTGTGGTCAATGTCCCTATGGTTTGGATGGAATGGGGGAGCCTAGGTGATCACCATGACAATATTTTTTTCTGTAGACCCAGAAGTACAGAATGGACCCCCCTTTGAGTTTATTAGGAGATGCCCCATGATAAGGTGTTAATGTTTTTAATCAAAGGTGAGGTGCACGTGTGATCAATGCCCCAAAGGTTTGGGGGGGGGGGGGGGGGGGGGGGGGGGGGGGGTATATATATCGGTCATAATGGGAAAAAAATATATAACCTTTTGATTTTATTAATTTCCCACACAATACAATAAAATATATACCGCGGTATTTAATGTTTTGCTATGTGCAAAAGATATCATAGCTATTATATTCCAAACACACTCATTCCTCGATCAATCCCTGCAATTCTGTATCAAATATCTGTTTTGAAACACTAAATAATTTACAAAAAGTATCATATTTAATTTAATTTACATTAGACTGATTTATGCTTTTTTCAATTTGTTTCAATTAATGCATTTATTTCAATCATGGCTTTATTATTCATGAGATCAATGTTAACAGAAGTCATGATTATACTATATAAAATTCTACAGATTATAGCTATCAAATCACTAACCTAATTATAAATATGATATTAAAGTTGAATTGAATATAATAAATGGATAGTTTAAATTATAAACACCTTCCAGTTAAAAACAAAATAGACGATAGTATACCAGCCATCTTTTTCTCTTGTTTTGTTTACTAATTTTCACCGGGCAATAACTAACTATTCACAATGAATTACACAACAAATTTGACTAAACGCGATAGAGTAACTATCGAGCAACAATTATTTGAAAACCATTTTGAAATTGGTCAATAAATAAAAAAGGAGTTAATCATAAACTGAAACCATGTAGCACTGTCCTTAACACCAGCCATTCATAGTATAACCATAATTTGTTTTGTTTACTTATTTTCACTGGGCAATAACTAAATATTCACAATGAATTACACAACAAATTTGACTAAACGCGATACAGTAACTATCGAGCAACAATTATTTGAAAACCATTTTGAAATTGGTCAATAAATTAAATAAAAAAGGAGTTAATTATAAACTAACACCAGCCATTCATAGTATAACCATAATTTGTTTTGTTTACTTATTTTCACTGGGCAATAACTAAATATTTACAATGAATTACACAACAAATTTGACTAAACGCGATACAGTAACTATCGAGCAAGAATTATTTGAAAACCATTTTGAAATTGGTCAATAAATAAAAAAGGAGTTTAACAAGTAAACCAGAGACCTATATACTAGGGATTCGCAGCAACCGCTTTTCTCGCAGAGTCACGACCTCACCTATTGTTCTCATAACCGGAGGTATATTTAGCACGAGATCTAGCGAGACCAAGCGCTGCGGCTGCGCAATAAGTGGATATCGGAGTTGTTTATATTAGTGACATGTGCCGTGCCAAGAGATGGCGACGACTGTCTGTGCACATGTGTCACCGCGTTTGGCCGAGATAACTTCACACTGGCGATAGTTATACCTATGCACTGTAATGTATATCGGCAGATGTGAACAACGATATTTAAGTAGTGTCTAACCGAAAAAAGCACCATTTTTCCGTTAAAGATTCATATAGAAACATATGGAAAATGTCGTCCGATTTTCTGCCATTAGACGATGATCTAAATTTAGATGTATAGAGAAATTTACTCACGACGATTCTTATATTTTCGATAGTGATACTGACTTCAGTCAGTGCTTCCCTAATTATACCGGACTCTTACAAGGGGAAATATAATCACCTGTGTTATTTTCTTTGTATCTAAATACACTTTATTAATGACAACTGTCCAAGTATTGAATTACAGATGCTTGATCTTTTCTTGCTAATGTATACCGACGACATGGCTTTATTTGTTAACTGCCCAGAAGATTTACAAATTATGTTGGATTCTTTATATGCATATACCATAAAATGGAATCTGGAGGTCAATGTTGATATAACTAAAATCATGGTGTTTAGAAATTGTGGACAAATAAGAAATAATGAGCCATGGAAATATAATAAAGAATAATAATGACAATATAGAAATTGTTGACAGTTTTAAATACTTGGTTATGCTGTTCAACTACAATGGGAAGTTTTACAAAACACAAAAACTCTCTTAGAAATCATTGCTTGAATGTAGAAACTTATTGTTCTATTTTTGATTCGTATGTAAATAGTATTTTACGTTATGCATCGGAAATATGGGGATTTCATAAAGCACCGGATGTCGAAAGCGTACATTAGAAATTCTGTAAAAAAAAAGTACTTAACTTAATAAGGTGCCTAAATCAACTTGCAATGACTTCGTTTACTGTGAATTGGGTAGATAACCATTAACTATTATGAGAAAATTAAGAGTGTTCAAATATTGGTGAAACAGTCGGATAATCTGGTATTGAAAACATGTCTTGATGAAATGGTAAATGAGAATGACGTGTGGATATGTGACATTAAGAATGAATTAGCCACTTTAGGTATTGAGTACATGTTTTATTCTAATTCACCAGTAGACTATGCTTTTAAAAGCATTGAGCAGAGATTGACTGATGTTACAAAACAAAACATGTTAACAGATATCTAGTTCGTCGAAAGGTAGATTATATATCGATATCTGATAGATAGCCACTGTGTACAGTTTTAAACCTATAGAAACTAAATATAAATGTATGTGGAGCATCCTCACACAAATTAAATATAGAAATAGGTAGACATAATAATATTACCCAAAGAAATAGAACCTGTAACAATTGTGATTTGTGTGACATCGAGGATGAGATTCATTTTATTTTGATATGTCCATTATATACAGGTCTGAGGGTAAAATGTATAAAACAATATTACTACAAAAGGCATTCTGTTTTTAAATTAATCCAAATATTATCTGTTAATAATGTTAGAGAGTTGTCAAATTTAGGTTAATATCTATACTTGGCTTGCAAAAGACAAAATTTATTAGTGTAGATAATTTTATATTGAACAGTTTTCATGTACATGTATGTAACACTCTCCTGTACACATCTGTAGTTGTTTAATGTTATATATCTTATATATCTTATATACCTATAGGCCTTAGAGCTCATCTGCACCCACCACTAGACCAGTGATTCGTTGATTTATTTCACCAGCAGTTTTACAGTATAAAAACCAGCATTAAAACTATGCCTTTATGTTTTTTTGGAGATATTTCTTGTTTATTAGACAAATGCTATAGCAAAAGTCTTAAGTAAAATGAAAAAAAAAAAAAAAAAAAACACTGTCATGTTTGATGATTGATAATATTTATTATTTAGTATTGAAAACTTTGATAGTGCTTAGGTCATGTACCAATGGTAGATCTTTTCTTCTTTGGCTTTCTGAAAAAAAAATCAAGTTTAATAAGTATTGATACATAATGGTATAGAATAGGCAGAGAAGCTTCTATAAGATTTAAATTTGAAACATTCAAATTTCAAATACCCTGCAGTAAATTCATATACCCCAAATGTTGATTAAACAGATTCGTAAATTCAAAATTAACCTAAAAACATATATATCTAAATATGAATGGATCCATTTAAGTTTAATTAGGGAATGAGGACACACCTGAGGGATTTTTGTCTTCCAGAGTACAGGTAAATATTTAGATTGTATACTGCACAGCATGCCTTTAGTGAACTCTAGTATTTTGGGGAGATGGACATGGCCAGCCTCAGGACAGGTGTTGACAATGAGACACACCTGTTGATTCATGTATATCTCAAAGGTAATAAAGGTGTGGTCAATGTCCCTATGGTTTGGATGGAGTGGGGGAGCCCAGGTGATCACCATGACAATATATTTTTTTCTGTAGACCCAGAAGTACAGGTACATACAGGTATATACTCTACATATATTCTGAATGGACCCCCCTTTGAGTTTATTAGGAGATGCCCCATGACCAGGTGTTAATGTTTTTATCAAAGGTGAGGTGTGATCAATGCCCCAAAGGGTGGGCGGGGACTGGGGAGGGGGGGCGGGGGGAGGGGTGTGTATATATATCGGTCATAATGGGGAAAAAAAATATATATAACCTTTTGATTTTATTAATTTCCCACACAATACAATAAAATATATACCGCAGTATTTAATGTTTTGCTATGTGCAAAAGATATCATAGCTATTATATTCCAACACACTCATTCCTCGATCAATCCCTGCAATTCTGTATCAAATATCTGTTTTAAAATACTAAATAATTTACAAAAAGTATAATATTTAATTTAATTTACAGTAGACTGATTAATGCTTTTTTCAATTGGTTTCAATTAATGCATTTCTTTCAATAATGGCTTTATTATTCATGAGATCAATGTTAACAGAAGTCATGCTTATACTATATAAAATTCTACAGATTATAGCTATCAAATCACTAATCTAATTATAAATATGATATTAAAGACAATGAATTACACAACAAATTTGACTAAACGCAATACGGTAACTATCGAGCAACAATTATTTGAAAACCATTTTGAAATTGGTCAATAAATAAAAAAAGGAGTTAAACTGAAACCATGTAGCACTGTCCCTAACACCAGCCATTCACAGTATAACCATAATTTGTTTTGTTTACTTATTTTCACTTGGCAATAACTAAATTTTCACAATGAATTACACAACAAATTTGACTAAACGCGATACAGTAACTATCGAGCAAGAATTATTTGAAAACCATTTTGAAATTGGTCAAAAAATAAAAAAGGAGTTAATAATATAAACTGAAACCATGTAGCACTGTCCTTAACACCAGCCATTCACAGTATAACCATAATTTGTTTTGTTTACTTATTTTCACTGGGCAATAACTAAATATTCACAATGAATTACACAACAAATTTGACTAAACGCGATAGAGTAACTACCGAGCAATAATTATTTGAAAACCATTTTGAAATTGGTCAATAAATAAAAAAGGAGTTAATTATATAAACTGAAACCATGTAGCACTGTCCTTAACACCAGCCATTCACAGTATAACCATAATTTGTTTTGTTTACTTATTTTCACTGGGCAATAACTAAATATTCACAATGAATTACACAACAAATTTGACTAAACGCGATAGAGTAACTATCGAGCAAGAATTATTTGAAAACCATTTTGAAATTGGTCAATAAATAAAAAAGGAGTTAATTATATAAACTGAAACCATGTAGCACTGTCCTTAACACCAGCCATTCTCAGTATAACCATAATTTGTTTTGTTTACTTATTTTCACTTGGCAATAACTAAATATTCACAATGAATTACACAACAAATTTGACTAAACGCGATAGAGTAACTACCGAGCAACAATTATTTGAAAACCATTTTGAAATTGGTCAATAAATAAAAAAGGAGTTAATAATATAAACTGAAACCATGTAGCACTGTCCTTAACACCAGACATAAGCTAACCAGCGTGGTAATCGCCGTGAAAAGAACGGTCACATGTGCAGTCTTCCGAACATAAAGTACGACGGAATACGTTTGAAACACCAGTTTACATAAAAATAATTGCACTTACGTTTGATTCCCGTGATTTGTTATCGGACAATAGTCTTCTATGAGCTGTCATAAAGCTGACCGTGTTTCAGGCGTACCTTCAATATGGCGTCTAAACAGTAGGAGCAGCAATGCACTATGGGATAAATTACCCGAACTTCCGCTCGGCGGTGACGTTTGGTAAGCCAAAGAGCTTGTTGCGAATCCCTAGTATATAGGTCTCTGAGTAAACTAAAACCATGTAGCATCGTCTTTAACACCAGACATAAGCTAACCAGCGTGAAAAGAACCGTCACATGTGCAGTCTTCCGAACATAAAGTACGACGGAATACGTTTGAAACACCAGTTTACATAAAAATAATTGCACTTACGTTTGATTCGGGTGATTTGTTATCGGACAATAGTCTTCTATGAGCTGTCATAAAGCTGACTGTGTTTCAGGCGTACCTTCAATATGGCGTCTAAACAGTAGGAGCAGCAATGCACTATGGGATAAATTACCCGAACTTCCGCTGGGCGGTGACGTTTGGTAAGCCAAAGAGCTTGTTGCGAATCCCTAGTATATAGGTCTATAGGTCTCTGATTACATTATACCTGAATAGTGGTAAGAAACTCTACTGTGCTTTTATTGATCTCAGAAAAGCGTTTGACACAATTTGGAGAGCTGGGCTATGGACGAAATTGCAAAAATGTCATATTAAAGGCAAATGCTTTAAAGTTATAAAAAATATGTATCAAAATATCAAGTCTTGTGTTAAATACAATGGAAAAATATCAGAATATTTCCCTTGTTTAATTGGGGTACGACAAGGGGAAAATCTTTCCCCCATATTATTTTCTATGTTTATAAATGATTTAGAAATGTTTTTTAAATCTATGAAAAGTGATCCGTTACACAAAATCGCAGATGAAATTTCAAATGAATTGCATCTTTTTGTTGAAGTTTCTGTACTCCTATACGCTGATGATACCATTATCTTTGCAGAAACACCAGAAGGGCTACAAAAAGCACTGGATATTTTCCAGATATTGTGAAATTTGGAAACTGAAAGTAAATGTTGACAAAACAAAAGTCATGATTTTCAGTAAACGCAAATGTAACCAAAACCTTGAATTTCGTCTGAAGGATGCAACACTTGAAATTGTAGATAGTTTTTCATATCTTGGTGTAGTAGTTAATTATAATGGAAATTTTGCAAAAGCAAGGGATAAATTAATTGAACAAGCACAAAAGCCATTGTATACATTGTATAAAAAAAATCGTAATCATGCTATTCCTATTGATATACAACTTCATATTTTTGACACTGTAATTGAACCAATCTTGTTATACGGATCCGAAGTATGGGGATTTGAAAACTTGCGTGCATTGGAACAAATCCATCTCAAATTTTGCAAAAGAGTGCTAAAAGTGAGATCAAGTACTCCATCATTTATGGTATATGGTGAACTGGGTCGTTTCCCACTAGAACTGAATATTAAACTTAGAATGGCTCGTTTTTGGAACAGTCTTCTTTGTAATGAAAATAAACTTAGTAGTATTCTACTAAAATTAGCAATTAAACTGCATGACGCCGGAACTCTTTCTTTTAAATGGATCAACAAAGTTAAAAACATATATGATGAATCTGGCTTTTCATTTATTTTTGAAAATAGATTTAGTATGAATAAATTGTTCTTTAAAAATCAACTGAAACAGAGACTCCAAGATTAATTTATCCAAAAGTGGTTCTCAGAAATAGATAACTCTTCAAGAGGCGATTTTTACTCAATATGTAAATCTCAATTTGGTCTTGAAAAATATTTGACAGCATTGTCAGAAAATAATAGACTATATACCGTATAACTAAAATACGTACATGCAATTTTAAATTCCCTATTGAAACGGGTAGATGGCAAAGAATCCCGAAAGAAGAAAGGTTACGAAGAAAGAATATGTAACCTATGTTTAGAAAGTATTGGAGATGAATATCACTATCTGTTTTCTTGTAAAAATGAGCTAGTTAAAAATTTGCAAAATAAATATATTTCAAATTATTTTCGTACAAATCCAAATGAGATGAAAATGAAAGGCCTGTTGTCAGTATGTAACAAACAAGTTCTAAACGGATTGTCCATTTTTCTTAAAAAATTATCTCTTTTATTATGAAGCTTTAACAAACCGTATGTGTATAAATGATTGTATTATTTTGCTGTAATATATGTATCTATCATAAAGTGTTGACTTGGACTATGAAAGATTTATACAACATGTATATTATATGTTTCCTCTCTATCATATTAATAAGTTGTTACTGGTAATTAAGGAAACATATACATCATGTGTATTGCAATATAAGTTTCTGCAGCATTTCACTGCTATTTGTAACTATAAATTTATATATTATATCTGTCCATCCTGTCATGTCAAAGAATTTCGTTATAAATGTACCTCGTGTAACACATTGTCATGTGTCTGAGTGTAAATAAAATCTGAAATCTGAAGTAAGGCATTGGGTCCTGACCTCTGGCCAAGACATTCCAGGTTCTTAAAATTGAAGGCGCTGCTTCTGCTTAGCACTTGAGAATTTTAGGAGTCTGACGACTGGGTCGCCTGTTGTTGGTATAATTTGACCGGATGGGGTGTCCTGATGAATGTTTTCAGCAGTATGCTTCAGTGAGGTAGCACTATAAAATTGGCATCAGTTCCGCGCTATCACAAGGAGAAAACACAAATATATCACAGCTCCCCCAAAATACATCTCACCGGAGAATCCGTCCTTATAGCTGTTGATAAAGATGTTAAACAATTTCAAACAAATTTAAAACTTACCGGTAACTCGACTTTGGTGAACGATTGATAGGATATCTACAAGACTGACACAGATCATGACACTAAACATGTTTTAATTCCTCTAGTATACAAATTACTACAAATCATGACTCAATCATTCAAATATCAACATGTTCACATACAACCAGGGTTTTATATATGGTTTACTATGTGTGAAGCTAATTGACTGATATATCTAGAACTTTTTAATTGTTAACATAAAACTGTAACATATACGCTAAATTAGGTCTACACTCCTTATACAATAACATGAAACTAATCATCTATTAATAAAATGAAATTGAAAATGCATTTAAATTGAATGTCATAATCGGTAAATATATCTGGTAAAATCATGCAACAATACTTGACCACAGGAAGTTTTACAAACCCATTTCTATCAGGTGGGATTACTGGCCTTTAATTTTGGTGGTTTATACTGTATTGTTAGGTTTTGATTTATTGGTGTATTATTGATAATTTGATGATGTATTGTTGTTGTGTTGTTGTTGTGTTGTTCATGTATTGTATACGTATAGTTTGTGTTGTATATGTATAGATGATGTGTTGTGTTGTTCATGTGTTGTATACGTATGGTTTGTGTTGTATATGTATAGATGATGTGTTGTGTTGTTCATGTGTTGTATACGTATAGTTTGTGTTGTATATGTATAGATGATGTGTTGTGTTGTTTATGTGTTGTATACGTATAGTTTGTGTTGTATATGTATAGATGATGTGTTGTGTTGTTTATGTGTTGTATACGTATGGTTTGTGTTGTATATGTATAGATGATATGTTGTGTTAAGTATGTGTTGTATACGTATGGTTTGTGTTGTATATGTATAGATGATGTGTTGTATTAATTATGTGTTGTATACGTATGGTTTGTGTTGTATATGTATAGATGATGTGTTGTGTTGTTTATGTGTTGTATACGTATGGTTTGTGTTGTATATGTATAGATGATATGTTGTATACGTATGGTTTGTGTTGTATATGTATTGTTTATGTTGTAAACGTTTAGTTGATGTGTTGTGTTGTTTCTGTTGTATATGTATTGATGATATGTTGTTTATGTGTCGTTGATGTGTTGTGTTGTTTGAATTTTTGATGTGTTGTGTTGTGTTGTTGATGTTGATATGTTGATGTTGTGTTGATGGTGTGTTAATTTGTTTTTTCATCCTGTTGATTTTTTGTTCGAATAAGTCTTGTGATCTACAAATTGTAAAATACAGAAACTTCGATTTCAGTGTATTGTATTTTTGATTCCTTATGTATGTTGTATGGATTTACATGTATAAACTGGGAATTTGTAAATAAGTTGTATAATACAAACATCTAAAGATAATTCTATATAGTGTATAATATACCAATGAACAACAATGAAGGTAGTAATACCAGGGACAAGTCTAGCACCATATTGTGTAATTTTAAAGTGATTTATCCCTGATGTGCTGTTCTTACAAAAAAATAGCAAAACACTCTAACTATGTGTCCCAACGCCAGCAACCCTAGTCAGCTTTCACACAGACTCCAGGATTTCCTGGTGAAGTTCAATAACAAGCCAGGACAGATATAAAGTATTTGTCATTAGTTATTCCAGGAAATTTAGACTGGAAACATCTGTTACATTATCAGGACTGAAATCTCACCTCAACACTGTGACATTATCAGGACTGAAAACTCACACCTCAACACTGTGACATTATCAGTACTGAAAACTCACCTCAACACCATGACATTATCAGGACTGAAAACTCACCTCAACACTGTGACATTATCAGGACTGAAAACTCACACCTCAACACTGTGACATTATCAGTACTGAAAACTCACCTCAACACCATGACAGTATCAGGACTGAAAACTCACCTCAACACTGTGACATTATCAGGACTGAAAACTCACACCTCAACACTGTGACATTATCAGGACTGAAAACTTACAACTGAACACTGTGACATTATCAGGACTGAACACTCACACCTGAACACTGTGACATTATCAGTACTGAAAACTCACCTCAACACTGTGACATTATCAGTACTGAAAACTCACCCCAACACCATGACATTATCAGGACTGAAAACACACACCTGAACACTGTGACATTGTCAGGACTGAAAACACACACCTGAACACTTTAACATTATCAGTACTGAAAACTCACCTGAACACCATGACATTATCAGGACTGAAAACACACACCTTAACACTGTGACATTGTCAGGACTGAAAACACACACCTGAACACTGTGACATTATCAGGACTGAAAACTCACCTCAACACCATGACATTATCAGGACTGAAAACTCACCTCAACACTGTGACATTATCAGGACTGAAAACTCACACCTCAACACTGTGACATTATCAGGACTGAAAACTTACAACTGAACACTGTGACATTATCAGGACTGAACACTCACACCTGAACACTGTGACATTATCAGTACTGAAAACTCACCTCAACACTGTGACATTATCAGTACTGAAAACTCACCCCAACACCATGACATTATCAGGACTGAAAACACACACCTGAACACTGTGACATTGTCAGGACTGAAAACACACACCTGAACACTGTGACATTATCAGTACTGAAAACTCACCTGAACACCATGACATTATCAGGACTGAAAACACACACCTTAACACTGTGACATTGTCAGGACTGAAAACACACACCTGAACACTGTGACATTATCAGGACTGAAAACTCACCTCAACACCATGACATTATCAGGACTGAAAACACACACCTGAACACTGTTACATATATTATCAGGTGTTATTTCAAACAACCTGCTACACATGTTAAAACTTGACATCAATATGGTCTGGAACATAAAATTGTTTAAATTGCATATCTAACCCTAACCCTACATAAATGCTATATATACTACAGATAAATTTTGTTCATTTAAGACATTTTTTACAAATTTAAAAAGACAACCAATCATTAAGAACAAACCTTATATTAATGCTAGAAGGCTTATCATAAAAGGCACTTCCCAAAAATATAACTGATGGGAACAATCTCTTAAACCATCCAGTACCATAAAATCACACATTTATCATTATTGAACCATAGAAACCGTCCAGTAACCATAGAAACCATCCAGTAACCATGGAAACCATCCAGTCACTATATAAACCATCCTGTAACCATAGAAACCATCCAGTAACCATAGAAACTATCCAGTAACCATAGAAACCATCCAGTAACTATAGAAACCTTACCAACAGTACCATAAAATCACACATTTATCATTATTGAACCATAGAAACCGTCCAGTAACCTTAGAAACCATCCAGTAATCATAGAAACCATCCAGTAACCATAGAAACTATCCAGTAACCATAGAAACCATCCAGTAACTATAGAAACCATCCAGTAACCATAGAAACCATCCAGTAACAATAGAAACCATCCAGTAACTATGGAAACTATCCAGTAACTATAGAAACCATCCAGTAACCATAGAAACCATCCAGTAACCATAGAAACCATCCAGTAACAATGGAAACCATCCAGTAACCATAGAAACCATCCAGTAATCATAGAAACCATCCAGTAACAATAGAAACCATCCAGTAACCATAGAAACCATCCAATAACAATAGAAACCATCCAGTAACTATGGAAACCCCACAAGAACTAGGGAAATACTACTGTAACAACAACTACATGTACAACCATTCGGTATCTTAAGACCAACCAGTAACTATAGAAATCAAACGGTAGAAATAAATTAATGGCACTAAACAGTCTATTTCCACATATATTACACTTTAAGAATTTTGGCAAGAAGGACTCAACCACAAACAAATAATTCATTTCACTCGACTAGTACAGAAAATACATGTATTCCAATGCCAGTTTACTACCTCCCTACTTTATACTGAAGTAATTAACACTACTTATTAATATTTACTTGAATAACAGATTTTTTTGTAGAAAATATTCTCCAACAGAGTGACAATATCTGATATTTTTTCACTCTGATTTTTCTGCAACCCAACTTAACCTCCAATCTACAAATACTGGAGTTTATATTAACTAAATGTCTACTGTCGCAATTAATGTGGTTAATATACTACTACCTGATACTTATGTCAAACAAAAGGCAATATCAGATTTTGAAAATTAGGAAGTGTACTGGATCATTCAACATTACACAAATACAGACTTTGTTTGAGGGCAATCCATGGTTTTATGGACCTGACCTGGACAATATTCCCCGAGGCCGAAGCTGAGGGGATATAGTTCAGGGCATGTCGGTTAAACGATGGATTGACCGAAACTAAAGTCTGCATTTACTTTATTATATGATGTATATTGATTTAAAACAAAAATACATAAGAAAGTTCCTTTAAATTACCACATCACATCACCGGGAGGTCAATATAACGTTTCGCCCAGGTTCATGGAATGTTATATTGACCTCTGCTAAAAATACATCTCAGCACAGATAACATAATTCTATTTTTAGCAGGAGTCGATACAAGATTCCATGGACCTGACAAAACATTATATTGACTCCTCGGTGATGTCAGGAGGTATTTCCAAGGAAATAATTTATATCATGTGATCTCAATTTGACAAATAAGTGATAGTATTACATATATAGTACCAATCATATAATGATAGTCCATACAGGTAAGGTTTGGGTCAGAATTGTAATATTAGTCCATGCAGGTAAGGTTTGGGTCAGTTTTGTAATATTAGTCCATACAGGTAAGGTTTTGGCCAGTGTTAGTCCATACAGGTAAGGTTTGGGTCAGTATTAGTCCATACAGGTAAGGTTTGGGCCAGTGTTAGTCCATACAGGTAAGGTTTGGGTCAGTATGGTAATATTAGTCCATACAGGTAAGGTTTGGGTCAGTATGGTAATATTAGTCCATACAGGTAAGGTTTGGGTCAGAATTGTAATATTAGTCCATACAGGTAAGGTTTGGGCCAGTGTTAGTCCATACAGGTAAGGTTTGGGTCAGTATACATATTAGACATACAGGTAAGGTTTGGGTCAGTATTGTAATATTAGTCCATACAGGTAAGGTTTGGGTCAGTATGGTAATATTAGTCCATACAGGTAAGGTTTGGGTCAGTATTATAGCAAGAGCTCAACTATACAATTATGATATACAGTTCAACTTTTGTGTTCAACTATTTACAGTGCAGATATAGATAAAACTAATTATTATATAAATCTACAGGTAGACCGATCGTGCTAGGCCATACATCTGTGACAGGAATACAAAGAGGGAATTATACATTCTCTAGGGAAACATAGGGTTTCTAGGGAATCATAGGGTTTCTAGGGAAACATAGGGTTTCTAGGGAAACATAGGGTTTCCAGGGAAACATAGGGTTTCTAGGGAAACATAGGGTTTCTAGGGAATCATAGGGTTTCTAGGGAAACATAGGGTTTCTAGGGAAACATAGGGTTTCTAGGGAATCATAGGGTTTCTAGGGAAACATAGGGTTTCTAGGGAGTTATACATTCTCTAGGGAAACATAGGGTTTCTAGGGAATCATAGGGTTTCCAGGGAAACATAGGGTTTCTAGGGAATCATAGGGTTTCCAGGGAAACATAGGGTTTCTAGGGAATCATACAGTCTCTAGGGAAACATAGCGTTTCTAGGGAAACATACAGTTTCTTGGGAAACATGGGTTTTCCAAGGAATAATGCATTTTCTAGGGATACATATATAAAAACTAAGGAATACAGTTTCTAAGAACACATAAAGATATTGGAGTTACACAGTTGGTAGGAGCAAATACACATGTGGTTTCTATGGAAACAGACAGGGGCAAGTGATACCAGAATCCATACAATATCATCACTAATTACAGTAATTTATAGTTTCCGATGTAAAAAGAAATCTGCATATCATTTGTTTTAAAACAATCTTGCAATATTCTTTATCAACATAATTATAATCCCATGTCAATTAAATTTGCTGCTTTATATAAGTTGTAGAGATATAGCTAATAAAAGTCTTTAATACAAAATCATCTTTATATTCAATGATTGTTTACAGCTGTACTACAGCAGTCTCCACATAATGTCATGTTCATTATTGTCACGCATCAGTAAATATTATGCTGTCATAAAACATCATTACTTTTTCTTTGTATGTATATATTATGATTATATTAAATTATTAATGGGGCATTCCTTCGTTTGGACATCAGAAACATGCACAATTTCTATTGATGAAATCTTTATCCGAATGATGATTATATGAGTGTCTGTGCCTACATGTAATGAAATTAACGCCGTAATGTACAAGAAAAGGGAGTATCGTATATAAATACTGTATGTCTGTGCGGTAATTAGTGATACTTCAGGTCAAATTAGGCATCTACAGGATTTGATACTCAAAGAACTTTGGTTTATCTTGAGAATAAAAGTACCTTTAGTTATTGAATGTAAACATCATAATTTTTACTACTTGGAAAAATACATATTTTCCAGTAAGTTTAATTTTGATAACCTAAACTTTATTCAAAAGAAGGAATGCCTTTTTAATATATTTTTATTCAGGTTTAAATTTTATATATCTTATAAAACAAAATATTAAACATCGAGAGATCACTGGACCTCAATCTTACGTAATTAACTGTAAATTTGACTGTTCAGGGTAGAGACATCACTGGACCTCAATCTTACGTGATTAACTGTAAATTTGACTGTTCAGGGTAGAGACATCACTGGACCTCAATATTACGTGATTAACTGTAAATTTGACTGTTCATGGTAGAGACATAACTGGACCTCAATCTTATGTGATTAACTGTAAATTTGACTGTTCATGGTAGAGACATCACTGGACCTCAATCTTACGAGATTAACTGTAAATTTGACTGTTCAGGGTAGAGACATCACTGGACCTCAATCTTACGAGATTAACTGTAAATTTGACTGTTCAGGGTAGAGACATCACTGGACCTCAATCTTACGTGATTAGCTGTAAATTTGACTGTTCAGGGTAGAGATGGAATGCTGTCACTAGTGTTGTTATTGTTTGTAATTTTCAATAACTTTTCTGCTTCATCAGGATTCAGATTTTCTTCTCTAAGAACTGGCAATGACTTCTCTCCAGGACTATGGAAAGATTTTTCAGCAGGGCTATGAAATGACTTCTCCCCAGGACTGTGAAATGATTTCTCCCCTGGAGTGTGAAATAATTTCTCTCCAGGACTGTGAAATGATTTCTCCCCAGGACTGTGAAATGATTTCTCCCCTGGACTGTGAAATGATTTCTCCCCAGGACTGTGAAATGATTTCTCCCCAGAACTGCGAAATGGTTTATCTGGTGATGTTGCCTTTAGACTCCCCTGAGAGACTGGAACGGGAAACTTCTGAAGAGGAGTGATCTCCCCTGAAAGGAACTTTTCAACCTTGTCCACGCAGGCATCCTGGTAGTCATGGACCCACCTTAAACAAATTAAATCATTTGTCTTTATGTTAAATTATTCAGAGAATTTTGGTTCATTAAAAAATTACATTAAATTATATATGAATAATAATTGCCAGCAATTCTGTGTACAATCTGTCATGTAGACTAAAATTATCATTTAAACAAATTTATGTCAGTCAAAACTTCATCCCAACATGCTACTGGCCTGGCCAAATAGCTTGAGACAGAGCCTCTTGATTATTGATAGAAGCTGTTTAAAGATTTCAGTGCATTTAAACCACATTATCAAATTGACCAAACTTGGTATAGCTCAATCAAATAATACTTACACTCAAATTTCAAACAGTAGAGTTAGATACAGTAGAGTTAGATACAGTAGAGAGTTAGATACAGTAGTAAGTTAGATACAGTAGTAAGTTAGATACAGTAGAGTTAGATACAGTAGATAGTTAGATACAGTAGAGTTAGATACAGTAGATAGTTAGATACAGTAGAGAGTTAGATACAGTAGAGTTAGATACAGTAGTAAGTTAGATACAGCAGAGAGTTAGATACAATAGAGTTAGATACAGTAGAGAGTTAGATACAGTAGAGAGTTAGATACAGTAGAGAGTTAGATACAGTAGAGTTAGATACAGTAGAGAGTTAGATACAGTAGAGTTAGATACAGTAGAGTTAGATACAGTAGAGTTAGATACAGTAGAGACTTAGATAAAGTAGAGAGTTAGATACAATAGAGAGTTAGATACAGTAGAGAGTTAGATACAATAGAGAGTTAGATACAGTAGAGAGTTAGATACAGTAGAGAGTTAGATACAGTAGAGTTAGATACAGTAGAGTTAGATACAGTAGAGTTAGATACAGTAGAGTTAGATACAGTAGATAGTTAGATACAGTAGAGAGTTAGATACAGTAGATAGTTAGATACAGTAGAGTTAGATACAGTAGATAGTTAGATACAGTAGATAGTTAGATACAGTAGAGAGTTAGATACAGTAGAGAGTTAGATACAGTAGAGAGTTAGATTCAGTAGAGGTTATTACAGTAGAGAGTTAGATACAGTAGAGTTAATACAGTAGAGAGTTAGATAAAGTAGAGAGTTAGATACAATAGAGAGTTAGATACAGTAGAGAGTTAGATACAGTAGAGAGGTAGATACAGTAGAGAGTTAGATACAGTAGAGAGTTAGATACAGTAGAGAGGTAGATACAGTGGGTTAGATACAGTAATAAGTTAGATACAGTAGAGTTAGATACAGTAGAGAGTTAGATACAGTAGAGTTAGATACAGTAGAGAGGTAGATACAGTAGAGAACTAGATACAATAGAGAGTTAGATACAATAGAGATTTAGATACAGTAGAGTTAGATACAGTAGAGTTAGATACAGTAGAGAGTTAGATACAGTAGAGTTAGATACAGTAGAGAGTTAGATACAGTAGAGAGTTAGATACAGTAGAGAGTTAGATACAGTAGAGTTAGATACAGTAGAGAGTTAGATACAGTAGATAGTTAGATACAGTAGAATTAGATACAGTAGAGTTAGATACAGTAGAGTTAGATACAGTAGAGTTAGATACAGTAGAGTTAGATACATTAGATAGTTAGATACAGTAGAGTTAGATACAGTAGAGTTAGATACAGTAGAGAGGTAGATACAGTAGAGAGGTAGATACAGTAGAGAATTAGATACAATAGAGAGTTAGATACAGTAGAGAGTTAGATACAGTAGAGTTAGATACAGTAGAGAGTTAGATACAGTAGAGAGTTAGATACAGTAGAGTTAGATACAGTAGAGAGTTAGATACAGTAGAGAGGTAGATACAGTAGAGAGGTAGATACAATAGAGAATTAGATACAGTAGAGTTAGATACAGTAGAGTTAGATACATTAGATAGTTAGATACAGTAGAGTTAGATACAGTAGAGTTAGATACAGTAGAGAGGTAGATACAGTAGAGAGGTAGATACAGTAGAGAATTAGATACAGTAGAGAGTTAGATACAGTAGAGAGTTAGATACAGTAGAGTTAGATACAGTAGAGTTAGATACAGCAGAGAGGTAGATACAGTAGAGAGGTAGATACAGTAGAGAGTTAGATACAGTAGAGAGTTAGATACAGTAGAGTTAGATACAGTAGAGAGTTAGATACAGTAGAGTTAGATACAGTAGAGAGGTAGATACAGTAGAGAGGTAGATACAATAGAGAATTAGATACAATAGAGAGTTAGTTACAGTAGATAGTTAGATACAGTAGAGAGTTAGATACAGTAGAGAGTTAGATACAGTAGAGTTAGATACAGTAGAGTTAGATACAGTAGAGAGGTAGATACAGTAGAGAATTAGATACAATAGAGAGTTAGATACAGTAGAGAGAGTTAGATACAGTAGAGAGTTAGATACAGTAGAGAGTTAGATACAGTAGAGAGAGTTAGATACAGTAGAGAGTTAGATACAGTAGAGAGTTAGATACAGTAGAGAGTTAGATACAGTAGAGTTAGATACAGTAGAGTTAGATACAGTAGAGTTAGATACAGTAGAGAGGTAGATACAGTAGAGAGTTAGATACAGTAGAGAGGTAGATACAGTAGAGAACTAGATACAATAGAGAGTTAGATACAGTAGAGTTAGATACAGTAGAGAGTTAGATACAATAGAGTTAGATACAGTAGAGTTAGATACAGTAGAGAGTTAGATACAGTAGAGTTAGATAATCTTCAATATTTGAAATCAAAACAACATGTGTGTATTCTTAACCATAAAGGTGACCAAACATCTTGACCCAGGGCCACTGGAATATTGAGAAAGAATCATTCAAATATAAGTGCTGAAGCCAGACAGGCAACGGGTGCCATACCACCACATAGGCCCCCTTGCTCTTTGGGTGGCTGCGCTTAATTGATATCAGCAGTCGACGGTCAATGCTTCCTGATTTTTTTTCTACATTTACAAAAGTAGCTACAATGAATATTATCAGCTCAATCGAGTCATCACCGACAGATTATATAGTGACGGTAAAATTACTCAATCGAGTCATCACCGACAGATTATATAGTGACGGTAAAATTACTCGATCGAGTCATCACCGACAGATTATATAGTGACGGTAAAATTACTCGATCGAGTCATCACCGACAGATTATTTAGTGACGGTAAAATTACTCGATCGAGTCATCACCGACAGATTATTTAGTGACTGTAAAATTACTCAATCGAGTCATCACCGACAGATTATTTAGTGACTGTAAAATTACTCAATCGAGTCATCACCAACAGATTATTTAGTGACGGTAAAATTACTCAATCGAGTCATCACCGACAGATTATTTAGTGACTGTAAAATTACTCAATCGAGTCATCACCGACAGATTATATAGTGACGGTAAAATTACTCGATCGAGTCCTCACTGATATATTATTTAGCCTTCTTTCCATTGTCAGCTGATAAGACAACATAGCTCATCACGTGGGTTGAAATTCAAATCAGTTTTATAAATGTAGGTCAAAGGTCACAGTCAAGGACTGCAGGTTTTCTAATGTAATACCAGAAGAAAGATGCAAGGAACACAGTTCAAACATACAAACCTTGTATGGTACAGGTATTATATATACTCACTGTGGCCAAGGTTAAAAGCTTTGGGTCAAAGGTCATGGCCAATGTAAACAGCATAGGAACATGCATGTGAAAAATAGGTCACTGCCAATATAAACAGTACAGGAACAAGCATGTGAAAAACTTAAGTTGTATCCTCATTAGTATTGACACAACACGTACTGCTTCATGAAAGCTTTAACCAGTAGCTATCTACAGACTCGATACATTTTGTTTAGATTTACAGAGGATCCTCGCCGAGCAACTATCAAGTTAGGATCTGGTCAATTTCAATGTTACTGAAATTATATTGAGCATCATATAAACCCTACGATATTGAGCTTCATATAAACCCTACGATATTGAGTATCATATAAACCCTACAATATTGAGTATCATATAAACCCTACGATATTGAGCATCATATAAACCCTACGATATTGAGTATCATATAAACCCTACGATATTGAGTATCATATAAACCCTATGATATTGAGTATCATATAAACCCTACGATATTGAGCTTCATATAAACCCTACGATATTGAGCATCATATAAACCCTACAATATTGAGCATCATATAAACCATACGATATTGAGTATCATATAAACCCTACAATATTGAGCATCATATAAACCCTACAATATTGAGCATTATATAAACCCTACGATATTGAGCATCATATAAACCCTACGATATTGAGCATCATATAAACCCTACAATATTGAGTATCATATAAACCCTACAATATTGAGCATCATATAAACCCTACAATATTGAGCATCATATAAACCCTACAATATTGAGTATCATATAAACCCTACAATATTGAGCATCATATAAACCCTACGATATTGAGCATCATATAAACCCTACGATATTGAGTATCATATAAACCCTACGATATTGAGCTTCATATCAACCCTACGATATTGAGCATCATATAAACCCTACGATATTGAGCATCATATAAACCCTACGATATTGAGCTTCATATAAACCCTACGATATTGAGCTTCATATCAACCCTACAATATTGAGCTTCATATAAACCCTACAATATTGAGTATCATATAAACCCTACAATATTGAGCATCATATAAACCCTACAATATTGAGTATCATATAAACCCTACAATATTGAGTGTCATATAAACCCTACGATATTGAGCTTCATATAAACCCTACGATATTGAGCATCATATAAACACTACGATATTGAGCATCATATAAACACTACGATATTGAGCATCATATAAACCCTACGATATTGAGCTTCATATAAACCCTACGATATTGAGCTTCATATAAACCCTACAATATTGAATTTCATATAAACACTACGATATTGAGCATCATATAAACACTACGATATTGAGCATCATATAAAACCTACGATATTGAGCATCATATAAATAAAGAGGGTAAAGAATCGAAAGACACCTTTGTTTTTCTGTCCCGAGCTAAAAATACAGCTTATATTTTAAGACTTTGACCATGTATTCTATTTATCCTGCAACAGTTAGTCTATCAAAAATAGTCATTTTGAAGTGAAACGGTATCAACAATGATCCAAATATGGTCGCCTTTTAAACATTGTTTCACTTTGAAGTAGGTAAGTCAAATTGACGCACATGCTAAGATTTCAAAATACAGCTGTTTCCCGTCACTGCCGTATATAGCAAAAATATATATGGTGGGTGTATTCTGACAATGCGGTGACAGTAACAGAATAAACCCTACAATATTGAGCTTCAGAGGAGGTGTCTACTACTCTGTAGTAACTGATACCCATCATCTGCTTTTGTGATCAACATCATCCTATATTTTTAATACATTTGTATTTCCTTTTGAAAGTTGCCTCGGCCATCAATCTGATTTGGAATAGAATCAAGATCATCCATATATAAACATGTAGGTATAACAGGAATATGTACACAAGGGAGGTAACTCAAACAGGCTTGTGACTATACACACAAAATAACTATATTTTTAGGTTAATTGAAATTTATTTCTGAAAACAAGATATCAGAATTCATTTATGATTGAGAAAATATTTGTTCTTTATGCATGTATCACACACTTTCAGTCCGTAATGCACAACCCAGTCATTCAGTCGGCACGGCCGACAACACACACTTTATACACAACAGTCATTCAGTCTGCACGGCCGACAACACACACTTTATACACAACAGTCATTCAGTCGGCACGGCCGCATCACACACTTTATACACAACTGTCATTCAGTCGGCACGGCCGCATCACACACTTTATACACAACAGTCATTAAGTCAGCACGGCCGCATCACACACTTTATACACAACTGTCATTCAGTCGGCACGGCCGCATCACACACTTTATACACAACAGTCATGCAGTCGGCACAGCCGCATCACACACTTTATACACAACAGTCATGCAGTCGGCACAGCCGCATCACACACTTTCATTTCATAATACACGAATCATTCAGTCGGCACGGCCGATCCCGTGGGCCTCCCCTACGTTCGCTGTTTTCCTCCCAAAGCAGGATGTTGTAAAATAAGTACAGTTTACATTTTTTACGACTGGTTTACACACTTTCAGACATTTGAAATTATTATGCATTTGATTTACATTCTTTCAATATTCTGACAAGCGACTAGTTTTTGAGATATACAGTGTATATTAATACAAAAAAGTCCCCACCGCTACAATGTCACTTAATAATGTCCCCCAGAGTGCCAACATTTAAAATGTCACTCAAATATTGTCCCCAAGAGTCTGAACATTTAAAATGTTACTCAAATATTGTCCCCCAGAGTCCCAACATTTAAAATGTTACTCAAATAATGTCCCCCAGAGTCCCCTCAACCATAATGTCACTCCAATGACGTCCCCCAGAGTCCCATACCCACAATGTCACTTAAATGACGTCTCCCAGAGTCCCACACCCACAATGTCACTCAAATGACGTCCCCCCAGAGTCCCACACCCTCAATGTCATTCAAATAATGTCCCCCAGAGTCCCCTCAACCATAATGTCACTCCAATGATGTCCCCCAGAGTCCCACACCCACAATGTCACTTAAATGACGTCCCTGTAGAGTACCCACAATGTCACTCAAATGACGTCCCCCCAGAGTCCCACACCCTCAATGTCATTCAAATAATGTCCCCCAGAGTCCCCTCAACCATAATGTCACTCAAATGACGTCCCCCAGAGTCCCAAACCCAAAATTTCACTTAAATGACGTCCCCAGAGTCCCACACCCACAATGTCACTCAAATGACGTTTCTATAGAGTACCCATAATGTCACTCAAATGACGTCCCCAGAGTCCCACACCCACAATGTCACTCAAATGACGTTTCTATAGAGTACCCATAATGTCACTCAAATGACGTCCCCAGAGTCCCACACCCACAATGTCACTCAAATGACGTTTCTATAGAGTACCCATAATGTCACTCAAATGACGTCCCCAGAGTCCCACACCCACAATGTCACTCAAATGACGTTTCTATAGAGTACCCATAATGTCACTCAAATGACATCCCCAGAGTCCCACACCCACAACCCCACTCAAATGACGTCCCCAGAGTCCCACACCCACAATGTCACTCAAATGACGTCCCCAGAGTCCCCACACCCACAATGCTGACATAATATAGATTAATTACATGCTATGTAAAAAATTATGTAACAACAAATTTGACTTCATTATAACGACAGTTTGATTAACAATAAAATTTGATTAGAAATATCAATACAACAATTAAATAAGTTATGTACATTAAACAATTTCATCACCTCTATATATAGTTTGATAAGCTCAATCACAGACCTTGGAATCTATAATGCTATTTTTACGTTGACAATTATATCAAGCAAGTAATGGTCACTATAAAGTGGTCAAATTATATAAGAAATTTAGTGAAACAAACATAAATTGTTCATTTCTTTAAAAACAAAGACACTACACCTTCTTATCTTTATTTTCTTAATGTTACTGATTAACTGGAGAGTGTTGATGATTTGTATGAACACTTAAAACAGATCGGAAAATGATAGTGAATGATACAAAAACCTGAATAAGGTATCGTAGTATGGCCTTTATAGAGAACTTGTCTACAATTGGTTTTTTTTCTCATCAATTCTCAAAATTCACCAAAACTTTATTTTTCCACCCAAATATTAGACAACTATCATATATATATGCATAGCCTCTAATGTTCTTGTCCTAACTTAGGTACAAATTATGATAAACATTATATATTTATATGCCTACCTACCAAATTTACCAACCACTGATATTTACAAGTGCAATCAATGATTGCGAAAGCTCACCGGCGGCAGCAATCACACTATGCATTCATTTTTTATGTATGTATAAGCATGTCATCCTGAAATTGTATGTCACATAATATTGCTCCTAGACCTCTAATGGATGTATAAACCAAATAAGAAGGGTGTGGACTTACAAGCTTTTCAAAACTAACCCCCAAAATCTTTAAAGTGAGTTTTTGTGTCAAAGTCCACAAAATGGTAAAATGCCAAATGCCAATTTTTTTTCCAAAAACCAAATTAGAAGGGTGATAGGTGTATACTTTTGGACTCTACTTTAAAGTGAGTTTTGGGGCCAAAAAAGCTAAGTCCACAAAATGGTAAAATGCGAAAAAAATCACAATTTTTTTCTGCATTATTTTGCCATAACATCACTCCTAGACCTCTAATGAATGTATAAACCAAATTAGAAGGGTATGAGGTGTATACTTTTGGACAAGCTTTCCACAAACTTACTCCAAAAACTTTAAAGTTTTGGGGTGGAAGCCGACGTGACAGCATTAGCTCTCGGTTACTCGTAACCGGTGAGCTAATAATGGTACTTTATACTATACACCCAACTAAGATAAACCTAATTTCTTAGCATTTTGTAGACACTCTAATGTCAATGTCAACACTCGGATATCACACGGAATGTATATTATACAGAACTTTGGTCAACAGTTAAAGCCTCACTAAGATAAGCACCAACAGTTCTAAAAGCTTGATTAATAATAACTTAATATGTATTTTGTAACAATGGATGAAAATAAGCATTTTTCTGTTTACATACAATTTTAAAATGTTACATGTAGCTACAAGGTCTACATACGAATCAATTTTACATGCAATTAATTATACATTAAATTAAAAAATCCACAGCCATTCCTTGCATACTGAATAAATACATGTATATGCAAAATATGCCACATGCATTCTCTGTATATTGTTCATTAAATAAACCCGAAAAACAGGCAACTGATATTTTCTGTCCTACATCTAATGTATATCCTTGTCGTTCTCAACAAATCTCTGTCCTACATCTAGTGTATCTTCTTGTCGTCCTCAACAAATCTCTGTCCTACATCTAGTGTATCTCCTTGTCCTACATTTAATGTATCTCCTTGTCGTCCTCAACAAATCTCTGTCCTACATCTAGTGTATCTCCTTGTCCTACATCTAATGTATCTCCTTGTCCTACATCTAATGTATCTCCTTGTCCTACATCTAGTGTATCTCCTTGTCGTCCTCAACAAATCTCTGTCCTACATCTAGTGTATCTCCTTGTCCTACATCTAATGTATCTCCTTGTCCTACATCTAATGTATCTCCTTGTCCTACATCTAGTGTATCTCCTTGTCGTCCTCAACAAATCTCTGTCCTACATCTAATGTATCTCCTTGTCATCCTCAACAAATCTCTGTCCTACATCTAGTGTATCTCCTTGTCGTCCTCAACAAATCTCTGTCCTACATCTAGTGTATCTCCTTGTCGTCCTCAACAAATTTCTGTCCTACATCTAGTGTATCTCCTTGTCGTCCTCAACAAATCTCTGTCCTACATCTAGTGTATCTCCTTGTCCTACATCTAATGTATCTCCTTGTCCTACAACTAATGTATCTCCTTGTCCTACATCTAGTGTATCTCCTTGTCGTCCTCAACAAATCTCTGTCCTACATCTAGTGTATGTCCTTGTTGTCCTCAACAAATCTCTGTCCTACATCTAGTGTATCTCCTTGTCCTACATCTAATGTATCTCCTTGTCCTACATCTAATGTATCTCCTTGTCCTACATCTAGTGTATCTCCTTGTCGTCCTCAACAAATCTCTGTCCTACATCTAGTGTATATCCTTGTCGTCCTCAACAAATCTCTGTCCTAACTAGTGTATCTCCTTGTCGTCCTCAACAAATCTCTGTCCTAACTAGTGTCTCTCCTTGTCGTCCTCAACAAATCTCTGTCCTGCTGTCAACGCATACAAGTCTGTCCTACATGTTCATCTATGGCATGTCCTTAGAATACTGATCTGTATTTTTGTTAAGTACAGCATCCACAAGACACTTCTTCCCAGAAAATTCTTTAAAAACTTTTGCACAATTCCCACTATTACCACATACTAAATGTCTGCAGTTTTTTCAAAAGAATTTGCAAAAATATAAATTTAAGAATCCTGATTAAAAAGTGATTTTCATATGAAAGTTAAGAAGCTAAAAATCCTCAGTAAATTTCGACGTAGTCCAGCAGAGCATTAAACATGGTTGAAGCCTTTCGGAGTCTACCACCACCACCACCACTACCATTTTCGCTGATGGACGGGTTGCTGTCACAGTCCATGCCCCGCCCACTGCCCTCGTCATCCATGCCCCTCCCGAAGCCCTCCATGTTCATGCCCCTACCGCGGCCCTCTTCACTCGCCCCCCTCCTTGTCCCAAGCTTGGGGTGACTCTGACTAGGGGAGGGCGGGATTCTGTGGCCTTTCAAGAACGACTCTAGTTTAGACATGCAGGCCTCCTGGTAGTCATGAACCCACCTACAGAGGAAACGGGTACAGCATTAGTCTACATGCAAGCACCCAAACCACACAAATCAAAGCACCGAAACAACACAGATCCTAGCACTGTAACCACACAGATCCAAGCACCAAAACTACACAGATTTAACCACCCAAACAGCACATTCAAACCACACATATCAAAGTGCCAAAACAACATATATCTAAGCACTCAAACCACACAGATTTAAGCACGCAAACAACACAGATTTAAAACTCAAACAACACAGATTTAAAACTCAAACAACAAGTCATGCTATATAGTAAGTTCCTCCCCAATCATGACACTGATTCTCCTAATCAGCTGGTTTTATTTTTCTAAATTAATTTTCCATAAAAGAAGTCTTTTAGGTCTGGACTTTAAACAGCAACCCATCAGGTGGAAAAAATGAATTGAAACACCTATTGCTAGCCAAAAGAGATCAGAGTCATCGGTAAACCACAAGAACTAACAGATATTCAGTTATTGGGACCCTTAATTTGTTTAAACCAAAGAAAGTTTAGAAACACTTAGATGGTTTGTTATAATCACACTGTCCTTATAATCCATGCTTAAAGCCTCTCTTTGTTTTATTTATAAATATATAACTTTATCAAATTTAAATTCATAATCCCTTATGGAATTATTTCATTCAATTTCTGTCAAATCGACTCAGTTAGTTAAACTGTTCAAAAGTAAGTATAGATATCAATAAAAATAAAAAACAGAACAGGAATCAACCCTGCATGCCCTAGTGACATCACCAGGTGATAAACAAAAAAGGATGGGATTGTTTATCAAATTCCAAAGAAGATTTTTTACTACATATTCAAGGCAGGGAATCAGTGTGTAGTGTACCAGACTAGGCAGGGAATCAGTGTGTAGTGTACCAGACCAGACAGGGAATCAGTGTGTAGTGTACCAGACCAGACAGGGAATCAGTGTGTAGTGTACCAGACCAGACAGGGAATCAGTGTGTAGTGTACCAGACCAGACAGGGAATCAGTGTGTAGTGTACCAGACCAGACAGGGAATCAGTGTGTAGTGTACCAGACCAGACAGGGAATCAGTGTGTAGTGTACCAGACCAGACAGGGAATCAGTGTGTAGTGTACCAGACCAGACAGGGAATCAGTGTGTAAGTGTACCAGACCAGACAGGGAATCAGTGTGTAGTGTACCAGACCAGACAGGGAATCAGTGTGTAGTGTACCAGACCAGACAGGGAATCAGTGTGTAGTGTACCAGACCAGACAGGGAATCAGTGTGTAGTGTACCAGACCAGACAGGGAATCAGTGTGTAGTGTACCAGACCAGGCTGGGAATCAGTGTGTAGTGTACCAGACCAGACAGGGAATCAGTGTGTAGTGTACCAGACCAGACAGGGAATCAGTGTGTAGTGTACCAGACCAGACAGGGAATCAGTGTGTAGTGTACCAGACCAGACAGGGAATCAGTGTGTAGTGTACCAGACCAGACAGGGAATCAGTGTGTAGTGTACCAGACCAGACAGGGAATCAGTGTGTAGTGTACCAGACAGGGAATCAGTGTGTAGTGTACCAGACCAGACAGGGAATCAGTGTGTAGTGTACCAGACCAGGCTGGGAATCAGTGTGTAGTGTACCAGACCAGGCTGGGAATCAGTGTGTAGTGTACCAGACCAGACTGGGAATCAGTGTGTAGTGTACCAGACCAGACTGGGAATCAGTGTGTAGTGTACCAGACCAGACTGGGAATCAGTGTGTAGTGTACCAGACCAGACTGGGAATCAGTGTGTAGTGTACCAGACCAGGCTGGGAATCAGTGTGTAGTGTACCAGACCAGACTGGGAATCAGTGTGTAGTGTACCAGACCAGGCTGGGAATCAGTGTGTAGTGTACCAGACCAGACTGGGAATCAGTGTGTAGTGTACCAGACCAGGCTGGGAATCAGTGTGTAGTGTACCAGACCAGACAGGGAATCAGTGTGTAGTGTACCAGACCAGACAGGGAATCAGTGTGTAGTTTACCAGACCAGACAGGGAATCAGTGTGTAGTGTACCAGACCAGACAGGGAATCAGTATGTAGTGTACCAGACCAGACAGGGAATCAGTGTGTAGTGTACCAGACCAGGCTGGGAATCAGTGTGTAGTGTACCAGACCAGACAGGGAATCAGTATGTAGTGTACCAGACCAGACTGGGAATCAGTGTGTAGTGTACCAGACCAGACAGGGAATCAGTGTGTAGTGTACCAGACCAGACAGGGAATCAGTGTGTAGTGTACCAGACCAGGCTGGGAATCAGTGTGTAGTGTACCAGACCAGACAGGGAATCAGTGTGTAGTGTACCAGACCAGACAGGGAATCAGTGTGTAGTGTACCAGACCAGGCTGGGAATCAGTGTGTAGTGTACCAGACCAGACAGGGAATCAGTATGTAGTGTACCAGACCACACAGGGAATCAGTGTGTAGTGTACCAGACCAGGCTGGGAATCAGTGTGTAGTGTACCAGACCAGACAGGGAATCAGTATGTAGTGTACCAGACCAGACTGGGAATCAGTGTGTAGTTTACCAGACCAGACAGGGAATCAGTGTGTAGTGTACCAGACCAGACAGGGAATCAGTGTGTAGTGTACCAGACCAGACAGGGAATCAGTGTGTAATGTACCAGACCAGACAGGGAATCAGTGTGTAGTGTACCAGACCAGACAGGGAATCAGTGTGTAGTGTACCAGACCAGGCTGGGAATCAGTGTGTAGTGTACCAGACCAGACTGGGAATCAGTGTGTAGTGTACCAGACCAAGCTGAGAATCAGTGTGTAGTGTACCAGACTTTTGTTCATTCTTTTTCCACTTTAAAGAAGGAAGGAGGTCAAACACTGGTTCATCATGCAGGACGATTAGTATGAATGAATGAAGTATAATGAAAACACAACAAACAAAATTTTTTGATTAAAAAAAGGAATCCAGTTAAGACTGGTATACATAAATTCATTGTATATTCGTATGTACAGAAAATCTGTAGACATTTATATATTTGATATGTTTATCAGTTCATTACAGACAACGTACAAATTTGTTTGTGTGAAGGAACTAAATCAGATATAGTCCATTATAGACAACGTACAAATTTGTCTGTGTGAAGGAACTAAATCAGTCATTAATACATTACAGACAACACACAAATCTGTCTGTGTGAAGGAACTAAATCAGATAGTCCATTACAGACAACATACAAATCTGTCTGTGTGAAGGAACTAAATCAGATAGTCCATTACAGACAACGTACAAATCTGTCTGTGTGAAGGAACTAAATCAGATAGTCCATTACAGACAACGTACAAATCTGTCTGTGTGAAGGAACTAAATCAGATATTTATACATTACAGACAACGTACAAATCTGTCTGTGTGAAGGAACTAAATCAGATAGTCCATTACAGATAACATACAAATCTGTCTGTGTGAAGGAACTAAATCAGATAGTCCATTACAGATAACATACAAATCTGTCTGTGTGAAGGAACTAAATCAGATAGTCCATTACAGATAACATACAAATCTGTCTGTGTGAAGGAACTAAATCAGATAGTCCATTACAGATAACATACAAATCTGTCTGTGTGAAGGAACTAAATCAGATATAGTCCATTACAGACAACATACAAATCTGTCTGTGTGAAGGAACTAAATCAGATATAGTCCATTACAGACAACATACAAATCTGTCTGTGTGAAGGAACTAAATCAGATAGTCCATTACAGACAACGTACACATCTGTCTGTGTGAAGGAACTAAATCAGATATAGTCCATTACAGACAACGTACAAATCTGTCTGTGTGAAGGAACTAAATCAGATATAGTCCATTACAGACAACATACAAATCTGTCTGTGTGAAGGAACTAAATCAGATAGTCCATTACAGACAACGTACACATCTGTCTGTGTGAAGGAACTAAATCAGATATAGTCCATTACAGACAACATACAAATCTGTCTGTGTGAAGGAACTAAATCAGATATAGTCCAATACAGACAACATACAAATCTTTCTGTGTGAAGGAACTAAATCAGATATTTATACATTACAGACAACACACAAATCTGTCTGTGTGAAGGAACTAAATCAGATAGTCCATTACAGACAACATACAAATCTGTCTGTGTGAAGGAACTAAATAAGATATAGTCCATTACAGACAACACACAAATCTGTCTGTGTGAAGGAACTAAATCAGATATAGTCCATTACAGACAACGTACAAATCTGTCTGTGTGAAGGAACTAAATCAGATATAGTCCATTACAGACAACATACAAATCTGTCTGTGTGAAGGAACTAAATCAGTCAATACATTACAGACAACGTACACATCTGTCTAGTCCTGTGTCATGGCTCTTCTTTGACATTCGTCAAATCAATAATAACATTTATCCAGAAATAAATGTCCACTGACCATTGTAAGATAGTGTAAAATGGCCATTTGAATTTGTGTTTCTTTGTGTTCGGCTTGACAAGTTCATTTTCAGCTGCACACATTATATAGTCCAGTGAATTTGACCAGAAAATTAATTATATGATATATATATATCAACTGAAGGGATCGTTTAAACAAACATAACAATATTTTTAGTTGTTTACCTACACAATCTATGTAACTGTTCCATGTTCTATGTCTACATGAGATTGTTTGTAATTTACCTGTGTCTTGATAAAGGGGCAGATTACCTCGAAAATTCGACAATTTACTTGTCTGTACTGTCATTATTACTACTTGACAATTATCTATTTCCAGTAATACACATCCAAGAAACATCACTTTGTTAGGATCCAGTACCTATATATATTGGACCATATCATTGTTATTACTTACTAGGCCCTATATATATATATATATATGATGCTACATTATAACTATGAATATGAAAATGTTTTCATGTTGGTTAAATTGGTTTGACATTTTGAGAGATTTGCAATATTTAAAAAAAGTTATGGTATGCAAAGACAGTCTGAAGAGAAATGATGTCATCTGTCAATGTCATACACAAAATCCCAAGAATATACCTGTACTGAGATGTCACCCCACATCACAATATCACCAAGATGTTGTGGTATTAAAGGATTGTACCTCATTTTGAATGCGTGTACGTTAATATGCCTGCATTTGGCTAAGACAGCGCTCCATAAAATGTTCTTTGCCAACTTCAGGCATACTAACCGTATATGCAGTCAAAGTGAGGTACAATCCTTATATTTACATCAAACAAATCGTTGAAATACCATACGAGGAAAATAAATGACGCCCATATTTGGCCCCGGTGACCTTGAATGAAGATCAAGGTCATCCATTGGTAGGCCTTCAACCCAGCATGCTACAGACCTAATATTGGGTCTCTGGGCATTTTGGTTATCAAGAAGTAATATTAAGATTGTAGCATATTTGACCCCTATGACCTTGAATGAAGGTCAAGGTCATCCATTTGAACAAACTTGGTAGCCCTTCATCCCAGCATGCTACAGACCTAAGATTGGATCCTGGGGCTTTTGGTTATCAAAAAGAAGTTGTTTAGAAGATTTTAGCATATTTGACCCCTTGAATGAAAGTCAAGGTCATCCATTTGAACAAACGAAGTTGTTTAAAAATTGTAGCATATTTGAACCCTGTGACCTTGAATGAAGGTCAAGTTCATCCATTTGATCAAACTTGGTAGCTCTTCATGCCAGCATGCTACAGACCCAATATCAGGTCTCTGGGCATATAAGTAATTGAGAAGAAGTTGAAAATGTGAATTGTTTACGACGGACGATGCAAGAAGCAAAATGGACGATGAACAACGCCGGACAGGTCAGGGTCACCTTGTCTCAGATGACCTAAAAAGTGGATGTGTAGCAATGTCGTAACTACGGAAGCTGTGGTGCTAAGATAATATCGTGCAAGTTAATCTACACAAAGACACCAGTATATTCTATATATTGTGGTATATCTCTATATATCAATGTGTATATTAAGATCTATATGTATTGTGGTATATCTCTACATATCAATGTGTATATTAAGATCTTTATATATTGTGGTATATCTCTATATATCAATGTGTATATTAAGATCTATATATATTGTGGTATATCTCTATATATCAATGTGTATATTAAGATCTATATATATTGTGGTATATCTCTATATATCAATGTGTATATTAAGATCTATATATATTGTGGTATATCTCTACATATCAATGTGTATATTAAGATCTATATATATTGTGTAGTATATATCATACAAATATATCATGGGTGTCTGTAGTAGTAAAGAAGACACAAGGTTACCAGTACCATCCTCAAACTATCAGCCCCCTCTCCTAGTGTAACAAGAGACCCCAGAGGGATCTTGGTAAATTGACGGCTGTACAAATGAAGAAAGGAGGCTTATCTGTGGATAAATACAGTAAGAAGGAGCCTTGGATAGCTAAAGAAAAAAAGCAGTTGCATGTGTATACTTACCGAACTCCATTGAAATAAACGACCTGCTGCATGTCCGTGGGCAGCTCCTCAGGGACGGGCCACTCAAAGTTGTCGAGCACAGGTATGATATTACAATCACTCTCAAGAGCCGTCACTATCTCCTAGAATAAAAGTCAAAGACAGTGTAATCGCACCAGTTCTAGTTTTATATACAATCACTCTCAACGGCCGTCACATTCTCCTGGAATAAAAGTCAAAGACAGTGTAATCGCACCAGTTCTAGTTTAATAAACAGTGCAACTTCCATAAACCAATCATGTACAGTACATGAATATTTGGCCAGTTTAGAGAGGGTTCGGTTTAAAGAGGGATCGATGTGGAGAAGTGATCCGTTTTCACCAGTCAGGATCAGGGGACAATATTGATCAGATGACATTTTGTATTTCTGAAGCAGTGTTAATGATATGGAAGTTAATGAATATATATAATGCATAGTTACAAATAATATAAAACTAATCAAATAAGTTATATCGTTGATTACAAATGTGTATGCCATAACCATATCATTTCACTATGATGTCATCAGCACTGGCCTGCAATCGGCCAATCACTACACCTTAATGGTTATGGGGCATGTTAAAGGGTATTTAAAATAATTTATTTTCTTTAATTTCAAACTAGAATAGTTAAACAAATGAAAATAAAAACTTAATTTCCAACATTAGCCTATTCCTACTGACCATATTTCGGACATCATTAGTGCATTAAACAATGAAGCCTGGTCTACATATTAGTTTCCTAATCGTATAAGAATTTGTCCGCTGAAAAATAACCTGTTCAGGGCTTCATGCAAATTAGATGCAAAACTTTGTTTTCATTATCAGGCTCAAAATTAAATTGACACAACTATAGCCATCAAGGGGAACCTACTTGTGAGGTTTGAGAATAAGGGCCCAATGGCCCGAATCGCTCACCTGCAATGCAGTGATCTTTTCATATATGGATCCTGCAGTTATTTGAAAGTATGCTACAGGGCCAATATAATGTCTCTCGGCACTTTGGCTATTCAGAAGTCATTTAAAGATTTAAGCACCGACGTGACCTTGAATGTGAGTCAGGGTCATTCATTTGAACAAACTTGGTAGCTCTTCAAGTCATTCATTTGAACAAACTTGGTAGCCATTCACCCCAGCATGCCACAGGCCAAATATTAGGTCTCTGGGACTCTTGGTTATTGAGAAGAAGTAATTTAAAGGGTTTAGCCTTTTTGTCCCCTGTGAACTTGAATGAAGGTCAAGGTCATTCATTTGAACAAACTTGGTAGCCCTTCACCCCAGCAAGCTACCAACTCAATATCAACCCCCTGGGACTCTTGGTTATTGAGAAAAAGTTGTTTAAAGATTTTAGCATTTTTTTAACAATGTGACCTTGAATGGACGACGGACGGACGACGGACGGACGACGGATGCCGCGCCACGGCATAAACTCACTTGCCCTTCGGACAGAAGAGCTAAAAATTCTCCCAGTACTTCTTAATAAATAGTGATGACAAGACATCCATGAGCAGACACCTGAGTTTCAAAATATTTCGGTTAATTTAATTGACCTATTTTGGCCCCATCCATCAGTCCAAGGGGTCAGTCAGGGTCAACATATGCATACCATTAATCTGTCATCCCAAGCAGATAATGTGAATAAAGTTAGAATGAATTCAAATAGAAATCAAACAAATGATAGTCAAAAATGTTATTTCCCTATATAAACTATAGTAAACTTTACCCCCTCCCCAAGGCAAACCTGAAGACCCCAGGGTCATGAAATTCACAATTTTAGTAAAGCACCTGAAGACCCTTCCATCTATGAAGCATATTTGAGAAGAAGATTTTTGAAATTTGTCAATTTGACCCTTTTGATCCCCACCTATCAGCCCCTTGGGATCAGTTAGGGCTAACATGTGTATACAATCAAACTGTCATTTCATGCTCATAAATGTTAAGTCGTCCCTATAATGAGAGGTAACTTAACATAAAGGTAACTTGACATTAAAGCATACATAATCGCCACCAGGACCTGAAACGGCCAGGTGTAAATAGAAACTGACATCCCTAACGGAAGATTTCTGACCTTATGTATCCAGTCTTGTTGTTCATCGTCTCCTTTACAGCGGTCCAGCGCGTCCGGAGTCAAGACCAACAGAAAGTGACGAGCCAGTTTGATATTCATCAACAAGTTCTCATCAAATTTTCCCGCACGAAGTCGTTCTATGTCGATGAACACTGTGAATCCTCGCAACTGTAGATGTACCTTGAGCAAACTAGAGTAAACAAAATCTTCATCAACTATGTGAAACACAGCATACAACTCCTGTGTAAAGTGTATATTTTTACAATAGGTCACGGTGGTGCGAGACAGAAATCATCCTTTAGATTAGAGATTATTAAGCTGATATTATGTCAAGTAATGAAATGGGGCTTTCCTCGACTTTGAGAAACTGGTCATATCCTGGGAAAATCTATTGCCCATTACCAGGAAATGGTTACATTGATAACATGATTAGAAAGTTGTGTATCAAAGGATATTTAAAGATTCTATTTCTCGTTTATCAGGTCAAGATTACATTAACTATCAAGTGGTAAGTCAATGGAAATTAGAGATTCTATTTCTCGTCTATGGGGAGAAGGTTACACAAACCATAAAGTGATTTGTAAGTCAATGGAACTAATAATAGAGTTGTAAATCAATGGAAACTAAAGATTATATGTCTCGCTTATCAGGTCAAGATTACACTAACTATGGAGTGGTTGTAAGTCAATAGAAATTAGAGATTCTATTTCTCATCTATCAGGTGAAGGTTACACTAACTATAAAGTGGTTGTAAGTCAATAGAAATTAGAGATTCTATTTCTCGTCTATGAAGTGAAGGTTACACTAACTATAATGGAGTTGTAAATCAATGGAAACTAGGGATTCTATTTCTCGTCTATCAGGTCAAGATTACACTAACTATAGAGTGATAAATCAATGGAAATTAAAGATTCTATTTCTCTCCTATAAGATGAGTGTTATACTAACTATAAAGTGGTTGTAAATCAGTGGAAATAAGATTCTATTTCTCGTCTATCAGGTGAAGGTTACACTAACTAAATAAAAATTTGTTGTGAGTTTACAGAGATTAGAGATTCTATTTCTCGCGTATCAGCTGAGCAGTTACTACCTGGCCAGTTGTGATCCATTTGAGCGTCTGTAGCTGATGAAGACATCGACTGCCTTAGGGTATGCCATGAGACTTGTAACATCCACACTTTTCTGGCGGTTGAGACTTCCAATACTACCATACTTTGGCAGTTGGATCTGACAGTTGTAAAGATCTGAAGAAGGAACCAATCATCAACAGGTTAAACCCAAACACAGTCAAATTCTACCTACTCAAACACAAACAGTCAAATTCCACCTACTCAAACACAAACAGTCAAATTCCACCTACTCAAACACAAACAGTCAAATTCCACCTACTCAAACTCAAACAGTCAAATTCTCCCTACTCAAACCCAAACAGTCAAATTCCACCTACTCAAACACAGTCAAATTCCACCTACTCAAACCGAAACACAGTCAAATTCCACCTACTCAAACCCAAACAGTCAAATTCCACCTACTCAAACCCAAACACAGTCAAATTCCACCTACTTAAACCCAAACACAGTCAAATTCCACCTACTCAAACACAAACAGTCAAATTCCACCTACTCAAACACAAACAGTCAAATTCCACCAACTCAAACACAAACACAGTCAAATTCTACCAACTGAAACCCAAACAGTCAAATTCCACCTACTCAAACCCAAACACAGTCAAATTCTACCAACTCAAACACAAACAGACAAATTCCACCTACTCAAACCCACATTATTGAAATAAATTCTGTTCGTTAAATCAAACAGTTAAGTTGGTCCTGCCCAACAGGTCACATGGAATATGTTTCATTTGTTCCGATTTACTTTGTACGTCATGATTGATATCTTTATTTCAGAATAAGCACATCATAATTTATTTATTTGTTTTAGACTGATACATGTAAGTACGTCACAATTTATGTCTTTTTTTCAGATTAAGTAGGTCATGTTTCAGATTAAATAGGTCATGTTTCAGATTAAGTAGGTCATGATTTATGTCATAGATTAAGTCGTCTAGGTTAAAATTCTCTTTTCATCAATCAACTCTCACTTACCTTCAGCATGTTCCAGAATTAGACGCCTGTGGATACCATTTGTGACGTGACAAACGTTGAGAAGCTCCTGATCTGTAGTGAGTCCGAGGAGGTCACGAGTCATACCCTGTTTTAACATGTAATACGTATACTGAGAAAGTTCGGGCTGAAGTCGAGTCAGCCACGAGTCCATCTGGGTACGGTCTAGTGACGAATAATCTGCTGTTATCTTCAGGTTCAGTAACTCACGCAGGAATCTGTTGTCAAGGGAAACACAGAGTAAATAAAATGCTGTTGATTTATGTGGATGTTAGTAAAAACTGCCCTAACCACTGAATTAACAGTGTAATAAATATCAACAGGGTTAGCATAACTGTCCCTATAAGTCAAACACTCTGCATTTAAGAGGTTAGGTTAAGTTAGGTTTATTTTGTTTAACGTCCTATTAACAGCCAGGGTCATTTAAGGGCGTGCCAGGTTTTGGAGGTGTAGGAAAGCCGGAGTAACCGGAGAAAAAACACCAGCCTATGGTCAGCACCTGGCAACTGCCCCACGAAGGTTTCCTACTCACAACCCAGAGGTGGAGGGCTAGTGTTAAAGTGTCGGGACACCTAACCACTGGACCACTGAGGCCCCTAAGGATTTAAGCATTTAAGGGGGAAAACAATGAGTATGCTTGATCATAATCCTCAATCAAATGAGACACGATCGCAAACAGGACGTAAAACGGTCGTATCCTGTATCAAATGAGACACGATCGCAAACAGGACGTAAAACGGTCGTATCCTGTATCAAATGAGACACGATCGCAAACAGGACGTAAAACGGTCGTATCCTGTATCAAATGAGACACGATCGTCAAACAGGACGTAAAACGGTCTTATCCTGTATTAGATGAGACACGATCGTCAACAGGACATGAAACGGTCTTATCCTGTATCAAATGAGACACGATCGTCAACAGGACGTAAAACGGTCGTATCCTGTATCAAATGAGACACGATCGTCAACAGGACGTAAAACGGTCTTATCCTGTATCAAATGAGACACGATCATCAACATGATATCAAACGGTCTTATCCTGTATCAAATGAGACATAATCGCCAACAGGACGTAAAACGGTCTTATCCTGTATCAAATGAGACATGATCGTCAAGAGGACGTAAAACGGTCTTATCCTGTATCAAATGAGACACGATCGCCAACAGGACAAACGGTTGTATCCTGTTGATGGTCATCAGATATCAGTTCAGTAAACAGGTTTCACTTTTAGCTGTTGTGTTTAAATCATTGTGTAGAATCCTAACAGTTTTTATCTCTTGTGACACTGAGAAATATCTTTTATACCTAGTTTATAGATTTTTAATTATATAGGATACCGTTTTTATAGATTTATAATTATATACAATACCCTCTTTATAGATTTTTAATTATATATGATACCGTTTTTATAGATTTTTAATTATATAGGATACCGTTTTTATAGATTTATAATTATATACAATACCCTCTTTATAGATTTTTAATTATATATGATACTGTTTTTATAGATTTCGAATTATATAGGATATCGTTTATATTGATTTCTTATTATATACAATACCGTTTGCGGGCCAGGCGACACTTGATGCCGATGCTCTCGTCCAATTCTTGTTCCGTCAACAATAACAACAGGTCTCCATCCACCTGACAACTCTGGAACTTGCTGGCGTACGCCTTGAATCCAATCTGTGGATCAGAATCTCAATGTTAGCTGTATCTTATTTAAACATTTCCCTTCTTGGGCTACATTAATCCTAATCACAGGATTGTTTTCAAGATGTTGACAGCAAAAGATTGTCAATCAATATCCGTAATTTCAGAAAAGAAAAGAATTTTTTCTTACCCTGGACTGGGATATGCCCTCACTACCGATATATAGTTACTCTAACAACAGAAGGCCTAGAGTTGGGGACAACTCATTTCTCATCCATATAATAAGCTATAGAGGTAAAAGGAATTTAGAGACCACTGATCATGATGTTTGTGACCTCGACAAATCTGACTTCTACCAGATCAGAATATGTCCGACAACTTAGAACTTAACACTGACCTGTGTGACCCAGTGAGACATGTCCGAGGGCGACCAGATCAGAATATGTCCGACAACTTAGAACATAACACCGACCTGTGTGACCCAGTGAGACATGTCCGAGGGCACCAGATCGACACCTGTCTGCTAATTATATATAACTTAGTGAGAACACTGACCTGTGTGACCCAGTGAGACACGTCCGAGGGTGACCAGATCGCCACCTGTCTGATAACTTAGTGTTAACACTGACCTGTGTGACCCAGTGAGACACGTCCGAGGGCGACCAGATCGCCACCTGTCTGATAACTTAGTGTTAACACTGACCTGTGTGACCCTGTGAGACACTTTCGAGGGAGACCAGATCGACACCTGTCTGATAACTTAGTGAGAACATAACACTGACCTGTGTGACCCAGTGAGACACGTCCGAGGGCGACCAGATCGGCACCTGCTGTGTGAGCTTGTGTGGTACTACTTCACCGATAATTTTGAGCGCCTGAGCAGCTAGTCGTGAGGCCTTGGCATTCGGACTGCTGGCCACTTTCTTCAGAGGTTCTATTGCATCAATATCGTAGAACACCTGCAGCCAACAGCAAAATAAGTGACCAAATAAACTTAAATGCATGTATTAGTACAGTTTTCCTTTGATATGTGCAAACAAAGAAATTTCATGAACATTTAGCATAGATTTATTATAATTAACATACTTTTTAATACTAATCATTATTTGATATTCAAACAAAATATTGTAATAAATTTTATGTCAACTTATAATTACAGATTCTGCAAAGCAAGCAAAATTTAACATCAGTCATACAGCACTACGGAGTTTCAACGATGTCAAAAGATACGGAGTGTTTTCAAATCTTGGAATAACAAACCTTCTGCCTATACTTACCCCAAGTCGGCCTTGCTCTGCCTTGATGCCGGCCTCCATAGCGAAATGAAAGGCTGCTAAGGCTTGGGGTTCCTCGCGATGACTAGACAGAATGGGAACGAGTCGCTCAAGCCACATGTTGTCGCGGCCTTGCTGATGTGAAAAATCACTCTTAGCAAAATCAGCTGGCTTGTTACTACTTATAAAGGGCATAACCAACTCCAGTGTGCCAGATTTGATGACAGCTGCTTCGAGTTCCTTGTTAGCGACAAGCACCACAATGGCCAGACATGCGTAGTACCGCACATTATTGTCTTCATTAAAGGCAAGGGGAAATAACCACTCGGGTACATTGCGTCGCGCCATCTCCTCTTGGTTTTCCATACCTCCGAACAAGGAGAGGTTAGAGATGGCTTTGGCACAGTGACGGAGAATATCGATGGTGCAGCTTCGACACCAATGAAGAATCACGTCTAATCCACCGAGACTCACAATTTTTGTTGAAGCTTCTTCGGACACTTTAAAAAGTCCTTCCAAAATGCCCGTATTGATAAAGGCCATGTCTGTATTACCAATTTCCCTATATGTCATACCGATCACAGTTTCCAGTCCAGTTTTCACCACACGCTCTCTGTTCTTTGTTGATAAAGATTGTTCTAGCAATGCTGCCGAAGCCATCATAAGGTCTTGGTTTGACGACCCACAATTCTTTATGATCAGATCTAGGACACCTTCCAGGCGTAAAACATCACACAGGCCGTACGCCAGGTCGCGGCCATACACCGCCACGCTCCAAGCTTCCTTTAGTATTCCCAAAATCTTCCCAAGATGTGAAATCTCCTCAGCCGCACTGGCACTCTTGAGAGGGGTGATATGAGTTTCTAGACGTTGGCCGAACTGTTGGTAGGTCAACTTGAGGTTGTTCTTGTAGTGGTAGGAGAGGTGGGAATCAGAGGAGAGAACTGATGGGATAACTATTGGATACTTCCTGTAAAAGCTGGACAAGTCCTCATAGTCCTCGCTGTCCAGTTCACTGGCTTCAGATTCAGTTTCATTAGAGGCAGAGTACAAACAATGAGAGGTAGAGTGACTGAGTGATAGCTCCTCTCCCTGTGGAATCGTTTCCAGTGACTGACCCAAGATTAACTTGGACCTGGAATCTGTATGTGTGAAGGATGAAGAAGAACTAGTTTCATTTTCAATCATTGTGTCTATTTGTGACAGATCAAAATATACCCTTGAACTTTCTGAAACTTTATTTGTCGTTTCTAATTTTTCTAGCTGTTCAGCTGAATTAGACGTTTTCTGAGTCTTTGTGTAGGACATCATGCGTTTTGATGTTTGCGATTTAGTCTTGGTCAGTGATGCATCTGACTGCGACCTCTCCAGTAACTGACAGGGGTCAAATTTCTCATGCCGCATGTCCTCGGCACATGTATCAGATGGTGACTCTGCCCTTGACCTTTCTTCAAGGTCAAGGTCAGGCAAGGAAGAGGTAGAAGACATGTTGTTCAAATGCTCCTCTGATAAATCTGGATTCTTCTTTGTTTCACATGGCTGCAAAAACAAATTTTGTACGTATGACTTTATGAATATTTAATCTTGTTTAAAACTGCATACACCTGCAGTCCTACATATACATTGTATGTACCTGGTCAATAGATTTTAGAAGCTATAGAATCAGTTAATTGTCCAAAAAAGGAAACTGCTCAAAAGCAATTGTGCAGACTATTCTAAAACCTAAACAAGGAGCAAACATCATTCAAATATATTTCAATATAATGTCCACTCATGATCATGGCCCAATTTTCAAATTACAGCACTTCAGTTGAGACTGCCTCGATCATGACATTCTCCAGGGTTTTCCCGACCAACAGATTGGGAACTCCCTTGGAAAGTCTAGACAGAGCTGGTTTTGAGATACAACTTTTTTTTTTTTTTATTCAGTGTGTATTATAATGAAATATCAAAATTTTTGATTTTAGCATATCATCAGATTCAGGCCACAGGAAAATGCTGTTTTCATGCAAAAAACTATAACATCAATAAACATGCCTTGTGGTGTTGTAACCAAGAAGTGAAAATTAAACTTCTGTCCAAAACGAAACCTAGCAATATAGACCCTCACACACCTACTGCATGATGTCATTTCCACACATACACACAGCATGGGCCTTCAACTGCACCCATCTTTGTTATTCAATTTACCTACAGCAACACAAATGGCAAACAACCCTGAAATTACTTTGAGCGGAAAAGAGGACAGTGGGCGGAGTTATGCAGATTCGTTACCATCTGCATGACCTCAAAGGTCAGATATTTTGCTTGCAATCGATAAGGGGAAGAGGTTTCGCCAGATTGCTATACACCGTGTATACTCACTCTTCTTCAAATACGAATATCAAAAACACAGGTAAACAGAAAAACTGTCAACGGAGATTATAATTAGTGAAGGAGGTAAGGCCAAATAAAATTATAGTTGTGTTTTCCATTTCAAAAACTAGGCTAGGTCGGGAAAGGGGAAACACAACTACAATTTTATTTGGCCTAATCAGAACAACAGAGCTGTCTACTACTGGACATGTGCTCGGCACTTACCAAATAACATGTTGCCATAGACAACGCGCTGACTAGAATCATACCTACAAATTCATCTGACAACATTAACTTGAAGGAAACTTTGAGGGGAAATGATTTGATCAAAGTGTGGAAGACTGAAAACATAATTCCACCGAGAACAAACTATTAAACTATTTTTTTTTTTAAACTATTTTTTTTTTATCTTTTAATAAATAATATGTATTAGTATCTTTACTTGTTCCCCTAAACGTCTAGCTTCGTGCAATATATACTGTTCGCTACTTAGTACTTACACTATTAACATTTGAAATCACAAAACAATCATAAGTACCTTACAGGGCATCTAGTTGACCCTTGACTTTTAGCAATTTCAGAAGTCAAATCACTATTTTTGAGAAATCTGAAGAGTCAAAACATATGTCAAATAGACATGTCCCTTCAAACCCAAGAGTCAGATCTCATTTTCTGGAGTCAAAAACATACTCTCCAGGGTCTACTGGATGCCCTGCCTTATTTGTATACATGTAAATGTATTTACTTCTATACCAGTATAACAGGTAGGCTATTGTATTACATTTTTACCAGTGAAATATCACAAAACATTTATTCTACAAAAACATTTTTCACTAGTGAAAAATATCACTTTTTCTGATTTGACCAATCAGAACACTGCTTACAAACGACAATGGAGAAAATTAAGATTTGCATATGGCTCTTCGTCATGTTATATGATGTCACATGTACAATGCAAGATAGAATACATAACGTCACGATTTGGCGTACATTTGTGAGCCGTTGACAGGGGACAGAGAGATTGGACTGTGTTGGTTAGAGAGATTGGACTGGGTTGGTTAGAGAGATTGGACTGTGTTGGTTAGAGAGATTGGACTGTGTTGGTAACAAACAGAAGATCTAACAATTCAGATATACCAAATATATTTCAATCGTGAAAAATATCAAAATATTAGCCACACTCGTGAAATATATTTGGTATTACTGAAGACACTGTTACATATCCTCTATATATATTAACAACCGTTAAATGTTTTGTTTGTGTTCATTATTAAAAACATCTATAACTAAGATGTGTAATAAGTGATGCACATTAACATTATGATATGATTGAACTAGATATAAAGTCCATGGAAAATACTGTTGCGATGAAACCAGCTTTTTGAAGTTATATGGAAAGATGTTTCCGAGCGGTCTGGAAAAGAGGAAATTCTCTGAAAATATACTCTCAATAGTGTTCACTTACGAAGAGGAAAAATAGTTTTTTACTACGTACTGTAAGTGTGTAGAATTATAACTTACCACAAAAAGTAGTGTGTGCTAATAATTTAAATTGTTTCAAAAATGAACTGGAAAAACAATTGATTTATCTTACAACTTTGAAGGTTTAAGAACTGTGGTGTCGTTACATTCAAAAGCTCTCATTACAACTTATCATGTACTGAGTGTGTAGAGGATTTATCTTTGAATAAAATCATATATCATTAAAATATTTGAATATCTGAATTATCTCAATATAGCAAATACAGTCAAACCTGTGTTAACGGGCACCTCTATATAGCGGGCACCTGTCTATAACGGGCACTTTCAATTCCCCCCGTCAAGTTTTACTCTTTATTGAACCTCTATATAGCGGGACCTGCTCAACGCGGGCAGCGGGCACCTTATTCTCAGCAAAAATATAAACAAACTTGTTTATAACGGGCACAAAAGTCGAGGCTAATTTCAACTTGGAAAATCAGTAGACCATAATATCTTGATCAATGGTACTGTAAAAACATCGCCATTCACCGAGACACAGGTAAGCTCTGGAAGTCAATCGAGCGTGTCTGTATGTTTGTTGAATAGGTACATATAAATACATGTACTAACCGTGATTGTGGCATATAAGTCTGTATATATTGTCCCAAGGCAGTGTGTTTGCGGGTGAAAACCCACAAAAGGTATTTTCAGTGGTCTTTTTATTGATTACATCTCCGACTGCAGAGCACACTTCCTAACGCAATTGCGACTGTGACGCGGCCTTCACCTTCATCTTGAAGCGAGTAATTATTTGATAAATGATTTGTCTGAATAAACGTATGCATGTTGTGTGTTTTTAAGTTTTATTCAGTAATTACAGATGTATTGATATTATTTTAATGTTCAAATATCTTATTATTACTATTGAGACAAAGAGACTGCTCTCTGACATCCCGCGGGATTAAACATTAGCTCATGTGCGGAACGAGTTCCAACCAAGGGAGATAACTCCCCCGATTTTCACTACACTATAAAATTGAGCTCTGTAAGTCTAGGTTTACCAATTACATCATGGGACCCACATCAACAAACGGTAAATGGTACAACGTAGAATGACAAGAAAAGTCATCAGTTACATGTACTTAAACAACTGAAGTGGACATCACTTGAAGAAAGAATATCACGACTCACAGCGCGAGACAAGATTACCAACAAACTTGTATACATTGATCCTCCCAACTTGATACCAACAGATAGGATTACATGCATGAAAGATCATTTCTGATACCATCCACGTGAACAACAAGAGAGTCATCCAGGAACGATCAGAGACCTTGCCCACACTGCTGTCGCTGAGAGCCTTGACAACAAAATCTCAGGGTGTTTTTAATCACTACACTGTACAGAGCACCATTTTTTAAAACTTTGAATGTGCACACCACAACATGGCAATACAGTCAGCAAGAAATTTTGACCAGCATAAAGCGGAGGTCTATACGGATGGAATAGAACACTAATATAGGACTTAATAGGTGTTTTGGGGTAAATTAATAGCTCATCTATCCATATATATGTAAGGCAGATGTTATGTCACTCTTGATTTTATTGAGCTTGCACCAAAGTCTTAGAGACACCAAACGTTGTCGGATAATTCCATGTTTTCATATAGTAGTGCGTTCTGGCATTACACCTACTCCAATAATATTAGAGGTTTACACGACAGGAAACTTTTGACAGGCTGTCATGTGACCTCTAATCACCATCGCAGGTAGAACCTGTTGCTGTGACACCTCTTATTGAAATCTCTTAAAAGTTATAAATAATAACTAATATTTTATACGATGTTACTTACATACTATGAAGCTATGATAAATAAACACAGTTACAATATTGTGTCTATATCTATATCAAAGATCAGTGATTATTAGCCTCTTTTGTCGTTTAAGCATAGGTCGCATTTGTATATATACCGCCATACTTGTTTTGATTGTGAGCTCTCGAGGTTATTTCCGGTTTATCCAAATTTGGAGTTGAAATAGACGAAACAAACGAAACGCTGTGAAAATATTGCGTTATGCTCTCCGTTTTATTTCTATTCCGTATTTTATAATATCCGGAACAGCAAAGTTGTTTTAGTGACCCAATATTTGAACACAGTAGGTTGCAAGTGAATTATTGTGGATATAGTTCATATTTAAGAGGTGTCCATCAACAGTTTGTGCATAAATGGATTGATAGTACTTCATCAACAAGTAAGCGTACACATATTTGTTAACATGAATTATCATTTTATATGGCTTTATAACACTTTTTTGTCGCGCCCCAGAATCAGGGCGCTGGCAGCTACAAGAAAAACACCCTGATGGGATATGAGGTCGCACATATAGGAGTAGCCCTACGCCATGGTGCCAGGGCCAGAGAAAACTTGTGCTAGACTTTCATCATAATGTGTTACTCGAAACTTTAAAAGTTTCTGTAATCATCTTACTTCTAAACTTACTAGTCTATAAATTCTTACATGTACCATACAATTCTATACTAACTATTTAATCGTGTAATGTAAAATTTATTTCATAAATGTCTTAGTCTTGTTTATAAATTGCTCACTTTGTGTAAATTTTAGTTAAATTTGATGGCTGAGTAGGCTGACTGTGATGATTTTGTTTCAGGCATGCTCGCCTGTCTTTAGCAATATGCTGTTTGATTGTATCGTTTTACTCCACTATTTCTCGAAATACAAGCTCTTGAAGCTAATGTTCTTATTCTAAATATTCGACGATATAAAAAGTTTCTTGCGTGCAAATTGTTGATCACGAGCACAGGTACTTGTGGACATGATTATTATGTTTTTAATAAAAATATTACATTATAGACAAGTAAATTACTGTATTACAATCGTATGCTTAATTTGTAAAAAAAATACCGTTCCTTGGCCTTATAAATACGGTATTTTTTTTACAAATTAAGCATACGATTGTAATACAGTCTATAATGTAATATTCTTATTAAAAACATCATAATCATGTCCACAAGTACCTGTGATCACGAGTAAATCGAACCATGGCATCACGAGAACGGACAGACAAATGTAACATATCCCCTATCACCGTGGTGTCTCGTGTTATTGTCGCATGACCATATTTGGGCCGTAGTCTTTTTAACTCGGACTTACCCGATTCCTATTTTCTCCTCTCTGTTCGCGAGGAGAGTGAACCCACACGGTTATCCGTGCACCCAATAACTTCCACAATTTCCGCAACTTCGCTGTCAATCGATCGTAAATTTTACCTTCCGACTTAAAGAGTTTCAACGGAAGGGACGTAACCCTATTACAGAGTTCGGCCGTCTTCGCAGAATGAGTGCCGTCAGATACAACACTGTGTATCTGTTTAAAACAATACTCACGTTACCTGAATCAAACATCCGACTAATCTCATTGAATTTTTGTTTAAAAATATTATTGAATCATTTGCAACATTATATAAAAAGTTAAGTTATAAATTAAACAATTATTCTAATTTTATCGTGATTTGAATTAAAAAAAAACTAATTGAAATGTTGTTTGATTAATGCGACACGATTTTAAGTTTATTGTTCACGAACGTTAATTAGTACCGATATAATGTATACCTGATCAGATCAAGAGGCGTGTTAGGGTCCGTTCATGGCGGATATATAATGAATTTATGTTTTTCTTGCCTTTGATTATGTAACGAAATCAACAACTAAAATCTTAAACGTGTAAATAAAAAACTGTTTGTCGTTGTCAATCTGTCGACAAGATGATGTCCATGTTTACTGTCCTCGCCACTGAGTTTGTTTGACCGCCCATGAAGAATATTCAGTTTTTTATTAAGAATACGCCAGTTTTATACCAGTTACGTAATGGCGTTAAAAACTTCGCGGTTTACTGTCGCGAAGGAAGGGCGTGAGAATTCTTGAGAGACAACTAAATATGGATCATCGAATTGTGATAGGTTTAGTATGAAGCCACGGGCGGCCGTTATGCATATTCCAAACTTGGTAAGACAACAGAGATTAATTACATATACATTATAAGAACAGGAATGTTCATATGACACATAGCATAGTGAGGCCCGCTATTGACATAAACGCGGACATACATCGACATACGTCCCTGACATAAAATAAATACATCACAAAACTCGATCATCAAGTATTTAAATGAATTCTATTATACAGTTGTACATCAAGAGTGTTTAGTTTATACAAAGGGGTCGGGCACAAGTTTTCCCACTTATACAAAACCCTTTCCCAAAAACAGTGTACAACACAAATACAGTATTTACACAAGGTGACATTGTTTTTTCGAAGGCAGATAATTTAGAAGTCTCCTTCATTTACAATTTAATTTACAATTTTTGAAGAATAATTGGAACATATTTAACAAGAAAGTTTTAAAATATTATTTTTAGACAGAGTGAGTGATCTTTCTCGACTCAGCTGACATTTGTTGACATTACACTATTCCATACTTTCAAGAGATGATCGACTCAAATGTAAACTTCGATGTACACATTTCAAATAAGTTGGTAAATCTTACCGACTAATCCCATTGTCAGTTTATGTCAATAAAATATGTTTAAACTAAAACCTTTCAAATATATGACGAAAAGTTTCTAAGCAACTGTGCGTTCTGAAGCAGATTGGTAAAAATCTGACAAAGATGGGGGTCCATTTTCAAATCTTTTAGAGGAACGTGCTTGGCGTCTTATTGAAAACTATTTTGCCAGCAACATTTAGCTTATTATAGATTAACCTACCTTCTACCTTCATGTCAGAAGAATTAAAGATACGGCACTCGGGGGTTTTAAAATAATTTATAAAATATCTCCCGAATGCCTGCATGACCTTATTATACACAGCCCAATACCGTCCTAGGGGAGCTAACTCTGTGGTACAACCTAGGGTTAACTCTACAAAGTTTGGACAAATTAAGGTCTTTCCGGTACCAGGCGGCCCAGGTGTGGAACAGTCTGCCAAATTAATTCAGGCCGATAAAAAGCTCCCATACCTTTCGCAGAACGTCGCACGCCTGGGACGGTCCTGTGTGTAAATGCACCTTATGTAACAACTATAGTAGGTTCATGTCCATGTACATGAATGTCTCTTTTGTCTTTTTATCGTACTCTTTATTAAAGGGTCAGAATCCTTGTATGTAGCGGACGCCCAAGCACTACATTTAATCCCTATTTATACTTATATCCTTTCACTTTGATGTACTACAAACCGTGGATCTAGAAATTTTAATTACTATAATTGTTTTATTTTTCAAAGCTTTTAATACAGATACAATAAGACGAGAACATAGAGGAACATACACACTTACCCACACACATACCCACACACATACCCACACATTCCCACACACATTCCCACACACGTACCCACACACATTCCCACACACATACCCACACACATTCCCACACAATACCCACACACGTACCCACACACATTCCCACACACATTCCCACACACATTCCCACACACATTCCCACACACATTCCCACACACGTACCCACACACATACCCACACACTTACCCACACAAATACACACACACGTACCCACACACATTCCCACACACATTCCCACACACGTACCCACACACATACCCACACACTTACCCACACAAATACCCACACACGTACCCACACACATTCCCACACACGTACCCACACACTTACCCATACACATTCCCACACACATACCCACACACGTACCCACAAACATACCCACACACATTCCCACACACATACCCAGACACATACCCACACACTTACCCACACACATTCCCACACACAATCCCACACACATACCCACACACGTACCCACAAACATACCCACACACGTACCCACACACATTCCCCACACACAATCCCACACACATACCCACACACGTACCCACAAACATACCCACACACGTACAAACACATATTCCCACACACATACCCACACACTTACCCACACACATTCCAAGACACATACCCACACACATACCCACACACATACCCACACAATACCCACACACATACCCACACAATACCCACACACGTACCCACATACATTCCCACAGACATACCCACACACTTACCCACACACATTCCCACACACGTACCCACAAACATACCCACACACGTACAAACACATACCCACACACTTACCCACACACATTCCCAGACACATACCCACACACAACACCACACAACATTCCCAACACAGTCCCACAACAACCACACACAAACAACCACCACACCATACCCACACACGTACCCACACACGTACACACACCAACATCCCACAAAACATACCCACACACACACACACACATTCCCACACACACCCACACATTCCCACACACATACCCACACACATTCCCACACACATACCCACACACATACCAACACACATTCCCACACACATTCCCACACACAATCCCACACACATACCCACACACATTCCCACACACATACCCACACACATTCCCACACACAACCCACACACATACCCACACACATACCCACACACATTCCCACACACAATCTCACACACATACCCACATACGTACCCACACACATTCCACACACATTCTCACACACATACCCACACACATTCCCACACACGTATCCACACACATACCCACACACTTTCCCACACACGTACCCACACACTTACCCACAAACATACCCGCACACGTATCCACACACAATCCCACACACATACCCACACACGTACCCACACACAATCCCACACACATACCCACACACTTACCCACACACATACCCACACACATTCCCACACACAATCCCACACACGTATCCACACACATACCCACACACATTCCCACACACGTACCCACACACATTCCCACACACGTATCACACACATTCCCACACACAATCCCACACACGTATCCACACACATACCCACACACTTACTTACACTTACCCACAGACATTCCCACACACATACCCACACACATTCCCACACACAATCCCACACACATACCCACACACTTACTTACACACTTACCCACAGACATTCTCATGTACACACACATAATAACTCTCGCGCTTTATAATAATATTAATTATCATATTTTACTATTTTGTAAACTGTGACACAGGTACTTGGGGTCATGAACTAAAGTTATAATGGAATTGTCTAATTTTAATTTGTAACATCATTTCTTGTCTATTTATGCGCCGATACAAGATTGGAATCGATTATAAAGCGCTTTAAAAAAAACCCGTTTCTGGTTATATCATAACAATCAGAAACGGGTGGGTTTTTAAAAGCGCTTTATAATCGATTCCAATGTTGTATCGGTGCATAAATAGACAAGAAATGATGTTACAAATTAAAATTAGACAATTCCATTATAACTTTAGTTCATGACCCCAAGTACCTGTGAACTGTGATTGTGCTTGGAAACCAGAACCCTTCTAGGCAGGGGATGCCCAATTAGGTGGTTTCTCTGGTTCCAACATATTTTTCTCTTATCTATTACTAAATAGATTATAATTTCTAAATATTTAAATCTTTAACTGATAATACAATGTAACAGTATCAGTCTTTATCCAATGACGCCTCGGTTTTTCTTTGATCTTTTGTTGGCGATATATTGCATACTATGTGATATTTCAAATATCACATATGTGATATCTGAAATATCACATGGCATTTCTGATTGGTCCATGCCTCAGTCTTGAGGCGGGGCCAATTTCAAATGTAGGCGTGACAAATGAACAAAGACAGGAAATGCATTTCAAACAAAATTTAATGAAATACGAGTGCCGTTTAGAAATTTTCCGTCTTCTTTCTTCACCTTGTATGCACGTACAGCCCTGCTGCGATGTACCGTTCTGTCCATAATGAGTTGTTCATCAAAACCTGACCAAACAGAATATAAAACCCTGTTAATATTTTATTAAGTAAAATCCATTTTAACAGGTCAGTAAAAAAAGCATACATTACATGATTACATATAAAATTTCAGTCATTTAAAAAAATGGTTATACAGATTACGCTAAATGTAACAATATACTTTCGTTGCACAAAAATCCTATCATAAACAAAATAGTGATGAAAATGATAACAAGACGAGTGGATAAAAATACCGATTAACCGATTCATTGATTTCTTTATGAACAATTTCACGGATTTTGAAAGGATTTTGTGACATTGTGAACGTCGAAATTTACGAAAAATATTTCATTTCACAATTTGTTCAAACGATATGATTTTACACTTACCTGCTTGGTAAAGGGAAGTAGCGCAGGTCCTCTTTCCGGAATGGTTGATGTAATTTCCCTCGAATCCTACAGCCTTTCACATGTTTTTCACATTACCATTCAGTTCATTTACAACAATTGGCTGAGTTAATTCCTTGGTATCAACTATTCCAATGTCAGTAGCTACCGTGTCACTATCTTCAAGTTCATACTCATACTTATCTACGGCCTGTGATAATGTTATATCGTCGAGGTCAGTGAACACATCGACATCAGTGATCAGTACCTGATCCGTCATGGTTGACAGTCTCACTAGAAATGAATGGGCTACTGTGACAGAAAACAAAACGTGTCAGAAATTGGCGGGAAACATATCACAGTGACAGGTTCTGATCAATTTTATAGCTCCACCCCTAGGCACGTGGGTGACAAAACCTCGACTGTCATTGGATAAAACAGATACAAAATGGGTACTCGTGACGTATCGCATATATCACACTCGTGCTACGCACTCGTGTGATATATCCGATACATCACTCGTACCCATTATGTATCTATTACTAATTACTCCTCTCGGCAGGGAAACGTTGCCATTGGTACAATGTACATCTATATTACATTGTACATATGTTAACCTATTCTTTTCTTTGAAAAGAACATTTAATTTATTTGTTCCAACTGTCATGAATATTTGCATGCCTATTACAGTTTTTCTATGCAAATTATCTTGTATTAATTTTAGTTTTGTCCGTCGTAGAAATAGCTAATGGGCTTAATTTTGTTGTTAAAGGGTTTGTTTGTTTGTTTGTTTTTGTTTAACGTCCTATTAACAGCCAGGGTCATTTAAGGACGTGCCAGGTTTTGGAGGTGGAGGAAAGCCGGAGTACCCGGAGAAAAACCACCGGCCTACGGTCAGTACCTGGCAACTGCCCCACGTAGGTTTCGAATTCGCAACCCAGTGGTGGAGGGCTAGTGTTAAAGTGTCGGGACACCTTAACCACTCGGCCACCGCGGCCCCTTGTTGTTAAAGGGGCTTTCCTTAGTTTGAATAAAGTTTGGGTTGTCAAAATTAAACTTATTGGAAAACCAAGTAGTCAAAGTCATAATCTTTACATTAATACGGCAAATTTACTCTCAAGATAAACCAAAGTTCTTTGAGCATTACGTCTGGATTTTTTTTAATTCGACCCGAAGTATCACTAATTATCGCAAAGACATACGGTATTTGTGTACGATTTTCCTGTACATTTCGGTGTTTATTTCATTACGTGTAGGCAAAAACACTCATATAATCATCGTTCGGACATAGATTTCGTCAACAGAAATTGTGCATGTTTCTGATGTCTCAACGAGGGAATGTTCCTTTAAAACACACGACACAAAAAACAAATTCTTGTATCTTATATCAGTCTAAATATGACAATTCTTCTGTGTATGGATTCTACGCCAATAGAATAGTCAGAGCAATGGGGACATCCTTATCCCACACAAGTTAGTCTTCTTGACTCGTTGAATCGTGAATGGTTTGCAGTCGGACTTAGGTATGGTTGCTTATTATACAAGGCAAATAAAAAAAAAATCATAAACAACCCGGCATCGAGGCGTGGTTCGCTTTTGTTCATATTAAATGAAGGAATTTTCAGCTTGCTATAAATGACAGACAAACCCGTAACGTAAACAAAATCTCACGACGAATCACGCCTCGATGTTCGCCCAACCTTACGATGGATTCTCTTTGATTATGCTCCATCTTTTCTCCCATTTCATAACCATTTACTCGAGTTACCTCCCTTCCCCCAATCCTTGCCCGATACTATGTACACTGCAATGTTCCCGCCTATAAACCGTTCTCCCTCGTCCAATCCACTCTATTACACTCCTTTATAACCACTGCATCCTTGCCTATTTAATAAACTAATATATATCGAAAACACCCATTAAAAATTGAAAACCAATAAAATTTAAACACCAATTAACAATAAAACACTCATAAACAATTAAACACTTAAACACCAAATAACAATTGCACACCAGTTAGCAATTAAACACCAATCAACATTTTAATACCATTTAATAATAGAGCACAAATTAACAATTAAATACCAATTAACAAGAAAGCACCAATAAAGAACAAAAAACTTCAATTGACAATAAAGTGGTGTCCAATGCGAAAACTGTTTATGAGGTAAGTTAAAAGTTTAGAGAACGTCAAAGCTTAAATGTTCACCTGAATACCCCACTCGACAATCAAACTGATCGATAATATTAGACACACACCAAATTAAAGAGATCGATAATATCATAAACGCATTAAATTAAACAGATCGATATTATCAGAAACACATCAAATCAAATAAATCGATAATATCATACACGCATTAAATTAAACAGATCGATATTATCAGAAACACATCAAATTAAACAGATCGATATTATCAGAAACACATCAAATTAAACAGATCGATAATATCAGAAACACATCAAATTAAACAGATCAATATTATCGGAAACACATCAAATCAAATAAATCGATAATGTCAGACTTACATAAATAAAATAGATCGATATTATCAGACACACACCAAATTAAACAGATCGATAATATCAGACACACATCAAATTAAACAGATCGATAATATCAGACACACATCAAATTAAACAGATCGATAATATCAGACACACACCAAATTAAACAGATCGATAATATTGGACATAAGAAAAATTAGTAAAATCGATAATATCAGAAATACATAAAATTAATCAGATCGATAATATTGGACACACATTGAATCAAACAGATCGATAATATTGGACACGTATTGAATTAAACAGATCGATAATATTGGACACACATTGAATTAAACAGATCGATATTATCAGAACACATCGAATCAAACAGATCGATATTATCAGAAACACATCAAATCAAATAGATCGATAATATCAGACACACATCAAATTAAACAGATCGATAATATCAGACACACATCAAATTAAACAGATCGATAATATCAGACACACATCAAATTAAACAGATCGATAATATCAGACACACATCAAATTAAATAGATCGATAATATCAGACACACATAATGTAAAACAGATCGATTATATCGGACGCAAATAAAACACATAGACACACATAGACTTCTGATCAGGTTGATTAATGGTTTTATTAACACGAGAAAAAATGTTAACCGAGAACGAAGTCTGAGTTTGTTATTTTTGTATCGATCGAAATAAAAAGGCCAATACCAATTAAAAGAAAATAATTATGAATGCACGTGACGTTTTCTGAAATAGACCGCAATATGGAATATTTGTATTTCAGAACATCTTTAACCAACACAATGTCACAACAATAACTTATAAACAAAATACTTTTAAACGCATTAGCATATAAATAATATTGTCACGTTCAACGTTTCAGTCATTAGATTGTTTGTATACACTTTTAATGAAAGGTTCTAAAAAATCCCTTAACCGGCTTTTTTACCAACTTTGTCTTAGGATGATATCACGTGGCACTTTTCAGCCAATCAGGAGCTGAAAGATAATTTCATAATAAACCAATTTTGTAAATTACGAAGTTGGTACTTACCGAAAGTGAAGACAGTTTTTCTCGGTGTAACCGGTTATTGATGTCATTTATTTGGATCTCCATTGGTCTTTAGTACGACGGAGTTCTAAGATCATCAAGAATGGCTTTATTGAAGATGTGTTCTGCCTGTACAAGATACCTGCATTGAGGATGGATATGCATGCAATCTATAGACTATAAAACCTTTTTTTAGATATACCTTGGCCGGCGACCCTACCACGTATGTAAATTAGCCAAAAATATTCTAGTAAGGGACTTGAAGACATGGTGGCGATGCGCTCGCACGAGACTGACAGGATAGATAGATAGAAATAAATCATCGTGTATATATAAATAACATTTTGTTTATCATTCCTTGATGTACACAGTGCCGTCACGGAAGCACATCGGGTCGGTCCGTACATTCCAAATCACTGTCCGAATCACGGAAATAACCGATCGTCTCGGGGGTTTATCCCGGAATTACTTAACATACTCTATATGACACATGACGGAATTAAATTTCTATCGGCGATTAAATATTTAATATTTATGAGAAATATCCTTGAATATTTAGCATGTTACAATATGTAGCTGTTTGTGTGGCCATGTCAGTGATAATTCTTGTGTATAGTTTTCCCCCCCTCTACACATCAACATAGATGCATATTTTGTCGTCAATGTCGTCATTAATGCGGAATATATCAACTGTCAACACTTTTATTAAAACCGACATGCTCCACGGAAATAAAGAATGGAACATTCCATTGTACGGGGATTTCCAATCCAGACTTACCTAGGTGAACAGGTACAGTGATCTGAAGAAGATGGAGCCACGCGGAGGTCACCGGTGTAGATGTTAATGCCAGTCTGTGACCCAGTATGTAAATAATATTTTTTAAATGCTAATGACTGGATGATAATAGTGAAAAACACTAGATCATTCAGGATCTGCAGAAGGCCGATATGGTAGGTGGACTATAATATATAAATAGTTCTAGTTATAGGGCGAGGACATTGGAAAATGGAGGCTTGGTGTCGGGCAGGGACATTGAGGAACGAAACCTTGGTGCCAAAGTAATTTCAGGGCGGAGACATTTATGAACGGACCATTGGTTCCAAAGTATTTGTATAGGGCAGAGTCATTGATGAACGGTACCTTGGTTCCAAAGTAATAGTAGGGCGGCGACATCGATGAATGCAACCTTGTCATTTTGGACATTGATCAACAGAAAATGTATGAATATCCCTCCCTTTATACATTACACTACCTCGCATGAAAATCCGAACATCAAGCATTACACGAAGAGGCATGGTCGGATAGCAACGGTTCGCTGTGACATGTGTAGCGGTTCGTGGAGTGTAACGTAAACAGAAGCCTTGGCTAGCGAAGATGAGCTAGAGGGCGCCATACGTAATTTGAAGCGGTGTCACCAACATCTCGCGTGACTTCAGTTTTCGTGATAGGAGTTTTGAACATTGTAAAAATAAATGCCTATATTTAATTTCATGCCAGAACAAAGTCTGAATGATTCTGTCAACCTGCTTTACTACCTGCTACCTAATGCACAGGCGTCTGCAACTAAATATCTCAGAAAGTTCTTCTTTGATCTTTTCTTAGACTCCATACGGATGTTTCCCCTGCTATCAGTGTTATATATAGAACTGATCAAGATCATTCAATGGTGGACACCAATTCCCTCTTTATATGATGTCGACAATACTACTTCCGCCAGGGCTCAACTTCTCAGGGAGGAGGGGGTTTCTCACGATGATCAAATGTTAAATCATGTAATTCATACACATGTATACTCTGTCACTTTTAAAGAAACTGAATATATACCACGTGTTTGTCTGCGTGATAAGATGTGTAGTCAATGAGAACGACACGCAATAGAAACTCAATACATGTACAGTATTGTCGTGATTGTAAAATGTATACAGGGGAAAGTTTTTTATACGTAAGATTGTCCATATCTGTAACTCATTTCCAAGTTACGCTGGGTTCTTATTTTTTTAATCACACAGCCATTAAGCTAGGCTACTCTTCACAAATCTAAGCGTTTAAACCAGACTAGTTTGGTATTTTCCCTGGCCGTGATTGACACTACACGACCCTAAAGTCAGAGAAAGATGGCGACTACAATATTATGTATTATATAAATATGAAATTTGAAAGTTTTCAGTTTTTTCTTTTAGTTAAGTTTTTAATGATATAAGATCAGGAAACACACAATGTTACATAAGTCAATATATTGATTAAAACCAATCACTCCGTTTCCATAAACGTTAGTTTGTATAAAATATTAGATAAATAATCATTATATGTAAGCAATTCGTAAATAGATATTTGGTTTGGAGGTGGAGGAAAGCCGGAGTACCCGGAGAAAAACTCCCGGCCTACAGTCAGTACCTGGCACTGTCCCGCGTAGGTTTCGAACTCGCAACCCAGAAGTGGAGGGCTAGTGATAAAGTGTCTGGACAGACCGTAAATAGATAAATAGATTAATTAATAAACTCAATTCTATATATAAATACATCAAGGTGACCATTCAAGTTCATCATAAGTCATGCATGACGATGTAGTTTTCCGTCAGTACCTGGCACTGTCCCGCGTAGGTTTCGAACTCGCAACCCAGAAGTGGAGGGCTAGTGATAAAGTGTCTGGACAGACCGTAAATAGATAAATAGATTAATTAATAAACTCAATTCTATATATAAATACATCAAGGTGACCATTCAAGTTCATCATAAGTCATGCATGACGATGTAGTTTTCCGGATGCACTCTCTCTATCATACGATTACGGTATCTTTAAATTCCAAAAATAAGAAGAATTTATCAAAATTGTCAATTCCAATACATTTTTAAAACTCCATATATGTATGAATATTTGCTGGATAAATATCTTGTTTTGCAATCAATTGTTTTAAAATGCCTGGCTAGCTTGGTCTTTATATCGCTTAGCCTTTAGCCCACGCAAATAGTTCCCCCTTTAAATCGAACAGTATGTCGAAATAAGAAAATTATCCTGTAACCCTATTCTATAAGGGTGACCAAATATCGGAGTCGGTATGATATGCCGATCTCCGTCGGAGTAAATTGACCAAATTGACCAATTGAATATTTCTTTACCTTTGATAAAAAAAAAAAATCGTTTATCAACATATCATGTCGTTACGCTTTGGCAGTGTTCGAATGGCCAATAACTTCAGAAACACCAACTCCAAACTCATACAGCAATTTAGTCGGTATATAATAACATATCATGATTTCGCATACATTCTCTCATTTTTCATTCTCCGTAGTACGATGCTTCGATTTATATTTTTCACGTCTGTCTGACAGAACTCTAGTGATACAAATTGAATACTGAGAGCTAACTGAGGTTATACTGTTTCAGCAATGGTGCTCGAAATAAAATATTACGAAAACTGCGTCCTGGTGGCAAGCCCCTGTGGCTACTGTCAATTACACTGCGCATGCTCACAGACTTTGTTGATAATCAGTTCAGTTTCCGGAAGAGAAGAGACAGACGATTGAGGGAGCAGCCGATGTGTTTCTACATAGGGGTAGGTATTTTATATAAACATTGGCCACTTCTCACAGACCTCGTGCTTTCTGTAAGAATATCTCCATTTTGCTAACGTTTTAGTCTGAAAGTTATGACGCCATCAGCAACACAACAGCCATCTGGGAACATGACTGGATTATCGATCGGCTGGCTTCTGCCGATCGTCATCAGCCGGTTATGATATTGAGTTAAAATATGGACTAACATGTCACACTTTCTAAGCTATTTTTGGTATGCACTTATCATTTAACTTAATGTAGTTGTTTGATAGCATTTATATGCATTATAGTTTGTAAATATTAACGGTTCGACACAAATGTTTGCATGTTAGTTGGATATTACTAGTTATTATCAGATCGGGGAGACAGGGTTACAATATCGATATTTATACACAGAATAATTGATTTGTATGAACACACAGTAACACATTTATAACATGTACTGTATGATAGACTGGTTTGTTTGGTCATAGTGTTCACTGTCCAATTTGCGGTTACAATTGAAAGCCGGAAAAAAACTGATTTGTTGAAATGAAGAGGCCTGCAGTAGAACTGTGTTTTGTTGAAATGACGAGGTCTCTATTATATAATTGTGTTTTGTTGAAATGACAAGGTCTGTATTGTAGAACTGTGTTTTGTTGAAATGACAAGGTCTGTATTATAGAACTGTTTTGTTGAAATGACGAGGTCTGTATTATAGAACTGTTGTTTGTTGAAATGACGAGGTCTGTATTATAGAATGAGATTTGTTGAAATGACGAGGTCTGTATTATAGAACTGTGTTTTGTTGAAATGACGAGGTCTCTATTATATAATTGTGTTTTGTTGAAATGACAAGGTCTGTATTATAGAACTGTTTTGTTGAAATGACGAGGTCTGTATTATAGAACTGTTGTTTGTTGAAATGACGAGGACTGTATTATAGAATGTGATTTGTTGAAATGACGAGGTCTGTAACATAGAACTGTCATTTGTTGAAATGACAAGGTCTATATTGTAGAACTGTGTTTTGTTGAAATGACAAGGTCTGTATTATAGAACTGTTTTGTTGAAATGACAAGGTCTGTATTGTAGAACTGTGTTTTGTTGAAATGACAAGGTCTGTATTATAGAACTGTTTTGTTGAAATGACGAGGTCTGTATTATAGAACTGTTGTTTGTTGAAATGACGAGGACTGTATTATAGAATGTGATTTGTTGAAATGACGAGGTCTGTAACATAGAACTGTCATTTGTTGAAATGACAAGGTCTGTATTGTAGAACTGTGTTTTGTTGAAATGACAAGGTCTGTATTATAGAACTGTTTTGTTGAAATGACAAGGTCTGTATTGTAGAACTGTGTTTTGTTGAAATGACGAGGTCTGTATTATAGAACTGTGTTTTGTTGAAATGACGAGGTCTGTATTGTAGAACTGTGTTTTGTTGAAATGACGAGGTCTGTATTATAGAACTGTGTTTTGTTGAAATGACGAGGTCTGTATTGTAGAACTGTGTTTTGTTGAAATGACAAGGTCTGTATTATAGAACTGTGTTTTGTTGAAATGACGAGGTCTGTATTGTAGAACTGTGTTTTGTTGAAATGACGAGGTCTGTATTATAGAACTGTGTTTTGTTGAAATGACAACGTCTGTAGAACTGTGTTTTGTTGAAATGACGAGGTCTGTATTATAGAACTGTGTTTTGTTGAAATGACGAGGTCTGTATTATAGAACTGTGTTTTGTTGAAATGACAACGTCTGTAGAACTGTGTTTTGTTGAAATGACAAGGTCTGTATTGTAGAACTGTGTTTTGTTGAAATGACGAGGTCTGTATTATAGAACTGTGTTTTGTTGAAATGACAACGTCTGTAGAACTGTGTTTTGTTGAAATGACAAGACCTGCAAGGTGAACCAGCTAGGCAGAGGGTCACTAGTCTGACCCCCTATGGAGGTATACACTATTCCCTCTCCTGTTACATTTGTTACCATTTCAAATTCAACTGCAATCTTCAGAATGAGAGGCTTTGTAAGAGATAGAACCTGGTTTGATGTGTATTGGGCTACTGCGAACATTAACCCAAAACACATTTTAAAGAGGGAAGTAGTGTTGAACGTTTTAATTGTAATATATCTAGTGTATCTATAGAGATATCGATATATGGTTGTCTTCTAGCTACATATTTGGGTATTTTCCAAATAAGCTTGTTCATACGTACAGTGATGAGTGATGTCACTATGTCCAGTTTAGCCCCTCCCACTGGTGGTCTGACTTTGGTGGTTTGTCTGTGTATGTACAATAATAGGTAGCTTTAACAGTCATTTTCTTCCTCATTTTTGACCTAATTTTAAATGTCATGACTACCAAAATGAAGATTGAATTATTGGTGCCTTTCATTTTTCACTGCCCTGACTACAGGTTATATCAATAGTTATCAGCTCACCTGCATTTTTTTCACTTTATAACCCTATACTTAACCCAAGCCAGTTAAGACCACTAATGGGCGTGGCATAATCTATAGTTCTGATCAATGTGATGTCAGCATAAATGACCCGTATTATAGTTCAGTCTGTCGAGCAGTGGACCAGTTAGCTGATGGTCATGGGTTCAATTCCTGGTGGAGACAGACTCCTTGCTTTCCTCTTACAAAAGTATGTAAAAGACAGGTTCATTGTGGCTTGCAATGTACATAGTTTTAAATACAGCCTCTGACAGGCTCTGTCAGTGTCACTCAACTAGTGAAGGATGCTTCTCTGGCTCAGGTGGTAAGAGCCATGACTTATCTCGCTAGAGACCCAGGGTTTGATTCCTGTTGGCATTCGGCAGGAATGTGTTTTTTTCCTGTTCTTTCACAAGCATGATGATGAAACCAGAAGAGGAACAACAAATAAAAACCATACAACAACCTAATAAAGTGAGAATAATTTAAAGATGCATGGGGGGCAAAATCACAGATAACAAAATCGATGTTGATAAAATCTAGCTAACAATTACCCGGTATGATTTATTTCTAACCGATTCAAAACTATTCCATATATATATGTAATTTCAATCCAAAGTTGTAGTCTTGTAAATTCTGTTTTCTTTTTTTTTTGTAAAAGCCTTTATTATTTTTACTTATAAATATATAATACCTGTATTGTGATATATAAGAAACAGGTAATGAATATAAAGTGATGGAGCATATCGGTACCGGAGAATCTGGGAAGATATATATATATAGGTAGGTTTTATTGAGTTAACATGTTAGATATTGAATTGGTCAGCTAGGCCAACCTTCATCTGAACAATTTTACATTGGCAATGTGACAGCTAAAGTGTCAATATATAAATAACCATTTTAAATTTCAATTGTTGCTTGATCATGCAATGTATAATATCTTGCCAGGAAATGGCGGATACCTGAGAGACACCACTGTACCTGATCTGTGATTACCTGACAGACACTCCCTGATCTGTGATTACCTGACAGACACTCCCTGATCTGTGATTACCCGACAGACACTCCCTGATCTGTGATTACCCGACAGACACTCCCTGATCTGTGATAACCCGACAGACACTCCCTGATCTGTGATTACCCGACAGACACTCCCTGATCTGTAATTACCTGACTGACACTCCCTGATCTGTGATTACCCGACAGACACTCCCTGATCTGTGATTACCCGACAGACACTCCCTGATCTGTAATTACCTGACAGACACTCCCTGATCTGTGATTGACCTGACAGACACTCCCTGATCTGTGATTACCTGACAGACACTCCCTGATCTGTGATTACCTGACAGACACTCCCTGATCTGTGATTACCCGACAGACACTCCCTGATCTGTAATTACCCGACAGACACTCCCTGATCTGTGATTGACCTGACAGACACTCCCTGATCTGTGATTACCTGACAGACACTCCCTGATCTGTGATTACCCGACAGTCAATCCCTGTTCTGTTGACTACCTGACAGTCACTCCCTGATCTGTGATTGACCTGACAGACACTCCCTGATCTGTGATTACCTGACAGACACTCCCTGATCTGTGATTACCTGACAGACACTCCCTGATCTGTGATTACCTGACAGACACTCCCTGATCTGTTGACTACCTGACAGACACTCCCTGATCTGTGATTACCTGACAGACACTCCCTGATCTGTGATTACCTGACAGACATCTCCTGATCTGTGATTACCTGACAGACACTCCCTGATCTGTGATTACCGACAGGACACTCCCTGATCTGTGATTACCTGACAGACACTCCCTGATCTGTGATACCCGACAGGACACTCCCTGATCTGTGATTACCGACAGACACTCCCTGATCTGTGATTACCCTGACAGACACTCCCTGATCTGTGATTACCTGACAGACCACTCCCTGATCTGTGATTACCTGACAGACACTCCCTGATCTGTGATTACCCGACAGGACACTCCCTGATATGTGATTACCCGACAGACACTCCCTGATCTGTGATACCCGACAGACACTCCCTGATCTGTGATAACCCGACAGACACTCCCTGATCTGTGATAACCCGACAGACACTCCCTGATCTGTGATTACCGGACAGACACTCCCTGATCTGTGATTACCCGACAGACACTCCCTGTTCTGTGATTACCCGACAGACACTCCCTGATCTGTGATTACCTGACAGACACTCCCTGTTCTGTGATTACCTGACAGACTATCTCTGATCTGTGATTACCTGACAGACACTCCCTGATCTGTGATTACCTGACAGACACTCCCTGTTCTGTGATTACCCGACAGACACTCCCTGATCTGTGATTACCCGACAGACACTCCCTGATCTGTGATTACCTGACAGACACTCCCTGATCTGTGATTACCTGACAGACACTCCCTGATCTGTGATTACCTGACAGACTCTCCCTGATCTGTGATTACCTGACAGACAGTCCCTGATCTGTGATTACCTGACAGACACTCCCTGATCTGTGATTACCTGACAGACACTCCCTGATCTGTGATTACCTGACAGACACTCCCTGATCTGTGATTACCTGACAGACACTCCCTGTTCTGTTGACTACCTGAATCTCCCTGACCTTTGAGTCCACCTGAACTCTAACACACACACACAGTGTCTGGCCCATCAATCACAGCGAGACACTATAGATTTTGTTTCCAAGTTTCGGTTGCCTGTTATTAGCCTCCATTGTGCTGTGAGTGGTGTGTGAGTTTACTGGATCAATAGAAGCGTTAGATAATATTGGAGCCTCAGCATCTATCCTCCCAAACACCAAGCCTGTCTTACAGCAAATCCATACATAGCTCTTTACCGTTTGTATAATGTACTAGTCAATTGGAGGTCACATTATTGACTTGAGACAATGAAATGTATTGATTACTATTGATCAGGTTACAAATAACATGGATATTTATGACTCTTACCCTGGATACTCTTACCCTGGACACTCTAATCGTGGACACTCTAATCGTGGACACTTTCACCCTGGACATTTTTACCGTGGACACTTTTACCCTGGACATTCTAATCGTGGACACTCTTACCCTGGACATTCTAATCGTGGACACTCTTACCCTGGACACTCTAATCGTGGACACTTTTACCGTGGACACTTTTACCGTGGCCATTCTTACCCTGGATACTCTTACCCTGGACATTCTTACCCTGGACACTCTAATCGTGGACACTTTTACTGTGGACACTTTTACCGTGGACATTCTTACCCTGAATACTCTTATCGTGGACACTTTTACCGTGGCCATTCTTACCCTGGATACTCTTCTCGTGGACACTCTTGGCCATGGACATTCTTACCTTGGATACTCTTGCACTGACACTTGCCCTAGACACTGTTGCCCTAGACACTCTTGGCCATGGACATTCTTACCTTGGATACTCTTGCACTGACACTCTTACCCTGGACATTCTTGACCTGGACATTCTTGACCTGGACACTCTTGACCTGGATATTCTTGCCCTGGACATTCTTGCCCCGGACACCCTTGCCCAGGACACTCTTGCCCTGAACAGGGATATCCTCAGTTGTTTGTAGTGTATGAGAATTTCTTATCTCACCCTAAGATTGAGACAAGCTACACATATAAATTCTTTGAATCTTCTCACCCATAGTACGACATGTCATGTCAACTGAACAATAAATTGACATCGCATGAAAAATTCAACCATGTCACATATTTGTACATCATGAAGCAACATCAATATTAGATACATACATGATGAGAGAAAAATATCAACATTCCCAAGGGGTTGAAATATTAACCCATCCAGTCATAGCACACTCCTCACACTTCTATAACGGTTACAAATTGGTCAGGGCATCCAGTTGACTCTTGACTTTTAGCAATTTCAGAAGTCAAATCACTATTTCTGAGAAATCTGAAGGGTCAAAACATATGACAAATAGACATGTCCCTTCAAACCCAAGAGTCAGATCTCATTTTCAGGAGTCAAAAACATACTCTCAAGGGTCTACTGGATGCCCTGACGGTACTGGTGTCCAGAACAGTGTTCTATTCCAAATTCAATGTTATGTTAATTTATTAATCAGTTTTATAATAGTCTCTTGACGCTAACTTGATTAATTAATCTTCCTCAATGAAATTTGGGTTGCATTTCCTCGAACTTGCCCTGGTAAAATACTCGGCATTAATAGGACTTTAATTGAATGATGCCGTGGGAAATTAATGTCTTGAGATAAAATGGAGAAAAAATTCTTTTAAGAGATAATTTGCTTTTGGAATTCTACAGATTGGAACTTAAATGTGGAGGAGTTAGATATTTCACAGAGCTGATTTAGGATTCAGAAGGTTTGCTTCCTGCTTTTCATTGCAATGTTTCATGATTCTGAGGAAAGATCTCAATAAATCAACACATGTCAAATGGAGATTACTGGGGGAATATCAGCTGAAATCAAAGTGTTAGAGATGTTGAAGACTGGCGTGTGATATAATTATTTCATTACATGACTTGAATAGTGTACTACGTAATTAAAAGAAATAAATGCGTAAGGCATTCCATTAGCAGTTAAATAATATATTTTCAATATTTTCGTAGGTACATGCATGTAGTCCCCGAAGTAAATGACATTACAGGGAAAAAATAAACAAAGATCCTCTAAATTTGTATCAATGTTCCTGTTAAGTATTACTGTTAAGTATAATGGGTATAATACATTTTCAATTCTTCTCAAAAACCAACAGGCCAAAAGACCAGATATTGGGTCTGCAGCATGCTGAGATGAAGGGCTACCAAGTTTGTTCAAATGAATGACCTTGCCCTACATTCAAGATCACAGAGGTCAAATAAACTTAAATCTTTTAATGACTTCTTCTCATTAACCAAGAGGCCCAGGGACCTAATATTGGGCCTGTAGCATGATGGGATGACCAAGTTTGTTTAAATGAATGACTTTGACCTACATTCAAGGTCACAGGGGTCAAATATGCTGAAATGTTTAAACAACTTCTTCTCAATAACCAAGAGTCCCAATAACTTGATATTTTGTCTGTAGCATGCTGGGATGAAGGGCTACCAAGTTTGTTTAATTTATAACCTTGACCTACATTCAAGGTAACAGGGGTCAAATAGGCTAAAAGATATCAAAACTCAGGTGACCGTTAATGTTCATCGGCCTCTTGTTGTAAAAAAAAAAATCACACTGTACGATAATCATGCCTAAATGTTGTTCTGGCATTTGCCTTTAAATGCCTGATGCACATGTCTTTATCCGTGGCCATCATTAGCAGTTTTAGTTTTCATGTTGTAACAGGTTCTTTGGAACAATGGCTCGTTGTCATGCTAACTTCTTTATCGAGCTGTAGACACCCGGACAAAAACATTTACAGCTTTGGTTCGATAGTCGCATCAGTCACTTCTCAAAAAAACCCACCTCACAACACCTTCCTGATGGATGGAACACTTTTAAAAAGAGATTTCTAACTAATTAGAATATTTGAAATAGGTTTGGTGCAGCTAGGGCAAGTCAACACAGGTATTCAGTCTGTGAAGGAAGAACATTAAATTTTAATCTATCTAGTGACCTCTCTCAACCTACATCTAGGAACATTTGATAATCTATATATATAGTGACCTCTCTCAACCTACATCTAGGAACATTTGATAATCTATATATATAGTGACCTCTTGCAACCTACATGAAGGAGAAATATTTAATCTATAGTGACCTCTCTCAATCTGTGTAGGAGGGATATTTAATCTATAGTGACCTCTTGCAACCTACATGTAGGAGAAATATTTAATCTATAGTGACCTCTCTCAATGTGTGTAGGAGGAACATTTAATCTATAGTTACCTCTCTCAACCTACATGTAGGAGAAATATTTAATCTATAGTGACCCCTCTCAATGTGTGTAGGAGGAATATTGGAGGTCCATTCATCCTGTGTACAATCCAGTCCCCACTGGTCCAGTCATCCTGTGTACAATCCAGTCCCCACTGATCCAGTCCTGTGTACAATCCAGTCCCCACTGATCCAGTCATCCTGTGTACAATCCAGTCCCCACTGATCCAGTCCTGTGTACAATCCATCCCCACTGATCCAGTTATCCTGTGTACAATCCAGTCCCCACTGATCCAGTCATCCTGTGTACAATCCAGTCCCCACTGATCCAGTCCTGTGTACAATCCAGTCCCCACTGATCCAGTCATCCTGTGTACAATCCAGTCCCCACTGATCCAGTCATCCTGTATACAATCCAGTCCCCACTGATCCAGTCCTGTGTACAATCCAGTCTCCATTGATCCAGTCCTGTGTACAATCCAGTCCCCACTGGTCCAGTCCTGTGTACAATCCAGTCCCCACTGATCCAGTCATCCTGTGTACAATCCAGTCCCCACTGGTCCAGTCATCCTGTGTACAATCCAGTCCCCACTGATCCAGTCATCCTGTGTACAATCCAGTCCCCACTGATCCAGTCATCCTGTGTACACTCCAGTCCACACTGATCCAGTCGTCCTGTGTACAATCCAGTCCCCACTGATCCAGTCCTGTGTACAATCCAGTCCCCACTGCTCCAGTCCTGTGTACAATCTAGTCCCCACTGATCCAGTCCTGTGTACAATCCAGTCCCCACTGGTCCAGTCATCCTGTGTACAATCCAGTCCCCACTGATCCAGTCATCCTGTGTACAATCCAGTCCCCACTGATCCAGTTATCCTGTGTACAATCCAGTCCCCACTGATCCAGTCCTGTGTACAATCCAGTCCCCGCTGATCCAGTCCTGTGTACAATCCAGTCCCCACTGGTCCAGTCCTGTGTACAATCCAGTCCCCACTGATCCAGTCCTGTGTACAATCCAGTCCCCACTGATCCAGTTGTCCTGTGTACAATCCAGTCCCCACTGATCCAGTCATCCTGTGTACAATCCAGTCCCCACTGATCCAGTCATCCTGTGTACAATCCAGTCCCCACTGATCCAGTCATCCTGTGTACAATCCAGTCCCCACTGGTCCAGTCGTCCTGTGTACAATCCAGTCCCCACTGGTCCAGTCCTGTGTACAATCCAGTCCCCACTGATCCAGTCATCCTGTGTACAATCCAGTCCCCACTGATCCAGTCATCCTGTGTACAATCCAGTCCCCACTGATCCAGTCATCCTGTGTACAATCCAGTCCCCACTGATCCAGTCATCCTGTGTACAATCCAGTCCCCACTGATCCAGTCATCCTGTGTACAATCCAGTCCCCACTGATCCAGTCCTGTGTACAATCCAGTCCCCACTGGTCCAGTCCTGTGTACAATCCAGTCCCCACTGATCCAGTCCTGTATACAATCCATTCCCCACTGGTCCAGTCCTGTGTACAATCCAGTCCCCACTGATCCAGTCATCCTGTGTACAATCCAGTCCCCACTGATCCAGTCATCCTGTGTACAATCCAGTCCCCATTGATCCAGTCCTGTGTACAATCCAGTCCCCACTGATCCAGTCCTGTGTACAATCCAGTCCCCACTGATCCAGTCATCCTGTGTACAATCCAGTCCCCACTGATCCAGTCATCCTGTGTACAATCCAGTCCCCACTGATCCAGTCATCCTGTGTACAATCCAGTCCCTATTGATCCAGTCCTGTGTACAATCCAGTCCCCACTGATCCAGTCCTGTGTACAATCCAGTCCCCACTGATCCAGTCATCCTGTGTACAATCCAGTCCCCACTGGTCCAGTCATCCTGTGTACAATCCAGTCCCCACTGGTCCAGTCATCCTGTGTACAATCCAGTCCCCACTGGTCCAGTCATCCTGTGTACAATCCAGTCCCCACTGATCCAGTCCTGTGTACAATCCAGTCCCCACTGATCCAGTCGTCCTGTGTACAATCCAGTCCCCACTGATCCAGTCCTGTGTACACTCCAGTCCCCACTATTCCATTCGTTCAGTTTTGTGGTCGGTACTTATTGCTGAATCTACCTTGGGATAACAGGTATGGATAAACAAACACGGTAACGTAATCATTGTCGAATATCTTGGGATGGTACACGTGTTGTTAGGTAATCGGCGGCCATCGTTTAGTGCTCCGGCCATATAACACTGCTGGTATTGATTAAATTTCTTCTCTTTCTCATTCACAGGAAATGCAATGAAGCACTGGTTTATAAAGAGCCTTGCAGACAGACACTAACTAGAGGCTGTGTTTGAGCACGTTCAGTCAGGGCGTGCTGAGCGCTGGGGCTGTGCTTTACATATCTGCCCCCATGAGGATTTAGGAAGCGGTAGTGAAGCTTTAACCTGAGATAGGGACAGGTAGCGGAATGGATCGCTGGACCTGTCCAAATGACCGCCAGCTGGCCTTACGAGCCAAGTAAGTACATTGTACTGAATGTATTTATCGTCTGATTACTACAAACCAGTGTCGTATTAACTTAAAATTCCCATTGATAAAATCTCATTAGTATAACACCTGGTAATAATAGCTATTACAACACTATATGACCCTAGCAACCAAGCAGGATTATATTCAAGCAGTAATGTTTTACCCAAAACTAAAGCGCCAGACCAGATGTGGAGTGTCTTGTTTACTACGTTTAACATTATAAATATATAATTCTAACCCCTATTTTCACAAATGATTTTAATGAATTTTTAAAGTCCAACATCATCAGGTGGACTCACGATCGGCTATCTAAATCACCATTTATAATTGTCTATGGCCTGTCCATAAACAATCATTGTAATATAACTAGTACTACTTCTACAGAAGTCCTGGGTGGTTATTTCTCAAACTATATATTTTCATGTCCTTCTTGGAAGCTGGTTGAGCGCATTCCTTGTTGAGTCTGATCGGAGGAACAAAATTTGATCCATCTTGGACAGTTTAAGTTTGTTATCACTATTTCTTGACAAGGATTTGAAGGGTGTTTGTCATATTTCACACGTTGGTTCCTATAGTCACTAGTTGTGCCCATTCAATATTTTTTTATTAGTCTGATTTTAGAAAACAAAATTCAGCCATTTTGGATTTTAACACTTGAAATTTGTATCACTATTTCTAGAATTAATTTCTTTAATCATAGCATTTACAGTCATGTAGTTTCCCCATGTGAATTTGCACCGGTAAATGATTTTAGGAAGAAAATGGGAAAAGATGTGATAAATAGAGAAAAGACACTTAATCATGATCACTAGCCCCCTCCACCTCTGGGTTGTGAGTCCGAAACCTACGTGGGGCAGTTGCCAGGTACTGACTGTATGCCAGTGGTTTTTCTCCGGGTACTCCGGCTTTCCTCCACCTCCAAAACCTGGCACGTCCTTAACCCTTTCAACAATAAGAAACATTAGTGGACTCTGCCATTCATTCATCATTTGAAGTCCAATATGGTCAGTAGGGGTGAAAGGGTTAAATGACCCTGGCTGTTAATAGGATGTTATAAACAAAAAACAAACAAACCGCCGTCCACAGTACATAAATTTACTTTTCACATGCAGACCTCTTCTCCAATTCCACCGGTGGGATTTAACTCAAACTTGCCCAAAATGATACTGAGGCTGTCCTTACCAAAGTGTTGTTCTTTTTCTGGTTGGTCCAAAATCTACAATGGCCACCATGGCCTCCATCTTGAAATTCATACTTTTTCTCCAGTTCCAATATATAGCTAGTGCCGGATTATTGAGCTGGAAATTGGTAGGAATGTTAAGGAAGGGGGACCAACAGTCAGTGTTGATATTTTTTTTTCGGCCTCGTAAAAACTTCCACACGCCAGCCACAGTGACCATTTTGTAACAAAATGCACAATCATGGTTTTCCTGAACAACACCAATTTTAAACTTCCTCTCAAGTTTTCACAAGCATATTCTGCTCTAACTTTCCTGGAATGATTCTCTTGTTTTATATGTGATGAAAAACAAAATAGAATCGACAACAGCGAGTTATATTTTTTAACACAGGCACTGTACCATTATATAGTCTTTACAGCTGTAGATGTATTACATACAGATTTGAACTCTAGATAATCTTTAAAATACCAGTTGAATATGATTTGGTGGTTGCTAGCTGTTTGGTTTGTTTTTGTTTAACGTCCCTATTAACAGCCAGGGTAATTTAAGGACGTGCCAGGTTTTGGCGGTGGAGGAAAGCTGGAGTACCCGGAGAAAAACCACCGGCCTACGGTCAGTACCTGGCAACTGCCCCACGTAGGTTTCGAACTCGCAACCCAGAGGTGGAGGGCTAGTGTTGAAGTGTCAGGACACCTTAACCACTCGGCCACCGCGCGCGGCCCCCTTAACCACTCGGCCACCGCGGCCCCTGGTTGCTAGCTCTAGTAGCTGTCATGATATGCATGTCGACTATAATTCATACTGCACACACTACCACAAATACATCATTATTCGTTGAAATAGAAAGAGCAAACCAAGCCCTGATCCGCTGGGACCTAAAATCAATTGAGTCTGACGCTGTACGTTTAACGTTTACTTATTCCTTATCATATTGCCTAGATCAGCCTTGTTGTTCACAGGTCTTTGTAAAGTTATAGTTCTGCTAAAAGAGGAAATTCCATAATTTAGAGCAAATTAAAAAATTAACTGTTTGACAAACTCAATAACAAGTTTGACAAACTGATAAATTTTAAAGTTTGAGGTTAAAACAGGAGAAAGAAATGTATGAATTGAAAATGAAGACTTTATTAGATTATCAAATTACTGTTACAAGGATAGGCCAATATTCACACTAGTTAACCCTAAAATTATGTTGTGATATTTGTTACTTAGTCACCCTGTGTCTCTCGCAGTGTTGTGATGCCTGTGAGCCCCATTATAATATAGACTTGTTTGGTCAGATTGAGTGTTGGTAACTATATATATATATCAGTAGTCAACATTCATATCTACTAGTATGTATATATAGTACCTATATTGGATTATACTGTCGTTATTACTTACTAGACCCTATCTACTAGTATATATAAAATCAATTTCATCAACATTCTGGCTTTGTTACATTGATGTATGATTCAATAGAGTTATGTTGTAGACACCAGGCTACAGGTTTGATGTACTCCTGAGCAAAGAAATCCACTCTCCATCCAAATTCAGTTTACAAGTTTAAAAGTGAATTATTCTGCCCCTGTTTTTTCCATCGATCGATCGATACAGCTGATAGAACGTACAGTAAAGGTCATGTCCTGGGGTGTGGATTTACACAGCGGACTGTGACAGGAACAGAGTGATCTTAAGATATATACACAGCTTCTCCGTGAATATTGTCACCACAGAATCAGTTAGGCTCAGTTAAAAATACACTTACATTTCAAGTAGGCTATTTTTGAGTTTTGATGTCTTAAAATAAACACTTTTTACAAATTTAATTGGGCATTATTGATTGATTTAGAGATTATACCCAAACTCATTTTGTAGACATTGTACCTTAAGGCATAATGTTGCAGACATTAAAGATTTTGAACTTAACACTACCAGTCCTCAACACCCGTCACTGTATTTACCAGTCCTCAACACCCATCACTGTCCTAACACCCATCACTGTATTTACCAGTCCTAACACACATCACTGTATTTACAAGTCCTAACACCCGTCACTGTATTTACCAGTCCTCAACACCCATCACTGTATTTACCAGTCCTAACACCCGTCACTGTATTTACCAGTCCTAACACCCATCACTGTCCTAACACCCATCACTGTATTTACCAGTCCTAACACCCATCACTGTATTTACCAGTCCTAACACCCATCACTGTATTTACCAGTCCTAACACCCGTCACTGTATTTACCAGTCCTAACACCCGTCACTGTATTTACCAGTCCTAACACCCATCACTGTATTTACCAGTCCTAACACCCGTCACTGTATTTACCAGTCCTAACACCCATCACTGTATTTACCAGTCCTAACACCCGTCACTGTATTTACCAGTCCTAACACCCATCACTGTATTTACGAGTCCTCAACACCCATCACTGTATTTACCAGTCCTAACACCCGTCACTGTATTTACCAGTCCTAACACCCATCACTGTATTTACCAGTCCTAACACCCGTCACTGTATTTACCAGTCCTAACACCCATCACTGTATTTACCAGTCCTAACACCCATCACTGTATTTACCAGTCCTAACACCCATCACTGTATTTACGAGTCCTCAACACCCATCACTGTATTTACCAGTCCTAACACCCATCACTGTATTTACCAGTCCTAACACCCATCACTGTATTTACCAGTCCTCAACACCCATCACTGTATTACCAGTCCTAACACCCATCACTGTTGTACCAGTCAAACCCAGTCACTGTATTTACCAGTCCTAACACCCATCACGCCCACACCCATCACTGTATTTACCAGTCCTAACACCCGTCACTGTATTTACCAGTCCCTAACACCCATCCACTGTTATTTACCAGTCCTAACACCCATCACTGTATTTCCCGAGTCCTAACACCCATCACTGTATTTACCAGTCCTAACCCCTTCACTGTATTTACCCAGTCCTAACACCCATCACTGTATTTACCAGTCCTAACACCCATCACTGTATTTACCAGACTCCTAACACCCGTCACTGTATTTACCCGTCCTAACAACCCGTCACTGTATTTACCAGTCCTAACACCCCGTCACCTGTATTTTACCAGTCTTAAACACCCATCACTGTTTTTACCAGTCCTAACACCCATCACTGTCCTAACACCCGTCACTGTATTTACCAGTCCTAACACCCGTCACTGTATTTACCAGTCCTAACACCCGTCACTGTATTTACCAGTCCTAACACCCATCACTGTATTTACAAGTCCTAACACCCATCACTGTATTTACCAGTCCTAACACCCATCACTGTATTTACCAGTCCTAACACCCGTCACTGTATTTACCAATCCTCAACACCCGTCACTGTCCTAACACCCATCACTGTATTTACCAGTCCTAACACCCATCACTGTATTTACCAGTCCTAACACCCATCACTGTATTTACCAGTCCTAACACCCATCACTGTATTTACCAGTCCTAACACCCGTCACTGTATTTACCAGTCCTAACACCCGTCACTGTCCTAACACCCATCACTGTATTTACCAGTCCTAACACCCGTCACTGTATTTACCAGTCCTAACACCCATCACTGTATTTACCAGTCCTAACACCCGTCACTGTCCTAACACCCATCACTGTATTTACCAGTCCTAACACCCGTCACTGTCCTAACACCCATCACTGTATTTACCAGTCCTAACACCCGTCACTGTATTTACCAGTCCTAACACCCGTCACTGTATTTACCAGTCCTAACACCCGTCACTGTATTTACCAGTCCTAACACCCATCACTGTATTTACCAGTCCTAACACCCATCACTGTATTTACCAGTAGAACCTGGTTAGTCTGGACACTTTGGTTTGTATGTACAGTAGAACCTTGTTAGTCTGGACACTTTGGTTTGTATGTACAGTAGAACCTGGTTAGTCTGGACCCTTTTGTTTGTGTGTACAGTAGAACCTGGTTAGTCTGGACCCTTTTGTTTGTGTGTACAGTAGAACCTGGTTAGTCTGGACCCTTTGGTTTGTGTACAGTAAAACCTTGTTAGTCTGGACCCTTTGGTTTGTGTACAGTAGAACCTGGTTAGTCTGGACACTTTGGTTTGTATGTACAGTAGAACCTTGTTAGTCTGGACACTTTGGTTTGTATGTACAGTAGAACCTGGTTAGTCTGGACCCTTTTGTTTGTGTGTACAGTAGAACCTGGTTAGTCTGGACCCTTTTGTTTGTGTGTACAGTAGAACCTGGTTAGTCTGGACCCTTTGGTTTGTGTACAGTAAAACCTTGTTAGTCTGGACCCTTTGGTTTGTGTACAGTAAAACCTTGTTAGTCTGGACACTATGGTTTTCGTGTACAGTAGAACCTGGTTAGTCTGGACACTTTGGTTTGTGTGTACAGTAGAACCTGGTTAGTCTGGACACTTTGGTTTGTGTGTACAGTAGAACCTTGTTAGTCTGGACACTTTAGTTTGTGTGTGTACAGTAAAACCTTGTTAGTCTGGACACTTTGGTTTGTGTGTACAATAGAACCTTGTTAGTCTGGACACTTTGGTTTGTATATATGTACAGTAGAACCTTGTTAGTCTGGACACTTTGGTTTGTGTGTACAGTAGAACCTTGTTAGTCTGGACACTTTGGTTTGTATGTACAGTAGAACCTTGTTAGTCTGGATACTTTGGTTTGTGTGTACAGTAGAACCTTGTTAGTCTGGACACTCTGGTTTGTGTGTACAGTAGAACCTGGTTAGTCTGGACACTTTGGTTTGTGTGTACAGTAGAACCTTGTTAGTCTGGACACTTTGGTTTGTGTGTACAGTAGACCCTTGTTAATCTGGACATTTTGGTTTGTGTGTACAGTAGAACCTTGTTAGTCTGGACACTTTGGTTTGTGTGTACACTAGAACCTTGTTAGTCTGGACATTTTGGTTTGTGTGTACAGTAGAACCTTGTTAGTCTGGACATTTGGTTTGTGTGTACAGTAGAACCTTGTTAGTCTGGACACTCTGGTTTGTGTACAGTAGAACCTTGTTAGTCTGGACACTTTGGTTTGTGTCTGTTTTTTGAGTTGATGTTATTTGATTTCCTGTAAAACTGATTATTTTTCAGGCTTGGCACTGGTTGGTCGGTTCACACCAATCGATTGGGAATGTTTCACAAGGGAAATAATCTTAGTATCGACGAACAAGAACACATTATGAATGTCATCTGTAAGGCAGACTTTCTCGAGCGAAATGAACAAGAGCGTATTGGGTAGGTACCATTTTTGTTTACTTAGAAAATACATAGATGTGTACCATGGTTTTAACTGACATGTCTGCACAGTGCTTTAATTTCAGAGCAATCAATGCTTAAATAGACCTGGAACAAAAGTCCTGGGATATTAATTGAATTTCAATGTTTGATCGTTGATTTTTACCTTGACCTTCATTCAAGGTCACAGGGGTCAAAAAGGCTAAAATCTTTAAACGACTTCTTCTCAATAACCTAGAGTCCCAGGGAGTTGATATTGGGTCTTTAGCATGCTCTGAGAAACTCTGATTACAGAATTGATAAGAAATCAAAAACATCTTTTATTTTGATTTGTGTTTGACTTTGTATAGATGGTGATCTATTTATAGTAACGTACAATGACTATTGGTCCAGTTATTTTCATCAATTAACATCCCCTGACTCTAGCTATATATATATAGTATTACAATAGATAATTTATTGTCATCAATTAACACCCCTGACTCTAGTATAACAATAGATAATTTATTGTCATCAATTAACACCCCATGACTCTAGTATTACAATAGATAATTTATTGTCATCAATTAACCCCCTGACTCTAGTATAACAATAGATAATTTATTGTCATCAATTAACCCCCCTGACTCTAGTATAACAATAGATAATTTATTGTCATCAATTAACACCCCATGACTCTAGTATAACAATAGATAATTTATTGTCATCAATTAACCTCCCATGACTCTAGTATAACAATAGATAATTTATTGTCATCAATTAACCCCCCTGACTCTAGTATTACAATAGATAATTTATTGTCATCAATTAACTACCCCTGACTCTAGTATAACAATAGATAATTTATTGTCATCAACTAACACCCCATGACTCTAGTATTACAATAGATAATTTATTGTCATCAATTAACCCCCCTGACTCTAGTATAACAATAGATAATTTATTGTCATCAATTAACCTCCCATGACTCTAGTATAACAATAGATAATTTATTGTCATCAATTAACCCCCCTGACTCTAGTATTACAATAGATAATTTATTGTCATCAATTAACCTCCCTGACTCTAGTATAACAATAGATAATTTATTGTCATCAATTAACCTCCCATGACTCTAGTATAACAATAGATAATTTATTGTCATCAATTAACCCCCCTGACTCTAGTATTACAATAGATAATTTATTGTCATCAATTAACCCCCCTGACTCTAGTATAACAATAGATAATTTATTGTCATCAACTAACACCCCATGACTCTAGTATTACAATAGATAATTTATTGTCATCAATTAACCCCCCTGACTCTAGTATAACAATAGATAATTTATTGTCATCAATTAACCTCCCATGACTCTAGTATAACAATAGATAATTTATTGTCATCAATTAACCCCCCTGACTCTAGTATTACAATAGATAATTTATTGTCATCAATTAACCTCCCTGACTCTAGTATAACAATAGATAATTTATTGTCATCAACTAACACCCCATGACTCTAGTATTACAATAGATAATTTATTGTCATCAATTAACACCCGATGACTCTAGTATAACAATAGATAATTTATTGTCATCAATTAACACCCCATGACTCTAGTATAACAATAGATAATTTATTGTCATCAATTAACACCCCATGACTCTAGTATTACAATAGATAATTTATTGTCATCAATTAACCCCCCTGACTCTAGTATAACAATAGATAATTTATTGTCATCAACTAACACCCCATGACTCTAGTATTACAATAGATAATTTATTGTCATCAATTAACACCCGATGACTCTAGTATTACAATAGATAATTTATTGTCATCAATTAACACCCCCTGACTCTAGTATAACAATAGATAATTTATTGTCATCAATTACATTATTGTAACACCCTCTGACATTACAGTAGATGCTAGTGAATTAGAAAATTCCAAATAATATCATTAAATATTAGATTGTAGTTAAAGATTAATAGTTAGTTTTCTATTTTCTTCTGAGGTTTGGGAAAAGATACTTAGAATAACAGTACTTTGATGGACCTGTCTAACCGTGAATCATAATAATTATACTTTGATGGACCTGTCAAACCGTGAATCATAATAAATATACTTTGATGGACCTGTCTAACCGTGAATCATAATAACAGTACTTTGATGGACCTGTCAAACCGTGAATCATAATAAATATACTTTGATGGACCTATCTAACCGTGAATCATAATAAATATACTTTGATGGACCTGTCAAACCGTGAATCATAATAAATATACTTTGATGGACCTGTCTAACCGTGAATCATAATAACAGTACTTTGATGGACCTGTCAAACCGTGAATCATAATAAATATACTTTAATGGACCTGTCAAACCGTGAATCATAATAAATATACTTTGATGGACCTGTCTAACCGTGAATCATAATAACAGTACTTTGATGGACCTGTCAAACCGTGAATCATAATAAATATACTTTGATGGACCTGTCTAACCGTGAATCATAATAATTATACTTTGATGGACCTGTCAAACCGTGAATCATAATAAATATACTTTGATGGACCTGTCTAACCGTGAATCATAATAACAGTACTTTGATGGACCTGTCAAACCGTGAATCATAATAAATATACTTTGATGGACCTGTCTAACCGTGAATCATAATAAATATACTTTGATGGACCTGTCTAACCGTGAATCATAATAATTATACTTTGATGGACCTGTCTAACCGTGAATCATAATAACAGTACTTTGATGGACCTGTCAAACCGTGAATCATAATAAATATACTTTGATGGACCTGTCTAACCGTGAATCATAATAAATATACTTTGATGGACCTGTCTAACCGTGAATCATAATAAATATACTTTGATGGACCTGTCTAACCGTGAATCATAATAACAGTACTTTGATGGACCTGTCAAACCGTGCATCATAATAATTATACTTTGATGGACCTGTCAAACCGTGAATCATAATAGATATACTTTGATGGACCTGTCTAACCGTGAATCATAATAACAGTACTTTGATGGACCTGTCAAACCGTGAATCATAATAATTATACTTTGATGGACCTGTCAAACCGTGAATCATAATAAATATACTTTGATGGACCTGTCTAACCGTGAATCATAATAAATATACTTTGATGGACCTGTCTAACCGTGAATCATAATAAATATACTTTGATGGACCTGTCTAACCGTGAATCATAATAAATATACTTTGATGGACCTGTCTAACCGTGAATCATAATAAATATACTTTGATGGACCTGTCAAACCGTGAATCATAATAAATATACTTTGATGGACCTGTCAAACCGTGAATCATAATAAATATACTTTGATGGACCTGTCAAACCGTGAATCATAATAACAGTACTTTGATGGACCTGTCTAACCGTGAATCATAATAAATATACTTTGATGGACCTGTCTAACCGTGAATCATAATAAATATACTTTGATGGACCTGTCAAACCGTGAATCATAATAAATATACTTTGATGGACCTGTCAAACCGTGAATCATAATAATTATACTTTGATGGACCTGTCAAACCGTGAATCATAATAACAGTACTTTGATGGACCTGTCTAACCGTGAATCATAATAAATATACTTTGATGGACCTGTCTAACCGTGAATCATAATAAATATACTTTGATGGACTTGTCTAACCGTGAATCATAATAAATATACTTTGATGGACCTGTCTAACCGTGAATCATAATAATTATACTTTGATGGACCTGTCTAACCGTGAATCATAATAATTATACTTTGATGGACCTGTCTAACCGTGAATCATAATAATTATACTTTGATGGACCTGTCTAACCGTGAATCATAATAATTATACTTTGATGGACCTGTCTAACCGTGAATCATAATAAATATACTTTGATGGACCTGTCTAACCGTGAATCATAATAAGAGTTAATTTTTCATTCAACTGCCATTTATTTTGGCACATTTTGTCATTGACATATTTTTATCAGGGGAAGGTTGGTTGAAAATTTCAACAATAATTATAAGACGTATTTATAAAATTGATGTGAAATAATTGGGCATGATATATCCCATGATTATCTTAATTAGTTTCTGCAAGATTTCATTAAACATTAAAAATTCTGAAATTGTAAAATATTTTACAAAAAGCAATATATCCTTTGTTCATTGTTATTAAGTCATTAAAATTGTAAAATGAGATTCATTTTAAAGAAGATAAAAATTCAATATAGATACTCCTGCTGAAAAAATCTATTGAGAATAGATATGCAGTGTTCGAAAGTAAAGGTGGTCCGATAGTCCGAGGCTATAGATAACGTGGTACATGTAGGTCTATGTAAAATTTCTAAGTGTTGGCCCCATTGGCTAAGAAAAGTTTGAGCCCTGACATACATTACAATTCATGTAAACAGCATTCCTATATTTTCTGACAAATGATCATATGAAATCAGACCTAACAATCGAGGTGATTTTACCAAAAACAGCATGTTATTTGTTTCAACATTTGAGTGAGTATGAGCTGGATGATGCAAGTGTTTGTGTGATGCAGTTATGCTACTTTCAACAATATGGGTCTATGGGAAAATGACTTGGGCTATGGGATTTCAATTTTCTGAAGACAAATTGTCTAAGGAATTTTCACATTTACTTTCATACACTGGATATGTATTGATTGGTAAATTTATTAAATATAGATATGTATTGATGGTATATATAGTAAATATAGATATGTATTGATGGTATATATAGTAAGTATAGATATGTATTGATGGTATACATAGTAAGTATATAGATATGTATTGATGGTATACATAGTAAGTATAGATGTATTGGATGAGGGGGAGATTTTTCACTAGTGAAAAATATCACTTTTGCTGATTTGACCAATCAAATTAATGATTAGAAAATACCAAAATAATTGACCAATCAGAAAGCCCGACATATATGTCAGCACCTGGACAGGGGTAGGTTTTTCATGATAAGAAATGTAATAAACAGAATATCTAACAGTGTCTTCAGTAATACCAAATATATTTCACTCGTGTGGCTAATATTTTGATATTTTTCACTCGTGCTGCGCACTCGTGAAAAATATCAAAATATTAGCCCACTCGTGAAATATATTTGGTATTGTCAATAACTGATCATGAAGACACTGTTAGATATCCTCTATGTATTGATGGTATATATACATAGTAAGTATAGATATGTATTGATGGTATACATAGTAAGTATATAGATATGTATTGATGGTATACATAGTAAGTATAGATATGTATTGATGGTATACATAATAAGTATATATATATGTATTGATGGTATACATAGTAAGTATATAGATATGTATTGATGGTATACATAGTAAGTATAGATATATGTATTGATGGTATACATAGTAAGTATATAGATATATGTATTGATGGTATACATAGTAAGTATAGATATGTATTGATGGTATACATAGTAAGTATAGATATGTATTGATGGTATACATAATAAGTATATATATATGTATTGATGGTATACATAGTAAGTATATAGATATGTATTGATGGTATACATAGTAAGTATAGATATGTATTGATGGTATACATAGTAAGTATAGATATGTATTGATGGTATACATAGTAAGTATAGATATGTATTGATGGTATACATAGTAAGTATAGATATGTATTGATGATATACATAGTAAGTATAGATATGTATTGATGATATATATAGTAATTATAGATATGTATTGATGATATATATAGTAATTATAGATATGTATTGATGGTATATATAGTAATTATAGATATGTATTGATGGTATATATAGTAATTATAGATATATGTATTGATGATATACATAGTAAGTATAGATATGTATTGATGGTATATATAGTAATTATAGATATGTATTGATGATATATATAGTAAGTGTAGATATATGTATTGATGGTATACATAGTAAGTATAGATATATGTATTGATGATATACATAGTAAGTATAGATATGTATTGATGGTATATATAGTAATTATAGATATGTATTGATGATATATATAGTAAGTATAGATGTATTGATGGTATACATAGTAAGTATATATATGTATTGATGGTATACATAGTAAGTATAGATATGTATTGATGGTATACATAGTAAGTATAGATATATGTATTGATGGTATATATAGTAAGTATAGATATGTATTGATGATATATCTATTAAATTACGTGAAGTGACATTCATAACAATGTCCTTTATGTCTAATTATTGCTCTCATTCAATACAATCATGTAGGTTTTTAAACAAGGAATCATATACGGGTATTACACATCATTCAATGATAAAAAAATATTTTGATAAATGGCCACGTCTAAATTTTAAGTCTCGTTCCAGCGGCACAGTATTCTAGCTACTGGGGGACGGTAGTCTTAACACTGAAACTCTCCCTGTGTATCACTAACACCGAACTCCATTGAAAACCACTCACTGCAGCTTGTGATCAATACTATTTAATATCTTGTTCAATAGAAAATGAACAGGGAAGCATTTCTTTCTTACCAGTAATGACTAATTTTTCTGTGATTTGTCCTGGAGGAGATGATTGATTGATACATGTGTGTATGTGAGGATAGTTCTGTGACATATGTTGTGATGGTCTGTGTAGATTTGTGAGGTTCTTCTAGTGTGACTGTTGGTGAGGATCTACTGTGTGACTGTGTTGAGGCTATCTTTGTGTATTTGACATGCCTTGGTTAGGCTGTCATTGAATACACTGTGGTGAGCTGATCTTGTGGATACTTTGTGATATTTTGTTGTGCACGTTGGTGAGGCAGTGGACAGTTGGTAGCTTGTGTTGACGTTGAAATTTCTGTGACTTCCTGAGGCTGATGCTGTGTGACTTTGTTGAGGCTGTGCTTGTGACTGCTTGGTGAGGCTGTTGCTGTTGCTGATGTTGGTGAGGCTATCTGTGTGACTGTTGGTGAGGCTGTTGCTGTGTGACTGTTGGTGAGGCTGTGTGTTGTGCTGTGTGGACTGTTGTGGCGTGAGACTGTTGGTGAGCGTTGTGCTGTGTGACTGTTGGTGGGCTGTGTGACTGTGTGACTGTGTGTGAGGCTGTGCTGTGTGACTGTTGGTGAGGCTGTGTTGTGTGACTGTTGGTGAGGCTGTGCTGTGTGACTGTTGGTGAGGCTGTGCTGTGTGACTGTTGGTGAGGCTGTGTTGTGTGACTGTTGGTGAGGCAGTGAGACTGTTGGTGAGGCTGTGTTGTGTGACTGTTGGTGAGGATGTGTTGTGTGACTGTTGGTGAGGCTGTGCTGTGTGACTGTTGGTGAGGCTGTGCTGTGTGACTGTTGGTGAGGCTGTGCTGTGTGACTGTTGGTGAGGCTATTCTGTGTGACTGTTGGTGAGGCTGTGCTGTGTGACTGTTGGTGAGGCTGTGTTGTGTGACTGTTGGTGAGGCAGTGAGACTGTTGGTGAGGCTGTGTTGTGTGACTGTTGGTGAGGCTGTGCTGTGTGACTGTTGGTGAGGCTGTGCTGTGTGACTGTTGGTGAGGCTGTGCTGTGTGACTGTTGGTTAGGCTGTGTGACTGTGAGGCTGTGCTGTGTGACTGTTGGTGAGGCTGTGCTGTGTGACTGTTGGTGAGGCTGTGCTGTGTGACTGTTGGTGAGGCTGTGCTGTGTGACTGTTGGTGAGGCTGTGCTGTGTGACTGTTGGTGAGGCTGTGCTGTGTGACTGTTGGTGAGGCAGTTTGACTGTTGGTGAGGCTGTGTTGTGTGACTGTTGGTGAGGCTGTGTTGTGGTTGCGTGTGACTGTTGGTGAGGCTGTGCTTGTGACTGTTGGTGGCTGTGACTGTTGGTGAGGCTGTGCTGTGTGACTGTTGGTGAGGCTGTGTGTTGACTGTTGGTGAGCTGTCTGTGTGACTGTTGGTTGAGGCTGTGACTGTTGAGGCTGTGCTGTGTGACTGTTGGTGAGGTGCTGTGTGACGTTGGGTTGGTGAGCTGTGCTGTGTGACTGTTGGACTGTGCTGTGTGACTGTTGGTGAGGCTGTGCTTGTGGACTGTTGGTGAGGCTGTGTGACTGTTGGTAGGCTGTGCTGTGTGACTGTTGGTGAGGCTGTGCTGTGTGACTGTTGGTGAGGCTGTGCTGTGTGACTGTTGGTGAGGCTGTGCTGTGTGAATTGTTGAGGCTGTGCTGTGTGACTGTTGGTGAGGCTGTGTTGTGTGACTGTTGGTGAGGCTGTGCTGTGTGACTGTTGGTGAGGCTGTGATGTGTGACTGTTGGTGAGGCTGTGTGACTGTTGGTTAGGCTATGTGACTGTTGGTGAGGCTATTCTGTGTGACTGTTGGTGAGGCTGTGGTGTGTGACTGTTGGTGAGGCTGTGCTGTGTGACTGTTGGTGAGGCTGTGCTTTGTGACTGTTGGTGAGGCTGTGTGACTGTTGGTTAGGCTGTGCTGTGTGACTTGTTGAGGCTGTGCTGTGTGACTTGTTGAGGCTGTGTTATGTGACTGTTGGTGAGGCTGTGCTGTGTGACTGTTGGTGAGGCTGTGCTGTGTGACTGTTGGTGAGGCTGTGCTGTGTGACTGTTGGTGAGGCTGTGCTGTGTGACTGTTGGTGAGGCTGTGCTGTGTGACTGTTGGTGAGGCTGTGCTGTGACTGTTGGTGAGGCTGTGCTGTGTGACTGTTGGTGAGGATGTGTTGTGTGACTGTTGGTGAGGATGTGCTGTGTGACTGTTGGTGAGGCTGTGCTGTGTGACTGTTGGTGAGACAGTGCTGTGTGACTGTTGGTGAGGCTGTGCTGTGTGACTGTTGGTGAGGCTGTGTTGTGTGACTGTTGGTGAGGCTGTGCTGTGTGACTGTTGGTGAGGCTGTGCTGTGTGACTGTTGGTGAGGATGTGTTGTGTGACTGTTGGTGAGGCTGTGCTGTGTGACTGTTGGTGAGACAGTGCTGTGTGACTGTTGGTGAGGATGTGTTGTGTGACTGTTGGTGAGGCTGTGCTGTGTGACTGTTGGTGAGGCTGTGCTGTGTGACTGTTGGTGAGGCTGTGCTGTGTGACTGTTGGTGAGGCTGTGTTGTGTGACTGTTGGTGAGGCTGTGCTGTGTGACTGTTGGTGAGGCTGTGTTGTGTGACTGTTGGTGAGGCTGTGGTTGTGTGACTGTTGGTGAGGCAGTTTGTGACTGTTGGTGAGGCTGTGCTGTGTGACTGTTGGTGAGGCTGTGTTGTGTGACTGTTGGTGAGGCTGTGCTGTGTGACTGTTGGTGAGGCTGTGCTGTGTGACTGTTGGTGGGCTGGTGGTGACGTTGGTGAGGCGTGCTGTGTGACTGTTGTGTGCTTGTGAGCGTGGACGTGTGAGGCTGTGCTGTGTGACTGTTGGTGAGGCTGTGCTGTGTGACTGTTGGTGAGGCTGTGCTGTGTACTGTTGTGAGCTGTGCTTTATGTTGGTGAGGCAGTGGCTGTGTGCTGTGTGAGGCTGTGTTGTGTGACTGTTGGTGAGGCGTGTGCTGTTGTGAGGCTGGTGTGTGGCTGTTGTGAGGCTGTGTTGTGTGTGGTGAGCTCTGTGGTGAGGCTGTGCTGTGTGACTGTTGGTGAGGCTGTGCTGTGTGACTGTTGGTGAGGCTGTGTGACTGTTGGTGAGGCTGTGCTGTGTGACTGTTGGTGAGGATGTGTTGTGTGACTGTTGGTGAGGATGTGCTGTGTGACTGTTGGTGAGGCTGTGCTGTGTGACTGTTGGTGAGACAGTGCTGTGTGACTGTTGGTGAGGCTGTGATGTGTGACTGTTGGTGAGGCTGTGTGACTGTTGGTTAGGCTATGTGACTGTTGGTGAGGCTATTCTGTGTGACTGTTGGTGAGGCTGTGGTGTGTGACTGTTGGTGAGGCTGTGCTGTGTGACTGTTGGTGAGGCTGTGCTGTGTGACTGTTGGTGAGGCTGTGTGACTGTTGGTTAGGCTGTGCTGTGTGACTTGTTGAGGCTGTGTTATGTGACTGTTGGTGAGGCTGTGCTGTGTGACTGTTGGTGAGGCTGTGCTGTGTGACTGTTGTTGAGGCTGTGCTGTGTGACTGTTGGTGAGGCTGTGCTGTGTGACTGTTGGTGAGGCTGTGCTGTGTGACTGTTGGTGAGGCTGTGCTGTGTGACTGTTGTTGAGGCTGTGCTGTGTGACAGTTGGTGAGGCTGTGTTGTGTGACTGTTGGTGAGGCTGTGCTGTGTGACTGTTGGTGAGGCTGTGCTGTGTGACTGTTGGTGAGGATGTGTTGTGTGACTGTTGGTGAGGATGTGTTGTGTGACTGTTGGTGAGGCTGTGCTGTGTGACTGTTGGTGAGGCTGTGCTGTGTGACTGTTGGTGAGGCTGTGCTGTGTGACTGTTGATGAGGCTGTGCTGTGTGACTGTTGAAGAGGCTGTGCTATGTGACGTACTGTTGGTGATGTCTTCTTGTTTGACCTTGACCTATGTTTTTTTACCTTTCATGCGACCTTGTCCCATACCATGTAACCTTGTATATCATGTGACATTGTCCTATATCATGTGACCTTGTCCTATATCAGTCCTATATAATGTGACCTTGTCCTTTATCATGTGACCTTGTCCTATGTCATGTGACCTTGTCCTATATCATGTGACATTGACCCATTTCATGTGACCTTGACCTACATGTGTGACCTTGATGTTTTTGTTGATATTACAAGGCGATTGGTGGAGAAGCTGGACAACATGAAGAAGAATGCCATAGGTAATGGTACTACCCAGTGTATTCTGTGTGGGGACGAGTTTGGACTTCTTGGTGCCTCCCCCACATTCTGTGATGACTGTAAAAATGTAAGTTATCTCGAGTTGAAAATGTCTTACACATCATTTATCTATCTCATTGTTTAGTTATATATAAATATTTGAGAACTGGAATCTTTTGTTATGATTGTAACTGCTGCTCACCAGGTAAACAAATTGGAAGAAGACAGTACTGTAAGATGTGTTATAATAGTAGATGTTAATTTAATGTATCATTGTTAGCTCACCTGGACCGAAGGTCCGGTGAGCTTATGTCATGGCGCAGCGTCCGTCGTCCGTCAACATTTGCTTCAAATCGTTACTCGTATAAAAGTTCTTATTGGATTTTGACCAAATTTGGCCAGAAACATCCTTGGCAGAAGGGGAACAGATTTTGCATAAATGGTGAATCTAACCCCCGAGGGGCCAAAGGGGCGGGGCCCAATAGGGGAAATTGAGGTAATTCCTTTAAATCGCTACTAGTCATAAAGTTATGAATGGATTTGAACCCAATTTGGTCAGAAACATCCTTGGCAGAAGGGAAACAGATTTTGCATAAATGGTGACTCTAACCCCGGAGGGGCCAAAGGGGCAGGGCCCAATAGGGGAAATAGAGGTAATTCCTTTAAATCGCTACTAGTCATGAAGTTAAGAATGGATTTGAACCCAATTTGGTCAGAAACATCCTTGGGGGAAGGGGAACAGATTTTGCATAAATGGTGGCTCTGACCCCTGAGGGGCCAAAGGGGCGGGGCCCAATATGGAAAATAGAGGTAATTCCTTTAAATCGCTACTAGTCATAAAGTTATGAATGGATTTGAACCCAATTTGGTCAGAAACATTCTTGGGGGAAGGGGAACAGATTTTACATAAATAGTGGCTCTGACCCCAAAGGGGCCAAAGGGTCAGGGCCCAATATATGGGAAATAGAGGTAATTCCTTTAAATCACTACTAGTCATAAAGTTATGAATGGATTTGAACCCAATCTGGTCAGAAACATCCTTGGCAGAAGGGAAACAGATTTTGCATAAATGGTGGCTCTGACCCCTGAGGGGCAAAAGGGGCAGGGCCTATATATTATAGGGGAAATAGAGGTAATTCCTTTAAATCGCTACTAGTCATAAAGTTATGAATGGATTTGAACCCAATCTGGTCAGAAACATCCTTGGGGGAAGGGGAACAGATTTTGCATAAACGGTGGCTCGGACCCCAAAGGGGCCAAAGGGGCGGGGCCCAATAGGGGGAATAGAGGTAATTCCTTTAAATCGCTACTAGTCATGAAGTTAAGAATGGATTTGAACCCAATTTGGTCAGAAACATCCTTGGGGGAAGGGGAACAGATTTTGCATAAATGGTGGCTCTGACCCCTGAGGGGCCAAAGGGGCGGGGCCCAATATGGAAAATAGAGTTAATTCCTTTAAATCGCTACTAGTCATAAAGTTATGAATGGATTTGAACCCAATCTGGTCAGAAACATCCTTGGCAGAAGGGAAACAGATTTTGCATAAATGGTGGCTCTGACCCCTGAGGGGCAAAAGGGGCAGGGCCTATATATTATAGGGGAAATAGAGGTAATTCCTTTAAATCGCTACTAGTCATAAAGTTATGAATGGATTTGAACCCAATCTGGTCAGAAACATCCTTGGGGGAAGGGGAACAGATTTTGCATAAACGGTGGCTCGGACCCCAAAGGGGCCAAAGGGGCGGGGCCCAATAGGGGGAATAGAGGTAATTCCTTTAAATCGCTACTAGTCATGAAGTTAAGAATGGATTTGAACCCAATTTGGTCAGAAACATCCTTGGGGGAAGGGGAACAGATTTTGCATAAATGGTGGCTCTGACCCCTGAGGGGCCAAAGGGGCGGGGCCCAATATGGAAAATAGAGGTAATTCCTTTAAATCGCTACTAGTCATAAAGTTATGAATGGATTTGAACCCAATTTGGTCAGAAACATTCTTGGGGGAAGGGGAACAGATTTTACATAAATAGTGGCTCTGACCCCAAAGGGGCCAAAGGGTCAGGGCCCAATATATGGGAAATAGAGGTAATTCCTTTAAATCACTACTAGTCATAAAGTTATGAATGGATTTGAACCCAATCTGGTCAGAAACATCCTTGGGGGAAGGGAAACAGATTTTGCATAAATGGTGGCTCTGACCCCTGAGGGGCAAAAGGGGCAGGGCCTATATATTATAGGGGAAATAGAGGTAATTCCTTTAAATCGCTACTAGTCATAAAGTTATTAATGGATTTGAACCCTATCTGGTCAGAAACATCCTTGGGGGAAGGGGAACAGATTTTGCATAAATGGTGGCTCTGACCCCTGAGGGGCCAAAGGGGCAGGGCCTATATATTATAGGGGAAATAGAGGTAATTCCTTTAAATCGCTACTAGTCATAAAGTTATGAATGGATTTGAACCCAATCTGGTCAGAAACATCCTTGGGGGAAGGGGAACAGATTTTGCATAAACGGTGGCTCGGACCCCAAAGGGGCCAAAGGGGCGCGGGCCCAATAGGGGGAATAGAGGTAATTCCTTTAAATCACTACTAGTCATCAAGTTAAGAATGGATTTGAACCAAATTTGGTCAGAAACATCCTTGGGGGAAGGGGAACAGATTTTGCATAAATGGTGGCTCTGACCCCTGAGGGGCCAAAGGGGCAGGGCCTATATATTATAGGGGAAATAGAGGTAATTCCTTTTAATCGCTACAAGTCATGAAGTTATGAATGGATTTGAACCCAATTTGGTCAGAAACATCCTTGGGGGAAGGGGAACAGATTTTGAATAAATGCTGACTCTGACCCCTGAGGGGCCAAAGGGGCGGGGCCCCATAGGGGAAATAGAGGTAATTCCTTTAAATTGCTACTAGTTATAAAGTGATGAATGCTTGTTCTAAAAACAATTCTTGAGGTATTTCAGACCCTAGAGAGTCTGGACTTCATTAATCTTTAAAGCAGTTCAGATTCCCACACTATAACCATATATAGCATTGTTTGAGATTTACAAATAAAACAAATTGAACATGATCATTATTTTGACATTTGGTCTAATCCAACCAGGTGAGCGATACAGGCCCCATGGGCCTCTTGTTAATATTGATTTAAATATCATTTGACAATTTTGTTGAGAAAGCAAGAATACCCAGGTTTAAATCATAGCAATTGGACTCTAAGCTAACAACAACTTACATTGTATATAAGTCATAGATAATCTATGATTTCACACAAATCCGTTACATTGTATATAAGTAATAGATAATCTATGATTTTACACAAATCCAGTACATTGTATATAATTAAGTCATAGATAATCTATGATTTCACACAAAGTCCAGTACATAAGTCATAGATAATCTATGACATAACAATAACTACAGATAGGTATGTATGACATTCTATGATTGTTTGTGTAGAGAAAAATATACAGTCAGAATATCCCACATGTAGCTCTATATTCATTTTATATGTCATTAACAAACTGTCATAATTTGATCTGCCACCAGCCTGAAGGAGAGTAGTATTACATTATCAATTTTATATGACATAACAACTAATTGTCATCTACGTGTAGATCTAAAACAATCCATTAGAGTTGAGGTTGTAAAACTTGTTGTGTTTCAGGCGGTGTGTACCAAGTGTGGAATCGACACGTATAACTGTCACAAACAGCCCTTATGGCTTTGTAAGATCTGCAGCGAGAACAGGGAGGTTAGTGTCATCACCTATATACAGCGGTTCCCTCGAGATATTACTGTAACCCATCATCACCCAGACTACAGTGGTTCCCTCGAGATATTACTGTAACCCGTCATCACCCAGACTACAGTGGTTCCCTCGAGATATTACTGTAACCCAACTATCTTTACTGTCATCACCCAGATTACAGCGGTTCCCTCGATATATTACTGTAACCCAACTATCTTTACTGTCATCACTCAGACTACAGCGGTTCCCTCGAGATATTACTGTAACCCAACTATCTTTACTGTCATCACCCAGACTACAGCGGTTCCCTCGAGATATTACTGTAACCCAACTATCTTTACTGTCATCACCCAGACTACAGCAGTTCCCTCGAGATATTACTGTAACCCAACTATCTTTACTGTCATCACCCAGACTACAGTGGTTCCCTCGAGATATTACTGTAACCCAACTATCTTTACTGTCATCACCCAGTCTACAGCAGGTTCCCTCGAGATATTACTGTAACCCAACTATCTTTACTGTCATCACCCAGACTACAGCGGTTCCCTCGAGATATTACTGTAACCCAACTATCTTTCCTGTAACTGTCATCACCCAGACTACAGTGGTTCCCTCGAGATATTACTGTAACCCAACTATCTTTACTGTCATCACCCAGACTACAGCGGTTCCCTCGAGATATTACTGTAACCCAACTATCTTTACTGTCATCACCCAGACTACAGCGGTTCCCTCGAGATATTACTGTAACGCAACTATCTTTACTGTCATCACCCAGACTACAGCGGTTCCCACGAGATATTACTGTAACCCAACTATCTTTACTGTCATCACCCAGACTACAGCGGTTCCCTCGAGATATGACTGTAACCCAACTATCTTTACTGTCATCACCCAGACTACAGCGGTTTCAGGTTCCCTCGAGATATCACTGTAACCCAACTATCTTTACTGTCATCACCCAGACTACAGCGGTTCCCTCGAGATATTACTGTAACCCAACTATCTTTACTGTCATCACCCAGACTACAGTGGTTCCCTCGAGATATTACTGTAACCCAACTATCTTTACTGTCATCACCCAGACTACAGCGGTTCCCTCGAGATATCACTGTAACCCAACTATCTTTACTGTCATCACCCAGACTACAGCGGTTCCCTCGAGATATTACTGTAACCCAACTATCTTCTGTACTGTCATCACCCAGACTACAGTGGTTCCCTCGAGATATTACTGTAACCCAACTATCTTTACTGTCATCACCCAGACTACAGCGGTTCCCTCGAGATATTACTGTAACCCAACTATCTTTACTGTCATCACCCAGACTACAGCGGTTCCCTCGAGATATTACTGTAACCCAACTATCTTTACTGTCATCACCCAGACTACAGCGGTTCCCTCGAGATATTACTGTAACCCAACTATCTTTACTGTCATCACCCAGACTACAGCGGTTCCCTCGACATATTACTGTAACCCAACTATCTTTACTGTCATCACCCAGACTACAGCGGTTCCCTCGAGATATTACTGTAACCCAACTATCTTTACTGTCATCACCCAGACTACAGCGGTTCCCTCGAGATATTACTGTAACCCAACTATCTTTACTGTCATCACCCAGACTACAGCGGTTCCCTCGAGATATTACTGTAACCCAACTATCTTTACTGTCATCACCCAGACTACAGCGGTTCCCTCGAGATATTACTGTAACCCAACTATCTTTACTGTTACTGTCATCACCCAGACTACAGCAGTTCCCTCGAGATATTACTGTAACCCAACTATCTTTACTGTCATCACCCAGACTACAGCGGTTCCCTCGAGATATTACTGTAACCCAACTATCTTTACTGTCATCACCCAGACTACAGTAGTTCCCTCGAGATATTACTGTAACCCAACTATCTTTACTGTCATCACCCAGACTACAGCGGTTCCCTCGAGATATTACTGTAACCCAACTATCTTTACTGTCATCACCCAGACTACAGCGGTTCCCTCGAGATATTACTGTAACCCAACTATCTTTACTGTCATCACCCAGACTACAGCGGTTCCCTCGAGATATTACTGTAACCCAACTATCTTTACTGTCATCACCCAGACTACAGCGGTTCCCTCGAGATATTACTGTAACCCAACTATCTTTACTGTCATCACCCAGACTACAGCGGTTCCCTCGAGATATTACTGTTACCCAACTATCTTTCGTGTTTAGTTAGATTTAGTAAATGTTCAGAAAGTTAATTGCTGCAAATTGAGATGGGGACGGCTCGATCTGTTCATAAAATACACCGTCCTGGCTATACTTGTTCTTGTATAACATATGGTAACATTTACCACTCTGCACATACTAATCGTACCCAATACAGGCCCTATAATTTGGTTTTTAGCAAATTTCATATGCAAAGCAATTTCGCGAAAGTTAATTGTCACAAATTAGGAAAGGGGATGACTCACTTTTTGCCTGAATGGATTTTGATGAATTTGGTCTGGAGCATAATTTGGTGCACAAAGCAACTCTTTACAATGTTATATAAGTGAAGGCTGTGGCTCGATCCCCAGGGGCTGAAAGGGTGGGCCAGAGGGGTTGGTCCCAGTATGGGAAAATAAGGTAAATCCTTTAAGACATTAATGATTTTGTCTGTAACGCATTGTTTGATTAGACGACCGATACTTTTGTCTGTAACATATTGTTTCATGTGACGACTGATACATTTGTCTGTAATGAATTGTTTGATGTGATGACCGATACTTTTTTCTGTAACGAATTGTTTGATGTGACGACCGATACTTTTGTCTGTAACGAATTGTTTGATGTGACGACCAATACATTTGTCTGTAACGCATTGTTTGATGTGACCACCGATACATTTGTCTGTAACGAATTGTTTGATGTGACGACCAATACATTTTTCTGTAACGAATTGTTTGATGTGACGACCGATACTTTTTTCTGTAACGAATTGTTTGATGTGACGACCGATACTTTTGTCTGTAACGAATTGTTTGATGTGACGACCAATACATTTGTCTGTAACGAATTGTTTGATGTGACGACCAATACATTTGTCTGTAACGAATTGTTTGATGTGACGACCGATACTTTTGTCTGTAACAAATTGTTTGATGTGACGACTGATACTTTTGTCTGTAACGAATTGTTTGATGTGTCAACCGATACTTTTGTCTGTAACGAATTGTTTGATGTGACGACTGATACATTTGTCTGTAACGAATTGTTTGATGTGACGACCAATACATTTGTCTGTAACGAATTGTTTGATGTGACGACCGATACTTTTGTCTGTAACGCATTGTTTGATGTGACGACCGATACTTTTGTCTGTAACGAATTGTTAGATGTGACGACCGATACTTTTGTCTGTAACGCATTGTTAGATGTGACGACCGATACATTTGTCTGTAACGAATTGTTTGATGTGACGACCGATACATTTGTCTGTAACGAATTGTTTGATGTGACGACCAATACATTTGTCTGTAACGAATTGTTTGATGTGACGACCGATACTTTTGTCTGTAACGAATTGTTTGATGTGACGACCGATACTTTTGTCTGTAACGAATTGTTTGATGTGACGACCGATACATTTGTCTGTAACGAATTGTTTGATGTGACGACCGATACATTTGTCTGTAACGAATTGTTTGATGTGACGACCGATACATTTGTCTGTAACGAATTGTTTGATGTGACGACCGATACTTTTGTCTGTAACGAATTGTTTGATGTGACGACCGATACTTTTGTCTGTAACGCATTGTTTGATGTGACGACCGATACTTTTGTCTGTAACAAATTGTTTGATGTGACGACCAATACTTTTGTCTGTAACAAATTCTTTGATGTGACGACCGATACTTTTGTCTGTTAACGAATTGTTTGATGTGACGACTGATACATTTGTCTGTAACGAATTGTTTGATGTGACGACCAATACATTTGTCTGTAACATATTGTTTGACGTGACGACCAATACATTTGTCTGTAACGAATTGTTTGATGTGACGACCGATACTTTTGTCTGTTATGTATTGTTTGATGTGACGACCAATACATTTGTCTGTAACGAATTGTTTGATGTGACGACCAATACATTTGTCTGTAACGAATTGTTTGATGTGACGACCGATACTTTTGTCTGTAACAAATTGTTTGATGTGACGACTGATACTTTTGTCTGTAACGAATTGTTTGATGTGTCAACCGATACTTTTGTCTGTAACGAATTGTTTGATGTGACGACTGATACATTCGTCTGTAACGAATTGTTTGATGTGACGACCAATACATTTGTCTGTAACGAATTGTTTGATGTGACGACCGATACTTTTGTCTGTAACGAATTGTTTGATGTGACGACCGATACATTTGTCTGTAACGAATTGTTTGATGTGACGACCGATACTTTTGTCTGTAACGAATTGTTTGATGTGACGACCGATACTTTTGTCTGTAACGCATTGTTTGATGTGACGACCGATACTTTTGTCTGTAACAAATTGTTTGATGTGACGACCAATACTTTTGTCTGTAACAAATTGTTTGATGTGACGACCGATACTTTTGTCTGTTAACGAATTGTTTGATGTGACGACTGATACATTTGTCTGTAACGAATTGTTTGATGTGACGACCAATACATTTGTCTGTAACATATTGTTTGACGTGACGACCGATACTTTTGTCTGTAACAAATTGTTTGATGTGACGACCAATACTTTTGTCTGTAACGAATTGTTTGATGTGACGACCAATACATTTGTCTGTAACGAATTGTTTGATGTGACGACAGATACTTTTGTCTGTAACGCATTGTTAGATGTGACGACCGATACTTTTGTCTGTAACGAATTGTTTGATGTGACGACTGATACATTTGTCTGTAACGAATTGTTTGATGTGACGACCGATACTTTTGTCTGTTATGTATTGTTTGATGTGACGACCAATACATTTGTCTGTAACGAATTGTTTGATGTGACGACCGATACTTTTGTGTGTAACATATTGTTTGATGTGACGACCGATACTTTTGTCTGTAACGAATTGTTTGATGTGACAACCAATACTTTTGTCTGTAACGCATTGTTAGATGTGACGACCAATACTTTTGTCTGTAACGAATTGTTTGATGTGACGACCGATACTTTTGTCTTTAACGAAATGTTTGATGTGACGACCGATACTTTTGTCTGTAATGTATTGTTTGATGTGACGACTGATACTTTTGTCTGTAACGAATTGTTTGATGTGACGACCGATGCTTTCGTCTGTAATGTATTGTTTGATGTGACGACTGATACTTTTGTCTGTAACATATTGTTTGATGTGACGACCGATACTTTTGTGTGTAACATATTGTTTGATGTGACGACCGATACTTTTGTCTGTAACGAATTGTTTGATGTGACAACCGATACTTTTGTCTGTAACGAATTGTTTGATGTGACGACCGATACTTTTGTGTGTAACATATTGTTTGATGTGACGACCGATACTTTTGTCTGTAACGAATTGTTTGATGTGACAACCGATACATTTGTCTGTAACATATTGTTTGATGTGACGACCGATACTTTTGTGTGTAACATATTGTTTGATGTGACGACCGATACTTTTGTCTGTAATGTATTGTTTGATGTGACGACCAATACATTTGTCTGTAACGCATTGTTAGATGTGACGACCGATACTTTTGTCTATAACAAATTGTTTGATGTGACGACCGATACTTTTGTCTGTAACGAATTGTTTGATGTGACGACCAATACTTTTGTCTGTAACGAATTGTTTAATGTGACGACCAATACTTTTGTCTGAAACGAATTGTTTAATGTGACGACCAATACATTTGTCTGTAACATATTGTTTGATGTGACGACCGATACTTTTGTGTGTAACATATTGTTTGATGTGACGACCAATACTTTTGTCTGAAACGAATTGTTTAATGTGACGACCAATACATTTGTCTGTAACATATTGTTTGATGTGACGACCGATACTTTTGTGTGTAACATATTGTTTGATGTGACGACCGATACTTTTGTCTGTAACGAATTGTTTGATGTGACGACTGATACATTTGTCTGTAACGAATTGTTTGATGTGACGACCGATACTTTTGTCTGTAACGAATTGTTTGATGTGACGACTGATACATTTGTCTGTAACGAATTGTTTAATGTGACGACCAATACATTTGTCTGTAACATATTGTTTCATGTGACGACTGATACATTTGTCTGTAACGAATTGTTTGATGTGACGACCGATACATTTGTCTGTAACGAATTGTTTGATGTGACGACCAATACATTTGTCTGTAACATATTGTTTCATGTGACGACTGATACATTTGTCTGTAACGAATTGTTTGATGTGACGACCGATACATTTGTCTGTAACGAATTGTTTGATGTGACGACCGATTCTTTTGTCTGTAACGAATTGTTTGATGTGACGACCGATACTTTTGTCTGTAATGTATTGTTTGATGTGACGACCAATACATTTGTCTGTAACATATTGTTTGATGTGACGACCGATACTTTTGTGTGTAACATATTGTTTGATGTGACGACCGATACTTTCGTCTGTAATGTATTGTTTGATGTGACGACCGATACTTTCGTCTGTAATGTATTGTTTGATGTGACGACCGATACTTTCGTCTGTAATGTAATGTTTGATGTGACGACCGATACTTTTGTCTGTAATGTATTGTTTGATGTGACGACCGATACTTTTGTCTGTAACGAATTGTTTGATGTGACGACCGATACTTTTGTCTGTTATGTATTGTTTGATGTGACGACCAATACATTTGTCTGTAACGAATTGTTTGATGTGACGACCAATACATTTGTCTGTAACGAATTGTTTGATGTGACGACCGATACTTTTGTCTGTAACAAATTGTTTGATGTGACGACTGATACTTTTGTCTGTAACGAATTGTTTGATGTGTCAACCGATACTTTTGTCTGTAACGAATTGTTTGATGTGACGACTGATACATTTGTCTGTAACGAATTGTTTGATGTGACGACCAATACATTTGTCTGTAACGAATTGTTTGATGTGACGACCGATACTTTTGTCTGTAACGCATTGTTTGATGTGACGACCGATACTTTTGTCTGTAACAAATTGTTTGATGTGACGACCAATACTTTTGTCTGTAACAAATTCTTTGATGTGACGACCGATACTTTTGTCTGTAACGAATTGTTAGATGTGACGACCGATACTTTTGTCTGTAACGCATTGTTAGATGTGACGACCGATACATTTGTCTGTAACGAATTGTTTGATGTGACGACCGATACATTTGTCTGTAACGAATTGTTTGATGTGACGACCAATACATTTGTCTGTAACGAATTGTTTGATGTGACGACCGATACTTTTGTCTGTAACGAATTGTTTGATGTGACGACCGATACATTTGTCTGTAACGAATTGTTTGATGTGACGACCGATACTTTTGTCTGTAACGAATTGTTTGATGTGACGACCGATACTTTTGTCTGTAACGCATTGTTTGATGTGACGACCGATACTTTTGTCTGTAACAAATTGTTTGATGTGACGACCGATACTTTTGTCTGTAACAAATTGTTTGATGTGACGACCGATACTTTTGTCTGTTAACGAATTGTTTGATGTGACGACTGATACATTTGTCTGTAACGAATTGTTTGATGTGACGACCAATACATTTGTCTGTAACGAATTGTTTGATGTGACGACCGATACTTTTGTCTGTAACAAATTGTTTGATGTGACGACCAATACTTTTGTCTGTAACGAATTGTTTGATGTGACGACCGATACTTTTGTCTGTAACGAAATGTTTGATGTGACGACCGATACTTTTGTCTGTTATGTATTGTTTGATGTGACGACTGATACTTTTGTCTGTTAACGAATTGTTTGATGTGACGACCGATACTTTCGTCTGTAATGTATTGTTTGATGTGACGACTGATACTTTTGTCTGTAACGAATTGTTTGATGTGACGACCAATACATTTGTCTGTAACGAATTGTTTGATGTGACGACTGATACTTTTGTCTGTAACGAATTGTTTGATGTGACCACCGATACTTTCGTCTGTAATGTATTGTTTGATGTGACGACTGATACTTTTGTCTGTAACGAATTGTTTGATGTGACGACCAATACATTTGTCTGTAACGAATTGTTTGATGTGACGACCGATACTTTTGTCTGTAACGAATTGTTTGATGTGACGACCAATACATTTGTCTGTAACGAATTGTTTGATGTGACGACCGATACTTTTGTCTGTAACAAATTGTTTGATGTGACGACCAATACATTTGTCTGTAACGAATTGTTTGACGTGACGACCGATACTTTTGTCTGTAACAAATTGTTTGACGTGACGACCGATACTTTTGTCTGTAACAAATTGTTTGATGTGACGACCGATACTTTTGTCTGTAACAAATTGTTTGATGTGACGACCGATACTTTTGTCTGTAACGCATTGTTTGATGTGACGACCGATACTTTTGTCTGTAACGAAATGTTTGATGTGACGACCGATACTTTTGTCTGTTATGTATTGTTTGATGTGACGACTGATACTTTTGTCTGTTAACGAATTGTTTGATGTGACGACTGATACATTTGTCTGTAACGAATTGTTTGATGTGACGACCAATACATTTGTCTGTAACGAATTGTTTGATGTGACGACCGATACTTTTGTCTGTAACAAATTGTTTGATGTGACGACCAATACTTTTGTCTGTAACGAATTGTTTGATGTGACGACCAATACTTTTGTCTGTAACAAATTGTTTGATGTGACGACCGATACTTTTGTCTGTAACGAAATGTTTGATGTGACGACCGATACTTTTGTCTGTAATGTATTGTTTGATGTGACGACTGATACTTTTGTCTGTAACGAATTGTTTGATGTGACCACCGATACTTTCGTCTGTAATGTATTGTTTGATGTGACGACTGATACTTTTGTCTGTAACGAATTGTTTGATGTGACGACCAATACATTTGTCTGTAACGAATTGTTTGATGTGACGACCGATACTTTTGTCTGTAACGAATTGTTTGATGTGACGACCAATACATTTGTCTGTAACGAATTGTTTGATGTGACGACAGATACTTTTGTCTGTAACGCATTGTTAGATGTGACGACCGATACTTTTGTCTGTAACGAATTGTTTGATGTGACGACCAATACATTTGTCTGTAGCGAATTGTTTGATGTGACGACCGATACTTTTGTCTGTAACGAATTGTTTGATGTGACGACCAATACATTTGTCTGTAACATATTGTTTGATGTGACGACCGATACTTTTGTGTGTAACATATTGTTTGATGTGACGACCGATACTTTTGTCTGTAACGAATTGTTTGATGTGACAACCAATACTTTTGTCTGTAACGAAATGTTTGATGTGACGACCGATACTTTTGTCTGTAATGTATTGTTTGATGTGACGACTGATACTTTTGTCTGTAACGAATTGTTTGATGTGACGACCGATACTTTCGTCTGTAATGTATTGTTTGATGTGACGACTGATACTTTTGTCTGTAACATATTGTTTGATGTGACGACCGATACTTTTGTGTGTAACATATTGTTTGATGTGACGACCGATACTTTTGTCTGTAACGAATTGTTTGATGTGACAACCAATACTTTTGTCTGTAACGAATTGTTTGATGTGACGACCGATTCTTTTGTCTGTAACGAAATGTTTGATGTGACGACCGATACTTTTGTCTGTAATGTATTGTTTGATGTGACGACCAATACATTTGTCTGTAACGCATTGTTAGATGTGACGACCGATACTTTTGTCTATAACAAATTGTTTGATGTGACGACCGATACTTTTGTCTGTAACGAATTGTTTGATGTGACGACCAATACTTTTGTCTGTAACGAATTGTTTGATGTGACGACCAATACTTTTGTCTGAAACGAATTGTTTAATGTGACGACCAATACATTTGTCTGTAACATATTGTTTGATGTGACGACCGATACTTTTGTGTGTAACATATTGTTTGATGTGACGACCGATACTTTCGTCTGTAATGTATTGTTTGATGTGACGACCGATACTTTCGTCTGTAATGTATTGTTTGATGTGACGACCGATACTTTTGTCTGTAATGTATTGTTTGATGTGACGACCGATACTTTTGTCTGTAACGAATTGTTTGATGTGACGACCGATACTTTTGTCTGTAACGAATTGTTTGATGTGACGACCGATACTTTCGTCTGTAATGTATTGTTTGATGTGACGACCGATACTTTTGTCTGTAATGTTTTGTTTGATGTGACGACCGATACTTTCGTCTGTAATGTATTGTTTGATGTGACGACTGATACTTTTATCTGTAACGAATTGTTTGATGTGACGACCGATACTTTCGTCTGTAATGTATTGTTTGATGTGACAGGTGTGGAAGCGATCTGGAGCCTGGTTCTTCAAGGGCCTCCCTAAATACACAATACCAGAGAAGAAAGCTATGGAGGCTGCCAAGGTGACAGTTAATAAAGGTCGTTCAGAATCGCGCGGTGTTCAGCGGGGCCAGCCAGGGACTACACGTAATTATAACACCTGGAGTAGAGGGAGAGGCAGCCATGGTACGTAATCAGACCGTAATCGGACCATAATCGGACCGTAAACTGACCGTAATCAGACCGTAGTCAGACCGTAAACGGATCGTAATCAGACCGTAAACGGATCGTAAACGGACCGTAACAGACCGTAATCAGACCGTAAACGGACCGTAATCGGACCATAAACAGACCATAAACAGACTTTAAACAGACCGTAATCAGACCATAAACGGACTGTAATCGGACCGTAAACAGACCGTAATCAGACCATAAAGGGACCGTAATCAGACCTTAAACAGACCGTAATCAGACCGTAAACAGACCGTAATCAGACCTTAAACAGACTGTAATCAGACTGTAAACAACAGACTGTAATCAGACAGTAAACAGACCGTAATCAGACAGTAAACAGACCGTAAGGAGACCATAATCAGACCGTAATCACACCTTAATCAGACAGTAAACAGACCGTAAACAGACCGTAATCAGACCGTAATCAGACCCTAATCAGACAGTAATCAGACCCTAATCAGACCGTAAACAGACCGTAATCAGACTGTAAATAGACCGTTATCAGACCGTAAACAGACCGTAATCAGACCCTAATCAGACAGTAATCAGACCCTAATCAGACCCTAATTAGACCGTAAACAGACTGTTATCAGACTGTAAACAACAGACTGTAATCAGACAGTAAACAGACCGTAAACTGACCGTAATCAGACCGTAAACGGACCGTAGTCAGACCGTAAACGGATCGTAATCAGACCGTAAACGGATCGTAATCAGACCGTAAACGGACCGTAATCGGACCATAAACAGACCATAAACAGACTGTAAACAGACTTTAAACAGACCGTAATCAGACCATAAACGGCCCTTAATCGGACCTTAAACAGACCGTAATCAGACCATAAAGGGACCGTAATCAGACCTTAAACAGACCGTAATCAGACCGTAAACAGACCGTAATCAGACCTTAAACAGACTGTAATCAGACTGTAAACAACAGACTGTAATCAGACAGTAAACAGACCGTAATCAGACAGTAAACAGACCGTAAGGAGACCATAATCAGACCATAATCACACCCTAATCAGACAGTAAACAGTCCGTAAACAGACCGTAATCAGACCGTAAACAGACCGTAATCACACCCTAATCAGACAGTAAATAGACCGTAAACAGACCGTAATCAGACCGTAATCAGACCCTAATCAGACAGTAATCAGACCCTAATCAGACCGTAAACAGACCGTAATCAGACTGTAAACAGACCGTTATCAGACCGTAAACAGACCGTAATCAGACCCTAATCAGACAGTAATCAGACCCTAATCAGACCGTAAACAGACTGTTATCAGACTGTAAACAACAGACTGTAATCAGACAGTAAACAGACCGTAAACAGACCCTAATCAGACCGTAAACAGACCGTAATCAGACTGTTATGAGACCCTAATCAGACAGTAAACAGACCGTAAACAGACCGTAATCACACCCTAATCAGACCGTAATCAGACCGTAAACAGACCGTAAACAGACCGTAATCAGACAGTAATCAAACCGTAAACAAACCGTAATCAGACAATAATCAGACCGTAAACAGACAGTAATCGGACCGTAAACAGACCGTAATCAGACCATAAAGGGACCGTAATCAGACCTTAAACAGACCGTAATCAGACCGTAAACAGACCGTTATCAGACCTTAAACAGACCGTAATCAGACTGTAAACAACAGACTGCAATCAGACAGTAAACAGACCCTAATCAGACAGTAAACAGACCGTAAGGAGACCATAATCAGACCGTAATCACACCCTAATCAGACTGTAAACAGACCATAATCAGACCGTAAACAGACCGTAATCAGACCCTAATCAGACCGTAATCAGACCGTAATCAGACTGTAAACAGAACGTTATCAGACCGTAAACAGACCCTAATCAGACCCTAATCAGACAGTAATCAGACCCTAATCAGACCCTAATCAGACCGTAAACAGACTGTTATCAGACTGTAAACAACAGACTGTAATCAGACAGTAAACAGACCGTAAACAACAGACCGTAATCAGACCGTAAACAGACCGTAATCAGACTGTTATGAGACCCTAATCAGACAGTAAACAGACCGTAAACAGACCGTAATCACACCCTAATCAGACCGTAATCAGACCGTAAACAGACCGTAATCAGACAGTAATCAGGCCGTAAACAGACTGTAAACAGACAGTAATCAGAACGTAATCAGACCATAAACAGACCGTAATCAGACAGTAAACAGACCGTAAACAGACCGTATTCAGACCGTAAACAGACCGTAATCAAACTGTAAACAACAGACTGTAATCAGACAGTAAACAGACCGTAATCAGACAGTAAACAGACCGTAAGGAGACCATAATCAGACCGTAATCACACCCTAATCAGACAGTAAACAGACCGTAATCACACCCTAATCAGACAGTAAACAGACAGTAAACAGACCGTAAACAGACCGTAATCAGACCATAATCAGACCGTAATCAGACCGTAATCAGACCCTAATCAGACCGTCAACAGACCGTTATCAGACCGTAAACAGACCGTAATCAGACCCTAATCAGACAGTAATCAGACCCTAATCAGACCCTAATCAGACCGTAAACAGACTGTTATCAGACCGTCAACAGACCGTTATCAGACCGTAAACAGACCGTAATCAGACCCTAATCAGACAGTAATCAGACCCTAATCAGACCTAAATCAGACCGTTAACAGACTGTTATCAGACTGTAAACAACAGACTGTAATCGGACAGAAACAGACTGTAATCAGACCGTAAACAGACCGTAATCAGACTGTTATGAGACCCTAATCAGACCGTAAACAGACTGTTATCAGACAGTAAACAGACCGTAAACAGACTGTAATCACACCCTAATTAGACCGTAATCAGACCGTAAACAGACCGTAAACAGACAGTAATCAGACCGTAATCAGACTGTAAACAGACCGTAATCAGACAGTAATCAGACCGTAAACAGACCGTAATCACACCGTAAGCAGACCGTAAACAGATCCGAGAACATAATTGTTTGCACTTTATAAACGACTGGTATTAACTAGACAAAATATTATGTTTTCAGAATCTTCAATTTGATACCTTCCCTGCAGTTGCTTCTAGTGCAAGACATTATTTTGATATTGTTTAAGTTATGTTTTTTTTTTTTTGTTGTTGTTTTGAAGAATATCAAATTTAATGAGACCAAAGAAAATAGTATGAGGTTAATTGTATTATAGATGTGAAATGTCAATGTGATAATAACTGTGGATTGATACACTGTCAGGCAGTGAGCAGTGTGGTGTTCATGTTATAATTAGCCCTCACACCTCAGGAGAAGAACTGCTCATTGGGTGATGAATGCAGTTGTAACCATGGATCACAAGGCAATGAATAGTATTCTGTTCATGAGTTGAAGAATGCAGTTGTTGTGACATACTTATTCAGATTATTTGGTCATCAATAGATTATGTTGTAGTTTTACATTTTGTACAGTGATTATGTTCTTATTTATAAAGTTACATGTATTTAAATGCTAAAACATGCTTCAGTCACATGTCTTTAGTAAGATTGTTTGATCAGGACTCTACGTTTATTGCATTAGTGAGCTGATCCACCATAATACCACACCGCTAATTGGTGGTAAAGTGTTAACAGTGCCATGAATGATTGATGGAGTTTCTCACTGTGTTGTATAAAATCTATACTGGGACTTATCAACTGACAGTGCTAATTAGTGGTCTCCTGTGATCTCCTGTCTACATACTGCTTCATACTAATACATTATACAGTCACAGTGGAAGTCCGTCCAGTCAAATCACTAACACACTGGTACTCCATCACTAATACAGTGGTACTCCATCACTAATACAGTGGTACTCCGTCACTAATACAGTGGTACTCCGTCACTAATACAGTGGTACTCCATCACTAATACAGTGGTACTCCATCACTAATACAGTGGTACTCCGTCACTAATACAGTGGTACTCCATCACTAATACAGTGGTACTCCATCACTAATACAGTGGTACTCCGTCACTAATACAGTGGTACTCCATCACTAATACACTGGTACTCCATCACTAATACAGTGGTACTCCGTCACTAACACACTGGTACTCCGTCACTAACACACTGGTACTCCATCACTAACACACTGGTACTCCATCACTAATACAGTGGTACTCCATCACTAATACAGTGGTACTCCATCACTAACACACTGGTACTCCATCACTAATACAGTGGTACTCCGTCACTGATACAGTGGTACTCCGTCACTAATACAGTGGTACTCCGTCCAGTCAAATTACTAATACAGTGGTACTCCATCACTAACACACTGTTACTTCATCACTAATACAGTGGTACTCCATCACTAATACAGTGGTACTCCATCACTAATACACTGATACTCCATCACTAATACAGTGGTACTCCGTCCAGTCAAATTACTAATACAGTGGTACTCCGTCACTAACACACTGGTACTCCATCACTAATACAGTGGTACTCCGTCACTGATACAGTGGTACTCCATCACTAATACAGTGGTACTCCGTCACTAATACAGTGGTACTCCGTCACTGATACAGTGGTACTCCGTCACTAATACAGTGGTACTCCGTCACTAATACAGTGGTACTCCGTCACTAACACAGTGGTACTCCGTCACTAACACAGTGATACTCCGTCACTAATACAGTGGTACTCTGTCACTAATACAGTGGTACTCCGTCACTAATACAGTGGTACTCCATCACTAATACAGTGGTACTCCGTCACTGATACAGTGATACTCCGTCACTAATACAGTGGTACTCCATCACTAATACAGTGGTACTCTGTCACTAATACAGTGGTACTCCATCACTAATACAGTGGTACTCCGTCACTAATACAGTGGTACTCCATCACTAATACAGTGGTACTCCGTCACTAATACAGTGATACTCCGTCACTAACACACTGGTACTCCCATCACTAATACAGTGGTACTCCCGTCACTCATACAGTGGTACTCCATCACTAACACACTGGTACTCCATCACTAATACAGTGGTACTCCATCACTAATACAGTGGTACTCCGTCACTAATACAGTGTTACTCCGTCACCAATACAGTAGTACTCCATCACTAATACAGTAGTACTCCGTCACTAATACAGTGGTACTCCGTCACTAATACAGTGGTACTCCATCACTAATACAGTGGTACTCCGTCCAGTCAAATCACTAATACAGTGATACTCCGTCCAGTCAATAACTAATACACTGGTACTCCGTCACTAATACAGTGGTACTTCGTCACTAATACAGTGGTACTCCGTCCAGTCAAATTACTAATACAGTGGTACTCCGTCACTAACACACTGGTACTCCATCACTAATACAGTGGTACTCCATCACTAATACAGTGGTACTCCGTCACTAATACAGTGGTACTCCATCACTAATACAGTGGTACTCCGTCACTGATACAGTGGTACTCCGTCACTAACACACTGGTACTCCATCACTAATACAGTGGTACTCCGTCACTGATACAGTGGTACTCCGTCACTAATACAGTGGTACTCCATCACTAATACAGTGGTACTCCATCACTAAGACAGTGGTACTCCGTCACTAATACAGTGATACTCCGTCACTAATACAGTGGTACTCCATCACTAATACAGTGGTACTCCATCACTAACACACTGGTACTCCGTCACTAATACAGTGATACTCGTCACTAATACAGTGGTACTCCGTCACTAATACAGTGGTACTCCGTCACTAATACGGTGGTACTCTGTCACTAATACAGTGGTACTCTGTCACTAATACAGTGGTACTCTGTCACTAATACAGTGATACTCCGTCATGTATACAGTGATACTCCATCACTAATACAGTGGTACTCCGTCACTAATACGGTGGTACTCTGTCACTAATACGGTGGTACTCTGTCACTAATACAGTGGTACTCTGTCACTAATACAGTGATACTCCGTCATGTATACAGTGATACTCCATCACTAATACAGTGGTACTCCGTCACTAATACGGTGGTACTCTGTCACTAATATGGTGGTACTCTGTCACTAATACGGTGGTACTCTGTCACTAATACAGTGGTACTCTGTCACTAATACAGTGATACTCCGTCATGTATACAGTGATACTCCATCACTAATACAGTGGTACTCTGTCACTAATACAGTGATACTCCGTCATGTATACAGTGGTACTCCGTCACTAATACAGTGGTACTCCGTCACTAATACAGTGGTACTCCGTCACTAATACAGTGGTACTCCATCACTAATACAGTGGTACTCCATCACTAATACAGTGGTACTCCATCACTAATACAGTGGTACTCCGTCACTAATACAGTGATACTCCGTCATGTATACAGTGGTACTCCATCACTAATACAGTGGTACTCCGTCACTAATACAGTGGTACTCCGTCATGTATACAGTGGTACTCCGTCACTTATACAGTGATACTCCGTCACTAATACAGTGGTACTCCGTCACTAATACAGTGCTACTCCGTCACTAATACAGTGATACTCCGTCACTTATACAGTGGTACTCCATCACTTATACAGTGGTACTCCATCACTTATACAGTGGTACTCCGTCACTAATACAGTGGTACTCCGTCACTAATACAGTGATACTCCATCACTTATACAGTGATATTCCGTCACTAATACAGTGGTACTCCATCACTGATACAGTGGTACTCCGTCACTAATACAGTGGTACTCCATCACTAACACACTGGTACTCCGTCACTAATACAGTGGTACTCCATCACTAATACAGTGGTACTCTGTCACTAATACAGTGGTACTCTGTCACTAATACAGTGGTACTCCATCACTAATACAGTGGTACTCCGTCACTAATACAGTGGTACTCCGTCACTAATACAGTGGTACTCCGTCACTAATACAGTGTACTCTGTCACTAATACAGTGGTACTCTGTCACTGATACAGTCGTACTCCATCACTTATACAGTGGTACTCCGTCACTAATACAGTGGTACTCCATCACTTATACAGTGGTACTCCGTCACTAATACAGTGGTACTCTGTCACTGATACAGTGGTACTCCGTCACTAATACAGTGGTACTCCGTCACTTATACAGTGGTACTCCATCACTAATACAGTGGTACTCCATCACTAATACAGTGGTACTCTGTCACTAATACAGTGGTACTCCGTCACTAATACGGTGGTACTCCATCACTAATACAGTGGTACTCCATCACTTATACAGTGGTACTCCGTCACTAATACAGTGGTACTCCGTCACTAATACAGTGGTACTCCGTTACTAATACAGTGGTACTCTGTCACTAATACAGTGGTACTCCATCACTGATACAGTGGTACTCCGTCACTAATACAGTGGTACTCCATCACTAACACACTGGTACTCCGTCACTAATACAGTGGTACTCCATCACTAATACAGTGGTACTCCGTCACTAATACAGTGGTACTCCGTCACTAATACGGTGGTACTCCATCACTAATACAGTGGTACTCCGTCACTAATACAGTGGTACTCCATCACTAATACAGTGGTACTCCGTCACTAATACAGTGGTACTCCGTCACTAATACAGTGGTACTCCATCACTAATACAGTGGTACTCCGTCACTAATACAGTGGTACTCCATCACTAACACACTGGTACTCCGTCACTAATACAGTGGTACTCCATCACTAATACAGTGGTACTCCGTCACTAATACAGTGGTACTCCGTCACTAATACAGTGGTACTCCATCACTAATACAGTGGTACTCCATCACTAATACAGTGGTACTCTGTCACTAATACAGTGGTACTCTGTCACTGATACAGTCGTACTCCATCACTTATACAGTGGTACTCCGTCACTAATACAGTGGTACTCTGTCACTAATACAGTGGTACTCTGTCACTGATACAGTCGTACTCCGTCACTAATAGAGTGGTACTCCGTCACTTATACAGTGGTACTCCATCACTAATACAGTGGTACTCCATCACTAATACAGTGGTCCTCTGTCACTAATGCAGTGGTACTCCTTCACTAATACAGTGGTACTCCATCACTAACACACTGGTACTCCGTCACTAAAACAGTGGTACTCCATCACTAATACAGTGGTACTCCATCACTAATACAGTGGTACTCCATCACTAATACAGTGGTACTCCCCCACTAATACAGTGGTACTCCGTCACTAATACAGTGGTACTCCATCACCAATACAGTGGTACTCTGTCACTAATACAGTGGTACTCCATCACTTATACAGTGGTACTCCGTCACTAATAGAGTGGTACTCCGTCACTGATACAGTGATACTCCATCACTAATACAGTGGTACTCCGTCACTAATACAGTGGTACTCCGTCACTAATACAGTGGTACTCCATCACTAATGCAGTGGTACTCCGTCACTAATACAGTGGTACTCCGTCACTAATACAGTGGTACTCCATCACTAATACAGTGGTACTCTGTCACTAATACAGTGGTACTCCATCACTAATACAGTGGTACTCCATCACTTATACAGTGGTACTCCGTCACTAATACAGTGGTACTCCGTCACTAATACAGTGGTACTCTGTCACTAATACAGTGGTACTCTGTCACTAATACAGTGGTACTCCATCACTGATACAGTGGTACTCCGTCACTAATACAGTGGTACTCCATCACTAACACACTGGTACTCCGTCACTAATACAGTGGTACTCCATCACTAATACAGTGGTACTCCGTCACTAATACAGTGGTACTCCGTCACTAATACAGTGGTACTCCATCACTAATACAGTGGTACTCCGTCACTAATACAGTGGTACTCCATCACTAATACAGTGGTACTCCGTCACTAATACAGTGGTACTCCGTCACTAATACAGTGGTACTCCATCACTAATACAGTGGTACTCCGTCACTAATACAGTGGTACTCCATCACTAACACACTGGTACTCCGTCACTAATACAGTGGTACTCCATCACTAATACAGTGGTACTCCGTCACTAATACAGTGGTACTCCGTCACTAATACAGTGGTACTCCATCACTAATACAGTGGTACTCCATCACTAATACAGTGGTACTCTGTCACTAATACAGTGGTACTCTGTCACTGATACAGTCGTACTCCATCACTTATACAGTGGTACTCCGTCACTAATACAGTGGTACTCTGTCACTAATACAGTGGTACTCTGTCACTGATACAGTCGTACTCCGTCACTAATAGAGTGGTACTCCGTCACTTATACAGTGGTACTCCATCACTAATACAGTGGTACTCCATCACTAATACAGTGGTCCTCTGTCACTAATGCAGTGGTACTCCTTCACTAATACAGTGGTACTCCATCACTAACACACTGGTACTCCGTCACTAAAACAGTGGTACTCCATCACTAATACAGTGGTACTCCATCACTAATACAGTGGTACTCCATCACTAATACAGTGGTACTCCCCCACTAATACAGTGGTACTCCGTCACTAATACAGTGGTACTCCATCACCAATACAGTGGTACTCTGTCACTAATACAGTGGTACTCCATCACTTATACAGTGGTACTCCGTCACTAATAGAGTGGTACTCCGTCACTGATACAGTGATACTCCATCACTAATACAGTGGTACTCCGTCACTAATACAGTGGTACTCCGTCACTAATACAGTGGTACTCCATCACTAATGCAGTGGTACTCCGTCACTAATACAGTGGTACTCCGTCACTAATACAGTGGTACTCCATCACTAACACAGTGGTACTCTGTCACTAATACAGTGGTACTCCGTCACTAATACAGTGGTACTCCGTCACTAATACAGTGGTACTCCATCACTAACACACTGGTACTCCATCACTAATACAGTGGTACTCTGTCACTAATACAGTGGTACTCCATCACTAATACAGTGGTACTCCATCACTAATACAGTGGTACTCCGTCACTGATACAGTGATGCTCCGTCACTAATACAGTGGTACTCCGTCACTAATACAGTGGTACTCCGTCACTAATACAGTGGTACTCCGTCACTAATACAGTGGTACTCCATCACTAATACAGTGGTACTCCCCCACTAATACAGTGGTACTCCGTCACTGATACAGTGATACTCCATCACTAATACAGTGGTACTCCGTCACTAATACAGTGGTACTCCGTCACTAATACAGTGGTACTCCATCACTAATACAGTGGTACTCCGTCACTAATACAGTGGTACTCCGTCACTAATACAGTGGTACTCCATCACTAATACAGTGGTACTCTGTCACTAATACAGTGGTACTCCGTCACTAATACAGTGGTACTCCGTCACTAATACAGTGGTACTCCATCACTAATACAGTGGTACTCTGTCACTAATACAGTGGTACTCCATCACTAATACAGTGGTACTCCATCACTAATACAGTGGTACTCCGTCACTGATACAGTGATACTCCGTCACTAATACAGTGGTACTCCGTCACTAATACAGTGGTACTCCGTCACTAATACAGTGGTACTCCGTCACTAATACAGTGGTACTTCATCACTAATAGTCAGTGGTACTCCGTCACTAATACAAATGGTACTCCGTCACTAATACAGTGTTACTCCATCACTAATACAGTGGTACTCCGTCACTAATACAGTGGTACTCCATCACTAATACAGTGGTACTCCATCACTAATACAGTGGTACTCCATCACTAATACAGTGGTACTCCATCACTAATACAGTGGTACTCCATCCAGTAAAATCTCTAATACAGTTATAGATTATATTTATTTGTATCACACCTTAAATGTTAAACTGTTTTTTGATTATGTGTTCTGATGAATTTTGTTTCTTTATTAGCCTACGGTGAAAGCAGTGAACAAGATACAGAAAGCAGCTCAGAAGATGAGATTAGCATTGGTAAACGGAAGATTGGCCGAAACAGGGGAGACTCTGGTGAGTACAGAAAAAATGGATCCATGTCGGTCACCAAGTCATTGGCAGCTCTTGTTCTAACTCTACACGTATGATTTTTTTTACGTTTTGTCATTTAAGCAATGAACAGTGGTTTTAATGTTGTTATAGTCGATATGGCAGCAAGATGTATGGTGGGCAAATGGCATGGGAACCCGTTGCTACATTTGCCCACCATACATCTTGCTGCCATATCGACTATAACAACATTAAAACCACTGTTCAATACTTATAATTACATTGTTTTACCATTTTCGTCAACATTGAAAAAAACTAAACCAACACAAAAAAATCCCGCCTTTTTCAATGTCACATGACCCACTGGGTGTTATAGCCTGAGGCACTGGGTGTTATAGGTGTATGATGGCAACTGCCTCTTAGCATTGTGTCGATGGGGAAATGTGGAGCAACTGTAAATATGAAATCCCTGAATCTGATTTAATGAAATTTCACAGGAACCTTTCTGTTGATAGATTGTGTGAAATATGAGGACACTACTGAGTAATATAATCTCCATTAACGTCCATCTTTGGGACTCGTTACAGGAATATTTTACAATGTACTAGAAATACCAGAATGTATCAATAAATATTGTCTGATACTTTGTATTACAGAAAGTGACAACATCAGCGTGACCAGTTCGGCCAGTGGTCAGTACTATAGTGGACACAACCCTAAGGAGATGCGTGGCAGTGTGACCAGCAGTAACTACCATGGGGGTCAGCTCAGCGCTACAGAGAGTAGCCGCGGAGATGACATACATGAGGATACCGACAGTGAGAGTGTTGGAGGTAGGTCACAATACTTTATACTATAAAATTACTACAAGGGGGTAGACATGTACGCTCGATAAAAATAATACTACAAGGGGGTAGACATGTACGCTCAATAAAAATAATACTACAAGGGGGGGAACATGTACACTCGATAAAAATAATACTACAAGGGGGTAGACATGTACGCTCGATAAAAAAATATACTGCAAGGGGGTAGACATGTACGCTCGATAAAAAAATAATACTACAAGGGGGTAGACATGTACGCTCGATAAAAATAATACTACAAGGGGGTAGACATGTACGCTCGATAAAAATAATACTACAAGGGGGTAGACATGTACGCTCGATAAAAATAATACTACAAGGGGGGGGAACATGTACGCTCGATAAAAAATATACTACAAGGGGGTAGACATGTACGCTAGATAAATATAATACTACAAGGGGGTAGACATGTACGCTCGATAAAAATACTACTACAAGGGGGTAGACATGGACGCTCGATAAAAATACTACTACAAGGGGGTAAACATGTACGCTCGATAAAAATAATACTACAAGGGGGTAGACATGGACGCTCGATAAAAATACTACTACAAGGGGGTAAACATGAACGCTAGATAAAAATACTACTACAAGGGGGTAGACATGTACGCTCGATAAAAAACAATACTACAAGGGGGTAAACATGTATGCTCGATAAAAACAATACTACAAGGGGGGTAAACATGTACGCTCGATAAAAAACAATACTACAAGGGGGTAAACATGTATGCTCGATAAAAATAATACTACAAGGGGGTAGACATGTACGCTCGATAAAAAATTACTACAAGGGGGTAGACATGTACGCTCGATAGAAATATACTACAAGGGGGTAGACATGTACGCTCGATAAAAATAATACTACAAGGGGGTAAACATGTACGCTCGATAAAAATAATACTACAAGGGGGGGGAACATGTACGCTCGATAAAAAATATACTACAAGGGGGTAGACATGTACGCTCGATAAAAATATACTACAAGGGGGTAGACATGTACGCTCGATAAAAATAATACTACAAGGGGGTAAACATGTACGCTCGATAAAAATAATACTACAAGGGGGTAGACATGTACGCTCGATAAAAATAATACTACAAGGGGGTAGACATGAACGCTAGATAAAAATAATACTACAAGGGGGTAGACATGTACGCTCATTAAAAATAATACTACAAGGGGGTAAACATGTACGCTCGATAAAATAATACTACAAGGGGGTATACATGTACGCTCGATAAAAAAATATACTACAAGGGGGGAATCATGTACACTCGATAAAAATAATACTACAAGGGGGTAGACATGTACGCTCGAAAAAAAAAAATACTACAAGGGGGTAGACATGTACGCTCGATAAAAATAATACTACAAGGGGGTAGACATGTACGCTCGATAAAAAAATATACTACAAGGGGGGAATCATGTACACTCGATAAAAATAATACTACAAGGGGGTAGACATGTACGCTCGATAAAAATAATACTACAAGGGGGTAGACATGTACGCTCGATAAAAATAATACTACAAGGGGGTAGACATGTACGCTCGATAAAAAAAATACTACAAGGGGGTAGACATGTACGCTCGATAAAAAAAATACTACAAGGGGGTAGACATGTACGCTCGATAAAAATAATACTACAAGGGGGTAGACATGTACGCTCGATAAAAAAATATACTGCAAGGGGGTAAACATGTACGCTCGATAAAAAAAATCATGCTCTCAGTGTAAGAAAATCATCAAAAATAAAAACCCAAATCAGTTAGTCAAATCTGTCTATAAAGACCGTCCAAGGGGAGACAGAAAAACGGTCAATATAGAAAACAAATAAGCGACCGCCGTTTCAAAATCCCCCGTCGTTAGTCACATTAGACAGGTAGTCGCTATACAGAGGGTCGTTATATAGTAAAATCTCACGGGGAATCTTAAAATCGGTCGTTATAGACAGACAGTCATTAGAGCAGGTTTGACTGTATTCTTCAAACATCCAGCTGAAAAATTCAGTTTTGAAACTAATTAGGAAGTTGAAGTTTTACAGGAAAGTGTAATCCTTGAAACATATGGAGACATCAGCTGTTGATTACTTAAGTGGATGTGTCATCATTTTAAATAATGCTGTGAATTTTCATCTAAATTTTTGAATTTGAGACTTAAATACTAACTTAAGGTTCTTATTGTACCTTAAACACATTCTTAGTTGTCCAAACTGATCCCTGTACACTCCTGTCAGTTGTCCAAACTGATCCCTGTACACTCCTGTCAGTTGTCCAAACTGATCCCTGTACACTTCTGTCAGTTGTCATAACTGATCCCTGTACACTCCTGTCAGTTGTCATAACCGATCCCTGTACACTCCTGTCAGTTGTCATAACTGATCCTTGTACACTCCTGTCAGTTGTCATAACTGATCCCTGTACACTCCTGTCAGTTGTCATAACTGATCCCTGTACACTTCAGTCACTTGTCCAAACTGATCCCTGTACACTCCTGTCAGTTGTCATAACCGATCCCTGTACACTCCAGTCAGTTGTCATAACTGATCCCTGTACACTCCTGTCAGTTGTCATAACTGATCCCTGTAAACTCCAGTCAGTTGTCATAACTGATCCCTGTACACTCCTGTCAGTTGTCATAACTGATCCCTGTACACTCCTGTCAGTTGTCATAACTGATCCCTGTACACTCCTGTCAGTTGTCATAACTGATCCCTGTACACTCCAGTCAGTTGTCATAACTGATCCCTGTACACTCCTGTCAGTTGTCATACTGATCCCTGTACACTCCTGTCAGTTGTCATAACTGATCCCTGTACACTCCTGTCAGTTGTCATAACTGATCCCTGTACATTCCTGTCAGTTGTCATAACTGATCCCTGTACACTCCAGTCAGTTGTCATAACTGATCCCTGTAAACTCCAGTCAGTTGTCATAACTGATCCCTGTACACTCCTGTCAGTTGTCATAACTGATCCCTGTACACTCCAGTCAGTTGTCATAACTGATCCCTGTACACTCCTGTCAGTTGTCATAACTGATCCCTGTACACTCCTGTCAGTTGTCCAAACTGATCCCTGTACACTCCTGTCGGTTGTCATAACTGATCCCTGTACACTCCAGTCACTTGTCCAAACTGATCCCTGTACACTCCTGTCAGTTGTCATTACTGATCCCTGTACACTCCTGTCAGTTGTCATAACTGATCCCTGTACACTCCTGTCAGTTGTCATAACTGATCCCTGTACACTCCTGTCAGTTGTGATAACTGATCCCTGTATACTCCTGTCAGTTGTCATAACTGATCCCTGTACACTCCTGTCAGTTGTGATAACTGATCCCTGTATACTCCTGTCAGTTGTCATAACTGATCCCTGTACACTCCTGTCAGTTGTCATAACTGATCCCTGTACACTCCTGTCAGTTGTCATAACTGATCCCTGTACACTCCTGTCAGTTGTCATAACTGATCCCTGTATACTCCTGTCACTTGTCCAAACTGATCCCTGTACACTCCTGTCAGTTGTCATTACTGATCCCTGTACACTCCTGTCAGTAGTCATAACTGATCCCTGTACACTCCTGTCAGTAGTCATAACTGATCCCTGTACACTCCTGTCAGTTGTCATAACTGATTCCTGTACACTCCTGTCAGTTGTCATAACTGATCCCTGTACACTCCTGTCAGTTGTCATAACTGATCCCTGTACACTCCTGTCAGTTGTCCAAAGTAATCCCTGTACACTCCTGTCAGTTGTCATAACTGATCCCTGTACACTTCTGTCAGTTGTCATAACTGATCCCTGTACACTCCTGTCAGTTGTCATAACTGATCCCTGTACACTTCTGTCAGTTGTCATAACTGATCCCTGTACACTCCAGATACCAGTAGAAACAGGACATCAATCTTGGCTTCAGCATCAGATTATTGTTGTAAATGATAAGGGTCTATAACCCCTATCAGAGTTAGTGATGAAGCTGTCCGACCATTGTCTATAACCCCTATCAGAGTTAGTGATGAAGCTGTCCGACCATTGTCTATAACTCCTGTCAGAGTTAGTGATGAAGCTGTCTGACCATTGTCTATAACCCCTATCAGAGTTAGTGATGAAGCTGTCCGACCATTGTTTATAACTCCTATCAGAGTTAGAGTAGCTGTCCGACCATTGTCTATAACTCCTATCAGAGTTAGTGATGATGCCGTCCGACCATTGTCTATAACCCCTATCAGAGTTAGTGATGATGCCGTCCGACCATTGTCTATAACCCCTATCAGAGTAAGTGATGACGCTGTCCGACCATTGTCTATAACCCCTATCAGAGTTAGTGATGACGCTGTCCGACCATTGTCTATAACCCCTATCAGATTTAGTGATGAAGCTGTCCGACCATTGTCTATAACTCCTATCAGAGTTAGTGATGATGCCGTCCGACCATTGTCTATAACCCCTATCAGAGTAAGTGATGAAGCTGTCCGACCATTGTCTATAACCCCTATCAGAGTAAGTGATAACGATTGTCTATATCTCCCGTCAGAGCTAGTGATGAAGCCATCCTGCAGCGTTTTGAAGCAGAAAAATAAGAATAACTCCACCTATTTTCATAATATTTACAACAGAGGGACCGCATTTAATCAGAAAAGGACACAAAAATAACACGACAAACCATGAGTCTTATACAAAATAGAAGTTAGAGTGTCCTTTAGAGTTATGTTAATTATCATGTGTACTGGAGTTTAACTGTCAGCAAAGATCTCTACATACTGACTATAACTGACCACACGCCGGACTTCTGTCCTGACTGACCGTTACAGCTGACTGTCAAATTGTATTACTCCAAATCTGCTCTGCTTTTAATCATGTGACCTTGTGTGTGATCACAATGTTCATGTATATTTTTAGTTTCTATGCTTGGTGGAGGTTTCTGTAGATTTCATGATTCTCTGCTTATATATATATACATGTGTTACTCACACTAACAAATTTCATTTTTACGGAATGTAGTGGTGCCACCTGGTGACAGGCGTTAGATTTAATGTACCCTGTGTGCGAACAGTTTAATCGCCGGGATCATTTGTGATAAAACATTTATTTAAAATTTTACAGTTTTGAGAACTTCTGAATTTGTTTTCCGGGGAATCAAATATATTCTGTAAGAAAATTGTTGCTGTTGCAATTCAAATGTTGTTATACGTTGGACAAAACACTGATACATTTCAGCGTAAAATTATCTCAAAAATTCTGAATAGTTATTCTGATTTTAATTGATCAGAGAATTAGGAAATATATTTTTAAGGACCAAGAACAACTAAATTGATTTTAAGGAATTAATTCAAACTTCATACAATTTGCTATAATTTCAGTGTGTCTCATAATGCCCTGATATTTGTATAAAAATGAATTAAAGAAAAATGTTTGGTATATAGAAAAATGTTGTTTTTTTTTTTTTTGTGCAATATTTCTTTTTTTTGAAAACTAACAACATCTTACAAAAGTGTGTGACAAAATGTGTTAAGAACCATTGTTTATGTTTGTCCTGTGGTGTCTCCTAACTGTGACACTGTGCTGTTATCCTGCTTTACCGATGAAATAGCTAGAGTGATCTCCCTTTGTCCGTCCACATGTAACAATGATGTGTACAATATTCAGCCTTTCTCTAACTCAGATTCCCTCACAGAGAAAAATCAAACATAAGTCTTTCCTAAATCCATTTTGCATCTTTTTAAAAATATTTATTGCAAAACATTAATTTGATTATTGATTTGTACATGTACAGTAAGTTGCAGAGATTTTGTTTCATGTGAAAAAATTCTGCATCCGTATCTGATCAGCCAGAAATTATGGAAACTGGTACTTCATTTGCAGTAAAGAAATTGCATTATTGAAATTTCTCATATTGATTCAAAAATGAAAATTTTACATTTGTAAAAAAAGAAAGTCAATCTAAAATTGGAAAAAAACAGAACACGTTTAAATGTCAAAATGTAGTTTGGAGAAGAGCTATGTTGATTTTTCCTGCTGAGTGCCATATTGAACTATAGCTCTTGGTGGAGTTCCCGCTCATTTCATCAACTCGTTAGTCAAACCAGATCGGTCTGTCCATGTAATTTGTACTATAATTGTGCTTTTAAAAAGCATGAAATTATATAATCACTGGTGTTTTGAGATTCTGTTTCTCTTTGAACACTAGTCAAAACATCAATACGATATAAATGGTATTTTGTAGTATTTTGGTGAAAAAAGGTAAATAAAGAAGTTAGAAATCTTTATTCTAATCAATCAAGTCTCATTATGTTTAGTTGAAATATATTGCTAAAAGTTCTTATCTCTAGTCAGTTTCCTTGTAACTTTCAGTTTCACAATAACAAACTGACTTTCTCATATTATTTTGTAGTTAGCAGTTTTCTATTCAGACCAAATGTCTTATGAATTTGAAATAATTTTTCAATATTTAAAGCTTTTAAAACTGATAAATTGATTTGATTATCACAAATTACTATAGAAAAAAAATATCCTTGTAGAATATATTAGTAATCTTCAAAGTAACACTAGGTACATATCTAAAATATTTGAATTTTAGGATGACTTTGGAAGATGCCAAATTTGCTAGTTCAACGACTCTTTTAAGAAAACGCCAAATTTGCTAGTTCAATGACTCTTTTAAGAAAATATAAAAATAGCTGTCTCGATGAAGAAGAAAAATAATAAAAAGAAGAAAGAAGTGAAAGAGAAGAATTAAAAACAAAATCTCCCTAAAACCAGTGGTTATGTGATTAATCCTTGTGATACCGGGTAATGAGTCCATCCATGTTCGTTAGAATGTTTACGGTAATCATTGCTCTGTAATAAGCCCACCCTCTACTTTTATGTACGGGCCCAGTGGGCTTATCACAGGATATAGGTTTGATGCTGGTGTGAGATGATGGGCGCTCCACAAGAGATGTTGTTTCTATCACGGTGCTGGTTGACCTCATGTTCTTACCCTCTCCTTCAGGTGGGCATGCTTCTGCTTCTCGTCACCATTCATCTTCGTCAGCCATTCAGCCAAGCCGTGACAGTCGCTACCGATATCATTAATGACCTCTCCAGTGCCTGCGGCTACGTAGTGTGTGTTTGTGTATCCCCTCCCAGCTATACTCTCCGACTGTAACTGTGTAGAACCTAACCCACCTTGGACGCTTGACATGTTGGGAATATTATGAAATATTATTACCATAGCTATTAGAGTTGAAAATTGTCGCCATGGTAACCGTTGAAAATTTCAGGATGGAGTCAGCCTCAGTGTTGGTTGTGATTTACTTAAGCTCTATAAACACAAACCAGACATTCAGTAAAGCTACTGTTTATTGATACTAACAAAACATAACTAGTGGTTTGCTGTACTTGCAGTCAACATTACTTACTGTATTACTGGTCATTTTTGTGGGCGCAAATTTCAGTGGTTCACTTCCAAAGCTGTTTAATTAAAAAATTTTGTTATTTTCATTTTTTTTGGTACATGTAAATGAAATTGCATGCAGAATGATATCACAGCCGAGTATACATGACATGAGATGCCATCTGTGCATGACGTCCTGTGTCAAGTCACAAATCAGAAAAATGATAAAAATATTTTGATCAAAAATACTTTCTAAGCTGGCATTGTATTTGCTCTTGTATGCAAAATAAAGGTGATAAATTACCAGCTTGGAAAAATGTTGATCAATTACCACCGCGCAAAAATGATCAGTTATAACAATACTTTTAAAACAAAACTCAGATTTTTTATGCATGCTAAGAAATAAGTAATTCATGTGATGGTTTGGGAGAAAAACAACATTATCAAAATGATGACATTAACCCATATTCAAGGTTATTGAAGTCAACTTTTGTCATTACAAGGATGGGGAAAAGTTTTGAAAGACTTGTTTATCTATTCTCGAATGTTGACAGGTATTGACCGTTACTCAGTATCATGCTAATGTTTAAGTTTAGGCAATGTTGTATTGTAATGTGTTCAGCATAAAATTCACCCTCCCAAAAAGATCTGTCTCATTGACCGTAGCTTGCCACATTCCTGCTGACCAATCAGAGTAATCTAGTCCTAAAACTCATTAACATATCCCTATCTTAATTAACATACAGTAGTAGTTTAATTTAGGTCTGGTTTTAAAACTGGGCCCATGGTAGTTGTATTTTCGCCCTAGATTAAATATTGATGTTTATAGACCATTCAGTTTCCTAACAATCTAATGTTTAAACAAATGATTTGAAATGTTATTAATATTTACAAACATTTTAGTTTTTAGTTGTTTTCTTCTTTTTCTTTTGCTTTTCCCCCTTCCATTCCAATCATTGCTATTTGGAAATATTCAAAAATTCACATCTTGATTTTTTTAGGCTCTGTATTTTGTGGAATTGGTTTTATGATTATACAAAAAATATTGTGCTCTTAAGTGAGGTATTATATAATTAAATTTTGCAGACAAATTTGATAGGATTTAGAAACAGCATGATAGAATGTTTTCTGTTATACCATTATTAATATTGTCAAATCCATTGTAAGATATTTTAGAAGTCATATGTACTTATATATAATATTATGGCTGAAACTGGAAAAAAATCGCTCACAAAGTCGCTCACATTGTTATTGAGAAAGTATGGACGTTGTGTGATTGTCAATCCAATATATATGCAAGGATATATAGCTTCCCCGCTGGAATCTTATTATGCAGACTTGACTGGTTTTGATCAGATGAGGATTGGTGTTGTGAAAGTTGTGTAATTGTTAGAGATAGATACTTGTGTTGTTATTTATGTCAGTGACATCTTATTGACATATTCTATCACCTAATATTCCAGTAAAATCTAGAAAGAGGTTTTATGTTGTAATTATAAAAACAGCCTGTCATAGATGATAGAAACTTCTGAAAGTTGCAGTTGGAACATTTAGTGGGGCAAAACATTTTGCAGAATTTGGGAACATTCATACATTAAAGTTCTATTCTATTTTATTTATAGTTTTATGAAAACTTATCAATTCAGGAATCTAGTATTCTGTCAAAAGTGTTTTAAAAGGTTTCAAATAAACAGATATTCAGAGATGGAAACTTGGGAAATAGAAATTCAGAGATGGAAACTTGGGAAACAGAAATTCAGATATGGAAACTTGGGAAACAGAATTTTAGAGATGGAAACTTGGGAAACAGAAATTCAGAGATGGAAACTTGGGAAACAGAAATTCAGAGATGGAAACTTGGTTAGATATGATCGGAGATAAATGATTTGATCAGGTGTATATAGTAACGGGTGCAGTTTCAGTTTTGGATGTTTTTATTGATAATGTATTGTATAAGGTTCATCTGCTGGTGTTTGAATAATTTGTTTATCAATATATATTTATATACCAGGGTTGTCATTAATCATATCATTACTACAGTGTATGGTAGAACCTTAGAGGTCAAACGTTTGACCTTTCCCGTCAGTGATCACATGCTCAAGCCTATATTGACCTATCAAACCGATTCTTTATTGATATGTAAATGGTATCTAGGTTGTCTTATGCAGGAAGATTAGATATGTACCAAGTATTTATTCCAGAGAAAAAGGAAGAATATTTTATTAGAGTCGTAATTGGCTGAAACTTTGTCTTAAGTGGCACATGAAAGGGTAGATTGCAATTAAGTCTGAGGTGGCACTCTCAAGTAGAGTTTGTGATTTGGTCGGAGGGTGTCACCTTTGTGAAGGAGATATTATAATTTGGTCGGAGGGTGCCACTTTTGTGTAGGAGAGATTATGATTTTGTCGGAGGGTGTCACCTTTGTGAAGGAGATATTATAATTTGGTCGGAGGGTGCCCCCTTTGTGAAGGAGATATTATAACTTGGTCGGAGGGTGTCACCTTTGTGAAGGAGATATTATAATTTGGTCGGAGGGTGCCCCCTTTGTGAAGGAGATATTATAACTTGGTCGGAGGGTGTCACCTTTGTGAAGGAGATATTATAATTTGGTCGGAGGGTGTCACCTTTGTGAAGGAGAGATTGTGATTTTGTCAGAGGGTGCCCCCTTTGTGTAGGAGATATTATAATTTGGTCGGAGGGTGCCATCTTTGTGAAGGAGATATTATAATTTGGTTGGAGGGTGCCACTTTTGTGTAGGAGATATTATAATTTGGTCGGAGGGTGCCCCTTTGTGAAGGAGATATTATAATTTGGTCGGAGGGTGCCATCTTTGTGAAGGAGATATTACAATTTGGTCGGATCGAGGGTGCCATCTTTGTGTAGGAGATATTATAATTTGGTCGGAGGGTGCCACCTTTGTGAAGGAGATATTATAATTTGGTCGGAGGGTGCCCCCTTTGTGGAGGAGAGATTGTGATTTTGTCAGAGGGTGCCAGAGAGAAAGGTGATACATGTGGTGCTTACTTTTGTTAGGTAATTATTTTCATTATGTCCAGAACCAGAATAGATTTCAACTTTATTTAAGTGAGATTCTCAGCGAGTCATGTGGTATTTTTAGAAAGTCCTGTAGCATTCTCAGAGAGTCCTGTAGCATTCTCAGAGAATCCTGTGGCATTCTCAGAGAGTTCTGTGGCATTCTCAGTGTCATGTGGCATTCTCAGAGTGTCCTGTGGCATTCTCTCAGTGTCCTGTGGCATTCCCAGAGAGTCCTGTGGCAGTCGCTGAGAATCCTGTGGCATTCTCAGAGAGTCCTGTGGCAGTCCCTGAGAATCCTGTGGCATTCCCAGAGAGTCCTGTGGCATTCTCAGAGAGTCCTGTGGCATTCTCTCAGAGTGTCCTGTGGCAGTCCCTGAGAATCCTGTGGCATTCCCAGAGAGTCCTGTGGCAGTCGCTGAGAATCCTGTGGCATTCTCAGAGAGTCCTGTGGCAGTCCCTGAGAATCCTGTGGCATTCTCAGAGAGTCCTGTGGCATTCCCTGAGAATCCTGTGGCAGTCCCTGAGAATCCTGTGGCAGTCTCAGAGAGTCCTGTGGCATTCCCAGAGTGTCCTGTGGCATTCTCAGAGAGTCCTGTGGCATTCCCAGAGAGTCCTGTGGCATTCTCAGAGTGTCCTGTGGCATTCTCAGAGAGTCCTGTGGCATTCTCAGAGTGTCTTGTGGCATTCTCAGAGTGTCCTGTGGCATTCTCAGAGAGTTCTGTGGCATTCCCAGAGTCCTGTGGCATTCTCTCAGAGTGTCCTGTGGCATTCTCAGAGTGTCCTGTGGCATTCCCAGAGTGTCCTGTGGCATTCCCAGAGTCCTGTGGCATTCTCTCAGAGTGTCCTGTGGCATTCCCAGAGTGTCCTGTGGCATTCTCAGAGTCCTGTGGCAGTCGCTGAGAGTCCTGTGGCAGTCGCTGAGAATCCTGTGGCATTCTCAGAGTCCTGTGGCAGTCCCTGAGAATCCTGTGGCATTCTCAGAGAGTCCTGTGGCATTCCCTGAGAATCCTGTGGCATTCCCTAAGAATCCTGTGGCATTCTCAGAGAGTCCTGTGGCATTCCCAGAGTGTCCTGTGGCATTCTCAGAGAGTCCTGTGGCATTCCCAGAGAGTCATGTGGCATTCTCAGAGAGTCCTGTGGCATTCTCAGAGTGTCCTGTGGCATTCTCAGAGAGTCCTGTGGCATTCTCAGAGTGTCCTGTGGCATTCTCAGAGAGTTCTGTGGCATTCCCAGAGTCCTGTGGCATTCTCTCAGAGTGTCCTGTGGCATTCTCAGAGAGTCCTGTGGCATTCTCAGAGTGTCCTGTGGCATTCTCAGAGAGTTCTGTGGCATTCCCAGAGTCCTGTGGCATTCTCTCAGAGTGTCCTGTGGCATTCTCAGAGTGTCCTGTGGCATTCCCAGAGTGTCCTGTGGCATTCCCAGAGTCCTGTGGCATTCTCTCAGAGTGTCCTGTGGCATTCCCAGAGTGTCCTGTGGCATTCCCAGAGAGTCCTGTGGCAGTCGCTGAGAGTCCTGTGGCATTCTCAGAGTCCTGTGGCATGCTGTCTTTCATTTGTCCTGTTGGCATCATCTTTTCCCTTAAAACAACTTCTCAATAACTGAGAGGCCTGCATGGGGTCTTATTTGACCAGGCATGCAACTTTTTTCTTTATTTTAGGCATGCAACTAGGAAGAAGGTCACTTAAGAGATTGTTCAAATGAATAACCTTGACCTACTTTCAATGGCATTAAATTTAAATGTGTTAATATTTAAAAAATATTTCATTGACTGAAAGGCTTTGAGTAACAAATCATTGGGTAAGTACTGTAGCATGCTTAGAAGAAGGGCTATCAAGTTTGTTGAAATAATTAAGTGACCTTGGCTTACATATATTTAAGGTCATAGGGGTCAGATGTGTTGAAATCTCCAAATTTTCCAAGGTTATGTAACAATTACAAGAAAAAAAATTATATAATGGTTTTGTGTTACTTACGAAGGATGTAGGAAAGGCGTTGGTTTTCCGACGCTGGTGGCGATCGCGGCGTCAACAGCGTTAAGGTTTTTTGTCTACACTAACAATAATTCATAGATTTCTGCATTTTAAGGTCACATGAGACAAAGTCCCAGTTAACCTATTGTGATCGCCTTTTGTCAGGCGTCATACATTTTCAACTTCTTCTTCTCCAAAACTGCTGAATGTATTTCAATGAAACTTTGCAGGAAGCTCAAAAGTCCAAAGGTCAACCAAAATTGTGAATAATTTGGTCCCCACACCGTGGGCCTGAGGTGCTGGGTCATAAATGGTGAAATTGGTCAAAAATCTTCTTTTCCACTCCCAGATAGGGTGGAATCAAATACTCTTCATAGATAGAAAAGATTTAAGGTACTTTACCAAAATTATGAATTTCATGATTCTGGGGTCTCACGTTTGCCCCTGGGGAGGGGGTTTACTTTACTATAGTTTATATAACGAATTCACATTTTAGGCTGTCATTTGTTTGATTTATATTGGAATTCATTCTAACTTGGTTAACATTATCAACATGGGATGTCAGCTTCATGGTATGCAAATGTTGGCTTTGACTGACCACCAGGGGCTTACGGGTGGGGCTAAAAAGGGTCAAATTAACTGAAATATTTCAAAACTCAGGTGACTGATCAGGCCATAGGCCTCTTGTGGGGTTAAAAATCTCATATTTCTGGACTTTAGAAAAAAATCAACGTTAAGGTTAAATTGCTTTTAGCTCTAGCATATTGGGCTGTTTTTGACAAACTATATAAGCTAGGGCAACCAAACTTGGGTTATAAATGTATCATACAATGACAGGGGTTACAAGGATGTGGAGGAAACGTGCAATTCAGTTCTATATATAGATTAGTAGGGTGTAGTAGATAAAAAATGGTGCATTTTGTTGATATTATTATATTAATGCTATAGGCATGATGTTTTTTACACTTTGTTGTTGTTGTGTTTTATATATACTGATCTCATTTGTGTATACTAGTCTGTGGCGTCAGTTTCATGTCCTGTACAACATGTTTTGTTCCTGTGTAAACAACTAATATTTTTGAAAATCTATCGGTGATGATTCAGAATTGCAAAAATTTTATGCACATTAGTTTAACGAGTAGTATACAGATCTAGAGATGTGTAACGAGTGGTATACAGATATAGAGATGTGTAACGAGTGGTATACAGATCTATAGATATGTAACGAGTGGTATACAGATCTAGAGATGTGTAACGAGTGGTATACAGATATAGAGATGTATAACGAGTGGTATACAGATCTAGAGATGTGTAACCAGTGGTATACAGATCTAGAGAGATGTGTAACCAGTGGTATACAGATCTAGAGATGTGTAACGAGTGGTATACAGATCTAGAGATGTGTAACCAGTGGTATACAGATCTAGAGAGATGTGTAACCAGTGGTATACAGATCTAGAGATGTATAACGAGTGGTATACAGATCTATAGTGATGTGTAACGAGTGGTATACAGATCTAGAGATGTATAACGAGTGGTATACAGATCTAGATATGTAACGAGTGGTATACAGATCTAGAGAGATGTGTAACGAGTGGTATACAGATATAGAGATGTAACGAGTGGTATACAGATCTAGAGATGTGTAATGAGTGGTATACAGTTATAGAGATGTGTAACGAGTGGTATACAGATATAGAGATGTGTAACGAGTGATATACAGATATAGAGATGTGTAACGAGTGATATACAGATATAGAGATGTGTAACGAGTGGTATACAGATATAGAGATGTGTAACGAGTGATATACAGATATAGAGATGTGTAACGAGTGGTATACAGATCTAGAGATGTATAACGAGTTGTATACAGATCTAGAGATGTGTAACGAGTGGTATACAGATATAGAGATGTGTAACGAGTAGTATACAGATGTGTAACGAGTGGTATACAGATCTAGAGATGTGTAACGAGTGGTATACAGATCTAGAGATGTGTAACGAGTGGTATACAGATCTAGAGAGATGTGTAACGAGTGGTATACAGATCTAGAGAGATGTATAACGAGTGGTATACAGATCTAGAGATGTGTTACGAGTGGTATACAGATCTAGAGATGTGTAACAAGTGGTATACAGATCTAGAGATATGTAACGAGTGGTATACAGATCTAGAGATGTGTAACGAGTGGTATACAGATGTGTAACGAGTGGTATACAGATCTAGAGATGTGTAACGAGTAGTATACAGATATAGAGATGTGTAACGAGTGGTATACAGATATAGAGATGTGTAATGAGTGGTATACAGATCTAGATGTGTAACAAGTGGTATACAGATCTAGAGATGTATAACGAGTGGTATACAGATCTAGAGATGTGTAATGAGTGGTATACAGATCTATAGAGATGTGTAACGAGTGGTATACAGATCTATAGAGATGTGTAACGAGTGGTATACAGATCTAGAGATATGTAACGAGTGGTATACAGATATAGAGATGTGTAACAAGTGGTATACAGATCTAGAGATGTGTAACGAGTGGTATACAGATCTAGAGAGATGTGTAACGAGTGGTATACAGATCTAGATGTGTAACAAGTGGTATACAGATCTAGAGATGTGTAACGAGTGGTATACAGATCTAGAGAGATGTGTAACGAGTGGTATACAGATATAGAGATGTGTAACGAGTGATATACAGATCTAGAGAGATGTGTAACGAGTGGTATACAGATCTAGATGTGTAACAAGTGGTATACAGATCTAGAGAGATGTGTAATGAGTGGTATACAGATCTAGAGAGATGTGTAACGAGTGGTATACAGATCTATAGAGATGTATAACGAGTGGTATACAGATCTAGAGATGTGTAACGAGTGGTATACAGATCTAGAGATGTGTAACGAGTGGTATACAGATCTAGAGAGATGTGTAACGAGTGGTATACAGATCTAGATGTGTAACAAGTGGTATACAGATCTAGAGAGATGTGTAATGAGTGGTATACAGATCTAGAGATGTGTAACGAGTGGTATACAGATCTAGAGATGTGTAACGAGTGGTATACAGATATAGAGATGTGTAACGAGTGGTATACAGATCTAGAGAGATGTGTAACGAGTGGTATACAGATCTAGAGATGTGTAACGAGTGGTATACAGATCTAGAGATGTGTAACGAGTGGTATACAGATATAGAGATGTGTAACGAGTGGTATACAGATCTAGAGAGATGTGTAACGAGTGGTATACAGATCTAGATGTGTAACAAGTGGTATACAGATCTAGAGAGATGTGTAATGAGTGGTATACAGATCTAGAGAGATGTGTAACGAGTGGTATACAGATCTATAGAGATGTATAACGAGTGGTATACAGATCTAGAGATGTGTAACGAGTGGTATACAGATCTAGATGTGTAACAAGTGGTATACAGATCTAGAGATGTGTAACGAGTGGTATACAGATCTAGAGAGATGTGTAACGAGTGGTATACAGATATAGAGAGATGTGTAACGAGTGGTATACAGATCTATAGAAGTGTAACCAGTGGTATACAGATCTAGAGATGTGTAATGAGTGGTATACAGATCTAGAGATGTGTAACGAGTGGTATACAGATATAGAGAGATGTGTAACCAGTAGTATACAGATATAGAGATGTGTAACGAGTGATATACAGATATAGAGATGTGTAACAAGTGGTATACAGATCTAGAGATGTGTAACGAGTGGTATACAGATCTAGAGATGTGTAACGAGTGGTATACAGATCTAGAGATGTGTAACGAGTGGTATACAGATCTATAGAGATGTGTAACGAGTGGTATACAGATCTAGAGAAGTGTAACCAGTGGTATACAGATATAGAGATGTATAATGATGGGTATACAGATCTAGAGATGTGTAATGAGTGGTATACAGATCTAGAGATGTGTAATGAGTGGTATACAGATATAGAGATGTGTAATGAGTGGTATACAGATCTAGAGATGTGTAATGAGTGGTATACAGATCTAGAGAAGTGTAACCAGTGGTATACAGATATAGAGATGTGTAATGAGTGGTATACAGATCTAGAGATGTGTAATGAGTGGTATACAGATATAGAGATGTGTAATGAGTGGTATACAGATCTAGAGATGTGTAACGAGTGGTATACAGATCTAGAGATGTGTAACGAGTGGTATACAGATCTAGAGATGTATAACGAGTGGTATACAGATCTAGAGATGTGTAACGAGTGGTATACAGATCTAGAGAGATGTGTAACCAGTGGTATACAGATATAGAGATGTATAATGATGGGTATACAGATCTAGAGATGTGTAACGAGTGGTATACAGATCTAGAGAGATGTGTAACGAGTGGTATACAGATCTAGAGAAGTGTAACCAGTGGTATACAGATATAGAGATGTATAATGATGGGTATACAGATCTAGAGATGTGTCATTGCTGGACTGTGTTAGTTATTCTCTATAAAGGGAGATAATTTAAATCTTGTTAGACTTCGTTAATTCATGTTTTTATAGTAAGATTCCTTTATGACGTAAATATTATTTCAAAAAGAGCAGTTAATTCTTGATTTTGTTCTCAAAAATTATAAATGCTGGTATGAAGTCTAGTAAGAGGAGCATGATGGATTAAAATGAATTAAAGATGCGAAAAATGCATTCAAATATTGATGAATTAGACTTATTAAAATAAACTCTAGTCGAGTTGAAATAAAGAGTTTTAATCAGAGACTTATGATGACTGTTAATTGACATCCAATTGTAAATGGAAGTTTGACCAAAGTAACCAATTCCTGTGAAACTTTATTTCGATCATGATCAGAACCTGAACCTCTAGTCATGTTCTTATAAATTATCAAATTTTAATTTTATGATTCCTCTTGGAGTTATTGCCCTTGAAATATTTCCTTACATTAATGTTCATGCAGGGAATACAATTATATAACATTAGCGTTTGGTTTACAGTGGTAATATTTAAACAGAAAATGGTTGGATTATTTTAGACCGATAAAGTAGAAATGATTTTAGAGTCTAAGTATACTGTCACCATTAAGGTAATTCCTTGTGCTTCTCTCTGTGTATCAAACTCTTTTTATTATTTTTGTTTTGCCTGACAGCACCACAGCCTTGTTAACATGTTAGGATAATAGAATCTTACTATCAATCTGTAGGCTGAGGTTATCTCAACCCAAGTGTTCATGAGTTTAGCTTGTCAACGTACCAAGCTTGTAGGTACTGACCAACTCCTACAGGTCCAGGGTTGAGATATCCCTGTCCACAGAAAAAGACCCATGTTTGATTATTTTCTCCCATTCTTGAAAATAAACAATTTCCTGTTGGATATAAACGTTAATTTATCTTTCACATTTACATTGTCAGTTTATAGGTGTGGGCCAATACTTCAAATTCTGAGTTTGATTTTTTCCAAGATCATTGAAGTATTGAAGTATTTAGGAATGTTTTATTAACGATGAGATTCTGAGATGATGCGATGTTTTTGAGATTTTCACCATTTTCTGTGTAAGTCAGAACATGTAATGTTAATGACCTTGAAGGTGTTGTCAGGCCAGCATTATTTATTTTGTTAATATTTAAATCTTTGTCTTTTGCTGAATAAAATACACTACTGCAAACCCTGTTTCTGTTATAGTTTTGTCATGTCGGAGTTGTACCTCAGTGTGTCATTGTCTGAGGTAACAGACTGTCACTATTGGAGGAAATATTTGTCTTCTTTTTTCTGAAACTAAAAAAGGAACGAAAATAAGGATATACATGTACATGTAAATAATACTTAAGAAGCATAGGGGGACAATCATCACTTCTGAAATTAAAGTTTGTTAATCTAAGGAACAGGCTAAATATCTCATTATACATTACATTGTTAAGATATCAAGCATCTACACTTAATTAGATGTGATGACATCATAACATCTACACTTAATTAGATGTGATGACCATCATAACATCTACACTTAATTAGATGTGATGACCATCATAACATCTACACTTAATTAGTGATGACATCATAACATCTACACTTAATTAGATCTGATGACCATCATAACATCTACACTTAATTAGATGTGATGACCATCATAACATCTACACTTAATTAGTGATGACATCATAACATCTACACTTAATTAGATGTGATGACCATCATAACATCTACACTTAATTAGTGATGACATCATAACATCTACACTTAATTAGATCTGATGACCATCATAACATCTACACTTAATTAGACGTGATGACATCATAACATCTACTCTTAATTAGATGTGATGACATCATGACATCTACACTTAATTAGATGTGATGACATCATAACATCTACACTTAATAAGATGTGATGACATCATAACATCTACACTTAATTAGATGTGATGACATCATGACATCTACACTTAATTAGATGTGATGACAATATAGCATCTACTCTTAATTAGATGTGATGACATCATAACATCTACACTTAATTAGATGTGATGACCATCATAACATCTACTCTTAATTAGACGTGATGACATCTACACTTAATTAGATGTGATGACATCATAACATCTACACTTAATTAGATGTGATGGCATCATAACATCTACACTTAATTAGATGTGATGGCATCATAACATCTACACTTAATTAGATGTGATGACATCTACACTTAATTAGATGTGATGACATCTACACTTAATTAGATGTGATGACATCATAACATCTACACTTAATTAGATGTGATGGCATCATAACATCTACACTTAATTAGATGTGATGACCATCATAACATCTACTCTTAATTAGACGTGATGACATCTACACTTAATTAGATGTGATGACATCATAACATCTACACTTAATTAGATGTGATGACATCATAACATCTACACTTAATTAGATGTGATGACATCATGACATCTACACTTAATTAGATGTGATGGCATCATAATATCTACACTTAATTAGATGTGATGGCATCATAACATCTACACTTAATTAGATCTAATGACATAACATCTACACTTAATTAGATGTGATGACCATCATAACATCTACACTTAATTAGATGTGATGGCATCATAACATCTACACTTAATTAGATGTGATGACAATATAGCATCTACTCTTAATTAGATGTGATGACATCATAACATCTACACTTAATTAGATGTGATGACCATCATAACATCTACTCTTAATTAGACGTGATGACATCTACACTTAATTAGATGTGATGACATCATGACATCTACACTTAATTAGATGTGATGACATCATAACATCTACACTTAATTAGATGTGATGACCATCATAACATCTACACTTAATTAGATGTGATGACATCATAACATCTACTCTTAATTAGATGTGATGACATCATAACATCTACTCTTAATTAGATGTGATGACCATCATAACATCTACTCTTAATTAGATGTGATGACATCATAACATCTACACTTAATTAGATGTGATGACCATCATAACATCTACAGTTAATTAGATGTGATGACATCATAACATCTACACTTAATTAGATGTGATGACAATATAGCATCTACTCTTAATTAGATGTGATGACATCATGACATCTACACTTAATTAGATGTGATGACATCACAACATCTACACTTAATTAGATGTGATGACATCATAACATCTACACTTAATTAGATGTGATGACATCATAACATCTACACTTAATTAGATGTGATGACATCATAACATCTACAGTTAATTAGATGTGATGACATCATAACATCTACACTTAATTAGATGTGATGACCATCATAACATCTACACTTAATTAGATGTGATGACATCATAACATCTACTCTTAATTAGATGTGATGACATCATAACATCTACTCTTAATTAGATGTGATGACCATCATAACATCTACACTTAATTAGATGTGATGACATCATAACATCTACACTTAATTAGATGTGATGACCATCAGAACATCTACACTTAATTAGATGTGATGACATCATAACATCTACACTTAATTAGATGTGATGACATCATAACATCTACACTTAATTAGATCTAATGACATAACATCTACACTTAATTAGATGTGATGACATCATGACATCTACTCTTAATTAGATCTGATGACATCATGACATCTACACTTAATTAGATGTGATGACATCATAACATCTACACTTAATTAGATCTGATGACATCATAACATCTACACTTAATTAGATCTGACGACATCATAACATCTACTCTTAATTAGATGTGATGACCATCATAACATCTACACTTAATTAGATGTGATGACCATCATAACATCTACGCTTAATTAGATGTGATGACATCATAACATCTACACTTAATTAGACGTGATGACATCATAACATCTACACTTAATTAGATGTGATGACATCATAACATCTACACTTAATTAGATGTGATGACCATCAGAACATCTACACTTAATTAGATGTGATGACATCATAACATCTACACTTAATTAGATGTGATGACATCATAACATCTACACTTAATTAGATCTAATGACATAACATCTACACTTAATTAGATGTGATGACATCATGACATCTACTCTTAATTAGATCTGATGACATCATGACATCTACACTTAATTAGATGTGATGACATCATGACATCTACACTTAATTAGATCTGATGACATCATAACATCTACACTTAATTAGATGTGATGACCATCATAACATCTACACTTAATTAGATGTGATGACATCATAACATCTACACTTAATTAGATGTGATGACATCATAACATCTACACTTTATTAGATGTGATGACATCATGACATCTACACTTAATTAGATGTGATGACATCATAACATCTACACTTAATTAGATGTGATGACCATCATAATATCTACACTTAATTAGATGTGATGACATCATAACATCTACACTTAATTAGATGTGATGACATCATAACATCTACACTTAATTAGATGTGATGACCATCATAACATCTACACTTAATTAGATGTGATGACATCACAACATCTACACTTAATTAGATGTGATGACATCACAACATCTACACTTAATTAGATGTGATGACATCATAACATCTACACTTAATTAGATGTGATGACATCATAACATCTACACTTAATTAGATGTGATGACATCATAACATCTACACTTAATTAGATGTGATGACATCATAACATCTACACTTAATTAGATGTGATGACATCATGACATCTACACTTAATTAGATGTGATGACATCATGACATCTACACTTAATTAGATGTGATGACATCATGACATCTACACTTAATTAGATGTGATGACATCATGACATCTACACTTGATTTAATCTGACGACCACCAGATGAGGTGTAATGGTCGGAGGTAACAAAAAAACAAAACAAAATGTCGGTAAAGGTTAGAGTAATACATTCTCTTTGTACTAGGGTAAAGGTCAATGTCTATTGGTATTAGGGTAAATGTCAATGTCCATTGGTACTAGGGTAAAGGTTATTGTCTATTGGTACTAGGGTAAAGGTCAATGTCTATTGGTATTAGGGTAATGGTCAATGTCTATTGGTATTAGGGTAAAGGTCAATGTCTATTGGTATTAGGGTAAAGGTCAATGTCTATTGGTACTAGGGTAAAGGTCAATGTCTATTGGTAATAGGGTAAAGGCCAATGTCTATTGGTGCTAGGGTAAAGGTAAATGCCTATTGGTACCAGGGTAAAGGTCAATGTCTATTGGTATTAGGGTAAAGGTTAATGACTATTGGTACTAGGGTAAAGGTAAATGTCTATTGGCATTAGGGTAAAGGTCAATGTCTTTTTGTACTAGGATGAAGGTCAATGTCTATTGGTACTTGGGTAAAGGTCAATGTCCATTGGTACTAGGGTAAAGGTCATTGTCTATTGGTATTAGGGTAATGGTCAATGTTTATTGGTACTAAGTTAAAGGTCAATGTCTATTGGTACTAGGGTCAATGTCAGTGTCTATTGGTACTAGGGTAAAGGTCAATGTCTATTTGTACTAGGGTAATGGTCAATGTTTATTGGTACTAAGGTAAAGGTCAATGTCTCTTGGTATTAGGGTAATGGTCAATGTCTATTAGTACTAAGGTAAAGGTCAATGTCTATTGGTACTAGGGTAAAGGTCAATGTCTATTGGTACTAGGGTCAATGTCAGTGTCTATTGGTACTAGGGTAAAGGTCAATGTCTATTTGTACTAGGGTAATGGTCAATGTTTATTGGTACTAAGGTAAAGGTCAATGTCTATTGGTATTAGGGTAATGGTCAATGTCTATTAGTACTAAGGTAAAGGTCAATGTCTATTGGTACTAGGGTAAAGGTCAATGTCTATTGGTACTAGGGTAAAGGTCAATGTCTATTTGTACTAGGGTAATGGTCAATGTTTATTGGTACTAAGGTAATGGTCAATTTCTATTGGTACTAGGGTAAAGGTCCATGTCTATTGGTACTAGGGTAAAGGCCAATGTCTGTTGGTACTAGGGTAAAGGTCAATGTCTACTGGTACTATGGTAACGGTCAATGTCTGTTGGTATAGGGTAAAGATCAATGTCTGTTGGTACTAGGGTAAAGATCATTGTCTATCAGTACTAGTGTAAAGGTCATTGTCTATTGGTACTAGGGTAAAGGTCAATGTCCATTGGTACTAGGGTAAAGGTCAATGTCCATTGGTACTAGGGTGAAGGTCAATGTCTATTGGTACTAGGGTAATGGTCATTGTCTATTGGTACTAGGGTAAAGATCATTGTCTATCAGTACTAGTGTAAAGATCATTGTCTATTGGTACTAGGGTAAAGATCATTGTCTATTGGTACTAGGGTAAAGGTCATTGTCTATTGGTACTAGGGTAAAGATCATTGTCTACCAGTACTAGTGTAAAGATCATTGTCTATTGGTACTAGGGTAAAGGCCAATGTCTATTGGTACTAGGGTAAAGGTCAATGTCTATTGGTACTAGGGTAAAGGTCAATGCCTATTGGTACTAGGGTAAAGATTAATGTCTATTTGTACTATTGTAATGGTCAATGTCTATAATTACATTTTACCTTGGTAAAGGCCCAAATTTACAATATTAAAGTATATTACAAAGACAGTTCTCTAGATAACAAAAGCAAATTATTCTGCTGTGATTGATGTTACCGCCAACGGTAGGCGCCAACCTCCTGTTGTAGAATATGAGACGTCTTTTTATGTACAACAAACAACATGGCTGTCATGCAGTTACATCAGTACCTATATATTCCCAGGAGACCTTAGACATGATCAAATTATCTGGGAGTTAAGACGCCATTGCGTGAGTTATATAAGTAATTAACGCCAGGTCACAGGAAAGATATTGATTTCTGGAAGAAAAAAATTTACGTTCATTTTGTGCTGTATCATTTAACAGCATTCGTCATCATGGCATAGAGTTTTACAATCTTAGGGATTACTCAAGCTTTTAGAAGGTTTTGAAGGAAAAAGTCTTTTCTTTTGAACATTTACACTATATTACTGAGTACATTTCAGTCGAACCTCTCTCAGCTGCTGCATCCCAAATCAGCATCATATGGGGAGGCGTAGCTCAAGTGATACAGAAACATAATCATATATGATAGATTGTAATCTAAAACCCTTACCTATCACAGTGGTAAGTAGGAGATGCTGCAGCTGTGAGTAGATTTAAAGAAACATGGGTTTCAGTAATTTACGACCATAATTAGTACAAGATGAACACACAACATTGTCGAGATGAACACATGACATTGTCGAGATGAACACATGACATTGTCAAGATGAACACATGCATTGTCGAGATGAACACACAACATTGTCGAGATGAACACACAACATTGTCGAGATGAACACACAACATTGTCGAGATGAACACACAACATTGTCGAGATGAACACACAACATTGTCGAGATGAACACACAACATTGTTGAGATGAACACACAACATTGTTGAGATGAACACATGACATTGTCGAGATGAACACATGACATTGTCGAGATGAACACACAACATTGTCGAGATGAACACACAACATTGTCGAGATGAACACACAACATTGTTGAGATGAACACACGACATTGTCGAGATGAACACATGACATTGTCGAGATGAACACATGACATCGTCGAGATGAACACATGACATTGTCGAGATGAACACATGACATTGTCGAGATGAACACACAACATTGTCGAGATCGACGATCATACAACATCGTCGAGATAACACACAACATTGTCGAGATCGACGATCATACAACATTGTCGAGATGAACACACGACATTGTCGAGATAACACACAACATTGCCGTATAAATCAGAATAATCTAGATGTGTCCTGTAGGTCAAATCATCAGCTGTCTCAAGGTCATCTGTAAATATATTCCATTATCGGTACAGAATTGATGATAATAACGAAGAGCTACAGTCATTAATTAGCTAGGGAATGTCTATATTGGGTCTAAACATGAAATTCACAAATTCTTGTTGGATAGCACTTCTTTCACTAAAGTCTTTATTTGTATTTTTTAAGTTAAAAGGCATTCCTTCCTAAAGTTGGTTACATAACATGTTCAAATGGCTGCTGTTTTAAAAATTGTGTTATCATTAAAAAGAGACATTTTAACATTATAATCCTTCGTAACCTTGGGCAGATTAAACTAGTAGAGGTTTTACTTTTCAATATCCAGACACCATAGATACATAAAAAAAAAAATTGATATAGAACAATAATTATAGAGAATTCAATATAAAATCTACAAAGTAATCGCATCAATCTTTTCAAGAGTTCAGTCGACAGGGATCGACACAGTCACATGACCTTCCCGTGATACAGACACGGCGACAGGAGGATGACCAGAATATAGATAGCGCCTTCTCCAAGTACGCACACAACCCGGAGGACGACGGATCACCTTCCTCACCCGATAGTGATGGAGGTAACAACACGAACAGGAGGAACAGAATCTCATACTTCTTACTGTGATATAGCAGATTTGATGTCATAATTGTTCAAGTCAAAGTAAAATTTGTATGAAAGTTTATTCTCTGAAACTGAAATTGATGAATTAAATCTTTTAACAATTTCAGACGCAGTTTTTGATGTCTACTATTATTCAGTTTGAATTAAATAAAAAAAAACTTATTCATTAACCTATAGTTGATATTCTCAATTATGTGAATTCATTATACATATCATTAAATTTCTTTCTTTTCTCCATATTCCATTTCTAAATATTTAAAAAAAAAAAATTTTTTTTAAATATTTGGTGTCGGGCTTCCATCCTGGCCTGTAGTGCATGTATGGATGAAGGGACAAAAATACAACATAAGTTGATGAAATGATGATGATCGATCTATTCTTACGTTTCAGTATCCTTGGGAGCATTGGAGTTCTCTCTCCTGTACGATTCCGCAGCGAACGCTCTTCACTGTACCGTTGTACGAGCTAGGGTAGGTCAACCATCAACATTTTTGTGTATATTTTTATTGGTCAGATTTTACTGTGATATGATTAACTTGTACTATAAATGACATATTTAGTTACTGTTACACTGGTGGGTAAGTCAGCCGAGCAAAGTTCAGAGACATTTTGTTTTTATCTGTCTTTATCCATTGTCATGCATCACATGTCATCCTCAACACTTTAACATTTTCAATTTCTCAAAAAACCCTGAATCAATTTTTAGTGAAATTTTGCAGAAATCCATCTTGGTCAAAATTGTAGACTTAAAATATGGTTAACACCACAGAGGCTTCAGAGGGGTGGGGCCAAAAAAAGTCAAATTGACTGAAATTTCAAAAATATTCTCAAGACCCAGATATATGGTTTAAGAATCAAATACTTTTCTTTACTATTAATTTTTTGGCTGCCATGTCAAAGTTTTTACAAGGCCAGCATGGGCTGCAGATGCTGCTAGCATGCTGCATTTTCATGCTGCCAGCATGCTGCAAATCCGTACCGGAAGGATGAAAGGTTATTTATGTTCTTTACAAAAAGTGTAACAACCTCCACCAGGCTAGAGTTTCACATTTCTTCCTGGGGAGTGCACAGGATATTCATAAAACTTAACTGATACCAGTTTGTAGAGGCCAGGAAACTCATACATTTTAGCATGATTTCAGTGGAAATAATTTTATTTTTTTTATCCCCAGCATGAAATTTTAGGTGGGGAGGTACATTGTATAAAGTTTATAGCATTGTCCATGTCCGTCCCATCCTGATTAAAAGGTTAACAACTACCAACGTCGTTCTTTGACAGATTTTCATCAAACTTTATACAACGTTGCTAAATATAGAAAATCATCGACCGTTTTAAATGTTTTAACTGTTTTAACACCAGCTAGTAACAGCATTCTTTCGTAGATGATCATCAAACTTTAGACATAGGTATGAGTATAGTTCTGTTGTGTTCCAGTGTTCCAAGGTCAAGGTTCTTCTTAATTATCTAAGTGTCTAAGTTTTTTAGTTTCATTGGGGTATACAAAATTTTGTTTGTAAACTACATGTATATTCTTACAAAAGTTTGCAAACAAAATTTGTTTCATACCCGTATATTTACATTTGCTCTGCATTTCCCCATTGACACAATGCTAAGAGGCAGTTGCCACCATACGCCTATAACACCCAGTGCCTCCGGCTATAACACCTAGTGAGTCATGTGACGTTAAAAAAGGCGGGATTTTTTTGTGTTGGTTAAGTTTTTTTGAAAGTTGACAAAAATGGTAAGACAATGTAAATATAAATATTGAACAGTGGTTTCAATGTTGTTATAGTCGATATTACAGCAAGATGTATGGTGGGTATATGTAGCATGGAAACCCTAACAGGTTCCCATGCCATTTGCCCACCATACATCTTGCTGCCATATCGACTATAACAACATTAAAACCACTGTTCATTGCTTATTTGCGACTAGAAAAATAAATGAAATCAACGCTTATAATTAATTTTTGAAATTAAATCATGCTTACATTTGTTTTATTGCATGGTGCAAATTTTTGTGATTTCCTAAAACACTATAAGTTTAGTTTTGAAATTTTAAATTCAAATGTAGGGAGACATATACATACAAAGATATACAAGAGTTTTATCGACCTTAATAGACCTTCTCAGAGGTAAATACAAGAGTTTTATCGACCTTGATAGACCTTCTTGGAGGTAAATACAAGAGTTTTATAGACCTTGATAGACCTTCTCAGAGGTAAATACAAGAGTTTAACCGACCTTGATAGACCTTCTCGGAGGTAAATACAAGAGTTTAACTGACCTTGATAGATCTTCTCGGAGGTAAATACAAGAGTTTTACTGACCTTGATAGACCTTCTCAGAGGTAAATACAAGAGTTTTACTGACCTTGATAGACCTTCTCGGAGGTAAATACAAGAGTTTTACTGACCTTGATAGACCTTCTCGGTGGTAAATACAGAAACATGTCTGAGTACATCTATATTAATGATACCTCTGAGTCCCTATAAAAACCTCGGGTATAATACAGAGATCACATGAGCAAGATAAATGCTGCAGTGATACGGTGGCCGAGTGGTAAAGGTGTCTCAACACTGTATCACTAGCCCTCCACCTCTGGGTTGCGAGTTCGAAACCTATGTGGGGCAGTTGCTTGGTACTGGCCATAGGTCGGTGTTTTTTCTCCGGGCACTCCGGCTTTCCTCGACCTCCAAAACCAGGCACGTCCTTAAATAACCCTGGCTGTTAATAGATTGTTAAACAAAAAGCAAACCAAACAAGTGATAGACATAATTATAATTTCCTTTATGTCAAAAAAAAGTGCTGTTAAATTATTACAAATGAATTAAATTTACACTTTTAGAGAACAAAAATGAAACAAAATATTAGCGTAATGTCAAAATATAAAATTTCAAATTGCAAATATGTTTACAATTAATGGATTTGATTTGTATAGGGGCTCAAAGCAATGGATTCCAATGGATTGTCCGATCCTTATGTTAAACTCCACACACTTCCTGGAGCAAGCAAGGTAAGTAGGGGTCAAAGGTCATTACTGTCTTGGTAGGGTTTCTATCAATATGTAATGGATCGATTGTTACACATATCTAGACAATACTGGATAAAGCTTGTGAGAGATTTTGGAGGAAGATTGTTCAGCGGTGTTGATTAATCTTCTATGTCTGGTATAAGGTAGACAACTCTGTTGTCCTATCGTCAATGTCTGGTATAAGGGAGACAACTCTGTTGTCCTGTCTTCAATGTCTGGTATAAGGGAGACAACTCTGTTGTCCTATCGTCAATGTCTGGTATAAGGGAGACAACTCTGTTGTCCTGTCTTCAGTGTCTGGTATAAGGGAGACAACTCTGTTGTCCTATCTTCAATGTCTGGTATAAGGTAGACAACTCTGTTGTCCTGTCTTCAATGTCTGGTATAAGGGAGACAACTCTGTTGTCCTGTCTTCAATGTCTGGTATAAGGGAGACAACTCTGTTGTCCTATCGTCAATGTCTGGTATAAGGTAGACAACTCTGTTGTCCTATCGTCAATGTCTGGTATAAGGTAGACAACTCTGTTGTCCTATCTTCAATGTCTGGTATAAGGTAGACAACTCTGTTGTCCTATCGTCAATGTTTGGTATAAGGGAGACAACTCTGTTGTCCTATCGTCAATGTCTGGTATAAGGGAGACAACTCTGTTGTCCTATCGTCAATGTCTGGTATAAGGGAGACAACTCTGTTGTCCTGTCTTCAATGTCTGGTATAAGGGAGACAACTCTGTTGTCCTATCTTCAATGTCTGGTATAAGGGAGACAACTCTGTTGTCCTATCGTCAATGTCTGGTATAAGGGAGACAACTCTGTTGTCCTATCGTCAATGTCTGGTATAAGGGAGATAACTCTGTTGTCCTATCGTCAATGTCTGGTATAAGGGAGATAACTCTGTTGTCCTATCGTCAATGTCTGGTATAAGGGGGTTAGCTCTGTTGTCCTATCTTCAATGTCTGGTATAAGGTAGACAACTCTGTTGTCCTGTCTTCAATGTCTGGTTAAGGGAGACAACTCTGTTGTCCTGTCTTCAATGTCTGGTATAAGGTAGATAACTCTGTTGTCCTATCGTCAATGTCTGGTATAAGGTAGACAACTCTGTTGTCCTATCGTCAATGTCTGGTATAAGGTAGATAACTCTGTTGTCCTATCGTCAATGTCTGGTATAAGGTAGACAACTCTGTTGTCCTGTCTTCAATGTCTGGTATAAGGTAGATAACTCTGTTGTCCTATCGTCAATGTCTGGTATAAGGTAGACAACTCTGTTGTCCTATCGTCAATGTCTGGTATAAGGTAGACAACTCTGTTGTCCTATCGTCAATGTCTGGTATAAGGGGGTTAGCTCTGTTGTCCTGTCATCTATGTCTGGGATAAGGGAGATAACTCTGTCATCCTTTCACTTTTATGTAATCAAAGGACTGAAGTCATTGTATAATGTCCGCCCGTCTGTCCGTAACTCTACAGGCATCAATTTTCCTTTTAACTTTTCAATAACCAGGAGGCCAAGGTTGATATAGGTGATACTGGGCCATACAGCTGCATGCTATGAAATATGACTATGACCTACTTTCAAAGTCATAGGGATCAAATGTGTAGAATATTCTCATAACTGACCAAGAGGTACACACATTGCCATATTATGGGCCAGTAGCATTCTAGAATGGAAACCTTGACCACAAATATTTTTGAAATTAGTTACTTTACTAAGTTACAAGGTCACAGGGTTCAAATGATTTAAAATCCTTTACTTTTTAGATTGCTTCTTTTCAACATCCATATTAAATGTCCTGATCATGATCTTTTCCCAAAATTGATGATCGAGATAAAGACCTATCACATGTTTTCAAATAAATGACCTTGATGTACTTTAAATGTCACATGTGTCAACTTTGTTAATGTTTGAAATTATTTGGTCCTGAATATTTAAATTGTGATATTTAATGTGTACCAGTTTCTGAAGAGATATTGAATTGTAATAATTTGGTGTTTAAGTTAAAGAGATACTTCACTTGACAATATTCATAACAAATGGGCAGTACAGGTCTATTGAGCCTTTTGTTGAAATTTGATTTCAGTCTAACAAACTAAGAACTAAAACCATCCACAAGACACTGAACCCCGAGTGGAACGAGACCCTAACCTACTACGGAATCACCGAAGATGACATGCTCAAGAAAACACTCAGGTAAGAAAAACTCATTGTCGGCCCCCACGGAATCTTCTCTTTGTCTCACTGGTTTGAAAAGCGTGGGTACCGGATGGAAAAACCTTCACTTTGACATGAAGAATTACATGTATATCTTATTGACTAATCAAGATGTTTTATTTTTATTATATGGAACTCTTCTTTTTAGAAAACAGAAATGGTATACCAAGAGAAATTATTGGTGATACAAAACTAGCTCAGACTTTGATGTCACATGACATTAATTTATTTTTGTTGCTATAAAACCTTTCACTGTTTGGCGACCCACTATCTTCTAAAAAAGAAACAAAATTTAGGTTGTGATTATTATATTGTCTAATCCTGGTCAAAAGCTTGGATTTTGATTCATTTGATTAATTGACCTTTTAAAATGATTATGATTGTACCTGGAGATTGATGGCTGTGATTATACATGTCTCTTAGGATTACCCTCTTGATATGATCATGGTAAATATTGCCAATAGAATGTGTCATTTTCATGAGAATTATTTGATGTCATGATTTTAATCAGTTATCCCACTAGAGAGATGTATTATCACAAATGTGTTATAACCTAGCTGGGCCGCAGTGGTTAAGGTGTCCTGATACTTTATCACTAGCCCTCAACCTCTGGGTCGCGAGTTCAAAACCCATGTGGGGCAGTTGCCAGGTACTGACCGCAGGCCGGTGGTTTTTCTCCGGGTCCTCCGGCTTTCCTCCACCTCCAAAACCTGGCACGTCCTTAAATGACCTGGCTGTTAATAGGACGTTACACAAAAACAAACAAACCAAATTTAAATCAATAGAATAAGTTACCAACCAAACAAACCAATATCACAAACGTGTTAAAGTCAAGACAAACTGACAAATCACGGCAGGCAAAGGGAGAAAAAATCCAACAAAAATTAAACATCATAAGGAGAAAAAGCTTTCATAACAGTTTTTAGCTCACCTGCCCGAAGGGCAAGTGAGCTTATGCCGTGGCGCGGCGTCCGTCGTCCGTCCGTCGTCCGTCCGTCCGGCCGTCCGGCCGTCCGTCCGGCGTCAACTTTTCCATTCAAGCAACTTCTTCTCAATAACCAAAAGGCCCAGAGACCTAATATTGGGCCTGTAGCATGCTGGGGTGAAGGGCTACCAAGTTTGTTCAAATGAATAACGTTGACCTTCATTCAAGGTCACAGGAGTCAAAAAGGCTAAAATCTTTGAACGACTTCTTCTCAATAACCAAGAGGCCCAGGGAGTTGATATTTGGCCTGTAGCATGCTGGGTTGAAGGGCTACCAAGTTTGTTCAAATGAATGACCTTGACCTTCATTCAAGGTCACAGGAGTCAAAAAGGCTAAAATGTTTAAACGACTTCTTCTCAATAACCAACAGATCCAGAGACCTAATATTTGGCCTGCAGCATGCTAGGGTGAAGGGCTCCCAAGTTTGTTCAAATGAATGACCTTGACCTTCATTCAAGGTCACAGGAGTCAAAAAGGCTAAAATCTTTAAATGACTTCTTCTCAATAACCAAGAGGCCCAGGGAGTTGATATTGGGTCTGTAGCATGCTGGGGTAAAGGGCTACCAAGTTTGTTGAAATGAATGACCTTGACCTTCATTCAAGGTCACAGGAGTCAAAAAGGCTAAAATCTTTAAACAACTTCTTCTCAATAACCAAGAGTCCCAGAGACCTAATATTTGGCCTGTAGCATGCTGGGGTGAAGGGCTCCCAAGTTTGTTCAAATGAATGACCTTGCTCTTCATTCAAGGTCACAGGAGTCAAAAAGGCTGAAATCTTTAAACGACTTCTTCTCAATAACCAAGAGGCCCAGGGAGTTGATATTGGGTCTGTAGCATGCTGGGGTAAAGGGCTACCAAGTTTGTTCAAATGAATGACCTTGCTCTTCATTCAAGGTCACAGGAGTCAAAAAGGCTGAAATCTTTAAACGACTTCTTCTCAATAACCAAGAGGCCCAGGGAGTTGATATTGGGTCTGTAGCATGCTGGGGTAAAGGGCTACCAAGTTTGTTCAAATGAATGACCTTGATCTTTATTCAAGGTCACAGGAGTCAAAAAGGCTAAAATCTTTAAACGACTTCTTCTCAATAACCAAGAGTCCCAGGGAGTTGATATTGGGTTTGTAGCATGCTGCGGTAAAGGGCTACCAAATTTGTTCAAATGAATGACCTTGACCTTCATTCAAGGTCAGAGGAGTCAAAAAGGCTAAAATATTTAAACAACTTCTTCTCAATAACCAACAGTCCCATAGACCTAATATTTGGCCTGTAGCATGCTGGGGTAAAGGGCTACCAAGTTTGTTCAAATGAATGACCTTGACCTTCATTCAAGGTCACTGGAGTCAAAAAGGCTAACATTTTAAAATGACTTCTTCTCAATAACCAAGAGTCCCAGGGAGTTTATATTGGGTCTGTAGCATGCTGCGGTAAAGGGTTACCAAGTTTGTTCAATTGAATGACCTTGACCTTCATTCAAGGTCACAGCGGTCAAAAAGGCTAAAATTTTTAACAACTTCTTCTCAATTACCAACAGTCCCAGAGACCTAATATTTGGCCTGTAGCATGCTGGGGTGAAGGGCTCGCAAGTTTGTTCAAATGAATGACCTTGATCTTCATTCAAGGTCACAGGAGTCAAAAATGCTAAAATCTTTAAACGACTTCTTCTCAATAACCAAGAGTCCCAGGGAGTTGATATTAGGTCTGTAGCATGCTTGGGTAAAGGGCTACCAAGTTTGTTGAAATGAATGACCTTGACCTTCATTCAAGGTCACAGGAGTCAAAAAGGCTAAAATCTTGAAACGACTCCTTCTCAATAACCAAGAGTCCCATGGAGTTAATATTGGGTCTGTAGCATGCTGGGGTAAAGGGCTACCAAGTTTGTTCAAATGAATGACCCTGACTCGCATTCAAGGTCACGTCGATCAAGTATGCCTAAATCTTTGAATGACTTTTAGTGAAAAGCCAAAGTGCAGAGAGACATTATTATATTGGTCCTGTAGCATGCTTTCAAATAACTGCAGGATCCATATATGAAAAGATCACTGCATTGCAGGTGAGCGATTTGGGCCCATTGGGCCCTTGTTCATGACAATGATAAGAAATTTTCATCGAAAAATCTATCTAAAAAATATGAAGAAATAAACATAAAAATATACTGTAAACAAATCTCCGTTGTGTATTTCAGACTGGCTGTATTAGACGAGGATGCCTTTGGTTACGACTTTATCGGGGAGACACGTGTACCACTGAAGCGACTTCGTGCTGGACAGACCAAACATTTTAATGTGTACCTGGAGAAACAGCTACCGGTCAGTTATCAATCAACACAGTTTATATTGGTCATTTAACCGGTCAGTTATCAATCAACACAGTTTATATTGGTCATTTAACCAGCAGTTATCAATCAACACAGTTTATATTGGTCATTTAACCAGCAGTTATCAATCAACACAGTTTATATTGGTCATTTAACCAGCAGTTATCAATCAACACAGTTTATATTGGTCATTTAACCGGTCAGTTATCAATCAACACAGTTTATATTGGTCATTTAACCAGCAGTTATCAATCAACACAGTTTATATTGGTCATTTAACCAGCAGTTATCAATCAACACAGTTTATATTGGTCATTTAACCAGTCAGTTATCAATCAACACAGTTTATATTGGTCATTTAACCGGTCAGTTATCAATCAACACAGTTTATATTGGTCATTTAACCAGCAGTTATCAATCAACACAGTTTATATTGGTCATTTAACCAGCAGTTATCAATCAACACAGTTTATATTGGTCATTTAACCAGCAGTTATCAATCAACACAGTTTATATTGGTCATTTAACCAGCAGTTATCAATCAACACGGTTTATATTGGTCATTTAACCGGTCAGTTATCTATCAACACAGTTTATATTGGTCATTTAACCGGTCAGTTATCAATCAACACAGTTTATATTGGTCATTTAACCAGCACTGAATGTCATGTAATACTTCGGTAGTGGACCTCACAGTGCTTCGAACCTTTGAGATCAATTAACTATTGAAATGATATTAAAATATCACTGTATAGCCAGTTATTTTGACAGGGATGATATTTTCACTATTTCTTGGGTCATTGACATTGTCGCAGAAAATTTAATCCATGGAATAACAAGAATAATAATTTCCACTCTTCTACGATACACTAAAATACAAGATCTAACAACGCCCAGTAGGAGAACATCTCCGTGTGAACACCGTAGTAAACATTATTATACAGCTAAACGTTTCTCTATACATTTGTGTTTATTATATATCACTGGGTAGTTAGGTTCACACTATATACGATGACTGTCAATATATAGCGATAACTCCCAGGTCTACAGTATATAAGTATCCTGTATCTTGACCGATGGTGTTGTTACAGTTGGAGAAGGACGATGACCTACTATCTAATGACCGAGGGAAAATCTTGCTGTCCCTAAAATACATCTCGGTCAAACAGGCTCTTGCTGTAGGTGTGGTTCGCTGTGTAGAGTTGGCAGCCATGGACAGTAACGGTTACTCTGACCCCTACGTCAAATTGTGAGTTTCTGTTTATTAAAATTAGCTCCTAAATTATCATTTCTTTAATATCAAAATACGTTACGATATGTACATGTTTTTCTAAGGAACTATGTCGAATGTTACTGGAAACATATTAAGTACAAACAAGTTCATATTTTTCCAACTTACAAATCTGAATAGATTAGTGCATCCATGACAGATTGGTGCACCTACATTATTTGAAATAGAAATAATATAATAAAGAAAATGTAATTAGCTGAGTCCTAATTGGTCAAAAATCATAAAAATAGGATAAAATTACAGGTTAACAGCATATCTCCATCTGTATACAGAGAATTTAACTCTTACATAGAGTTATGTCACCATATCAAACAACACAATGACAAATAGTTCTTGACTATTACGACAGTTTCAATAATAACGAGTTACCCAGATATCTCTTTTGTACATTTTGATGTTTCAGATACTTAAAACCTGATCGAGACAAGAAGTCAAAGTTCAAAACAGTTGTGAAGAAGCGAACACTTAACCCAGAGTACAATGAGGTAGGGTTATTAGTAAACCCCCTCCCACCTGTCTGTCATTAACCCAGAGTACAATGAGGTAGGGTTATCAGTAAACCTCCTCCCACCCGTCAGTCATTAACCCAGAGAATAATGAGGTAGGGTTATCAGTAAACCTCCTCCCACCCGTCTGTCATTAACCCAGAGTACAATGAGGTAGGGTTATCAGTAAACCTCCTCCCACCCGTCAGTCATTAACCCAGAGGGTTATCAGTAAACCTCCTCCCACCCGTCTGTCATTAACCCAGAGTACAATGAGGTAGGGTTATCAGTAAACCTCCTCCCACCCGTCTGTCATTAACCCAGAGTACAATGAGGTAGGGTTATCAGTAAACCTCCTCCCACCCGTCTGTAATTAACCCAGAGTACAATGAGGTAGGGTTATCACTAAACCTCCTCCCACCCGTCTGTCATTAACCCAGAGTATAATGAGGTAGGGTTATCAGTAAACCTCCTCCCACCCGTCTGTCATTAACCCAGAGTATAATGAGGTAGGGTTATCAGTAAACCTCCTCCCACCTGTCAGTCATTAACCCAGAGTATAATGAGGTAGGGTTATCAGTAAACCTCCTCCCACCTGTCAGTCATTAACCCAGAGGGTTATCAGTAAACCTCCTCCCACCCGTCTGTCATCAACCCAGAGGGTTATCAGTAAACCTCCTCCAACCCGTCTGTCATTAACCCAGAGTACAATGAGGTAGGGTTATCAGTAAACCTCCTCCCACCTGTCAGTCATTAACCCAGAGGGTTATCAGTAAACCTCCTCCCACCCGTCAGTCATTAACCCAGAGGGTTATCAGTAAACCTCCTCCCACCCGTCTGTCATTAACCCAGAGTACAATGAGGTAGGGTTATCAGTAAACCTCCTCCCACCCGTCAGTCATTAACCAAGAGTATAATGAGGTAAGGTTATCAGTAAACCTCCTCCCACCCGTCAGTCATTAACCCAGAGGGTTATCAGTAAACCTCCTCCCACCCGTCAGTCATTAACCCAGAGTACAATGAGGTAGGGTTATCAGTAAACCTCCTCCCACCCGTCTGTCATCAACCCAGAGTATAATGAGGTAGGGTTATCAGTAAACCTCCTCCCACCCGTCAGTCATCAACCCAGAGTATAATGAGGTAAGGTTATTTAGTAAAACTCTTCCCATCTCTACAATACAGAGATTTGGTACATTTTTTAGCCCACCATCATCAGATGGTGGGCTATTCAAATCGCCCTGCGTCCGTGGTCCGTCGTCCGTCCGTCCCTCCGTCCGTCCGTCCCTCCGTCCGTCCGTCCCTCCGTCCCTCCGTCCGTCCCTCCGTCCGTAAACAATTCTTGTTATCGCTATTTCTGAGAAAGTACTGAAGGGATCTTTCTCAAATTTCATATGAAGGTTGCCCTTGGTGCCTAGTTATGCATATTGCATTTTGAGATCAATCTGAAAACAACATGGCCGACAGGCAGCCATCTTGGATTTTGACAATTGAAGTTTGTTATCACTATTTCTGAGAAAGTATTTAAGGGATCTTTCTCAAATTTCATATGAAAGTTGCCCTTGGTGCCTAGTTATGCATTTTGCATTTTGAGACCAATCTGAAAACAACATGGCCGACAGGCAGCCATCTTGGATTTTGACAATTGAAGTTTGTTATCACTATTTCTGAGAAAGTATTTAAGGGATCTTTCTCAAATTTCATATGAAAGTTGCCCTTGGTGCCTAGTTATGCATATTGCATTTTGAGACCAATTGGATAACAACATGGCCGACAGGCAGCCATCTTGGATTTTGACAATTGAAGTTTGTTATCGCTATTTCTGAGAAAATGCTGAAGGGATCTTTCTCAAATTTCATATGTAGGCTCCCCTTGGTGCCTAGTTATGCATATTGCGATTTGAGACCAATCGGATAACAACATGGCCGACAGGCAGCCATCTTGGATTTTGACAATTGAAGTTTGTTATCGCTATTTCCGAGAAAGTACTGAATGGATCTTTCTCAAATTTCATATGTAGGTTCCCCTTGGTGCCTAGTTATGCATATTGCGATTTGAGACCAATCGGAAAACAACATGGCCGACAGGCAGCCATCTTGGATTTTGACAGTTGAAGATTGTTATCGCTATTTCTGATAAAGTACTGAAGGGATCTTTCTCAAATTTCATATGAAGGTTCCCCTTGGTGCCTTGTTATGCATATTGCATTTTGAGACCAATTGGATAACAACATGGCCGACAGGCAGCCATCTTGGATTTTGACAATTGAAGTTTGTTATCGCTATTTCTGAGAAAGTGCTGAAGGGATCTTTCTCAAATTTTATATGTAGGCTCCCCTTGGTGCCTAGTTATGCATATTGCGATTTGAGACCAATCGGATAACAACATGGCCGACAGGCAGCCATCTTGGATTTTGACAATTGAAGTTTGTTATCGCTATTTCCGAGAAAGTACTGAATGGATCTTTCTCAAATTTCATATGAAGGTTCCCCTTGGTGCCTAGTTATGCATATTGCATTTTGAGACCGATCTAAAAATAACATGGCCGACAGGCAGCCATCTTGGATTTTGACAATTGAAGTTTGTTATCGCTATTTCTCAAAGTACTGAATGGATCTTTCTCAAATTTCATAAGTAGGTTCCCCTTGGTCCCTTGTATTGCATTTTTGGACCAGTCTGTCCTGAAAACAACCTGACAAACAAACAGCCATTATCGTTAAATCTCAAATTTCTTATATAGCTAGGATTCCCTTGTTTGAAAAGTACTGGAGGGATGTCTCAATTTGCACAGATTAGTAAAATGAAGGGAAAAGTAGAGAAAAGATCAATCTGACATGGAACCTATGAAGATCATTCAATGGTGGGCGCCAAGATCCCTCTGGGATCTCTTGTTTTATTTTGACATTATCATGTTACAGGATTTCCTGTACGAGATCAAACTGCCAGAACTCGCGAAGAAGACTCTAGAGATCACGGTGTGGGATAAGGACATCGGCAAGGCTAACGACTTCATAGGTAAGTCATAAGTCATGTCTAAACATTTCCACAATTAACGATCTGCTTCTCACTACTTTCGGAGATAACAATTTTTGCCTTGAATAACATTTCCACATTTTACGATCTGCCTCTCACTACTTTCGGATTTACACTTTTCCTTTGTTTAACATTTCCACATTTTATGATCTGCCTCTCACTACTTTCGGGGATAACACTTTTCCTTTGTTTAACATTTCCACATTTTATGATCTGCCTCTCACTACTTTCGGGGATAACACTTTTCCTTTGTTTAACATTTCCACATTTTATGATCTGCTTCTCACTACTTTCGGGGATAACACTTTTCCTTTGTTTAACATTTCCACATTTTACAATCTACCTCCACTACTTTCGGAGATAACACTTTTTGCCTTGTATAACATTTCCCCTCAATATTTGCCAGCCCTCCCTATATAAGAGATTTTATACTTTACTCGGTGATGTATTATCAGTAAATCTTCTTTCACTTTTCATTTCAAATGTTTTAAGAGTGGATGTCAGCAAGCATCGAGCAATTTTGGCAAAATATGGAAAGTGTCAAAATTACCAAAATGCTTCAAATTTACATATGTTGGTCTAAATGTAATATCATGCAAGAAAATAGGTATCAAGTATCAAAGTTATCACCGTTGCCATGGAAACCGACAAGTCTTTAAAAAACCCAATCAGACTCAGTGGGATATTACAATATTTAAAGAAATTAATTTATTATAAATTTCTGGTTTTACATTTTTTTACTTTTTAAGTTTATAGTTACTTAGTGCATATCATATAATAATTTCAGACTGAAAAGTATAACATCTATCAAGACTTTTAGCCCGTATAATATAAATTGTCTCATATACTACCTATTTAAATAGGGATATCAGGTGATAAAAGTATTGCTATTTTTTTTCTTAGTCATTTGCCAGCCAATTTTTCTTTTGATTATAATGCAACATTAAGTACAGAAAATATAATGTATAATCATTAGCTTCATCGAGGTTGTAGATTGTAAAAAAAGAGGATTTAGTATTACATGTACTGCCATTAAATCTAAGCTATTGAGAGGGACGAGTTATCTCCCCTGTTGGAACTCTTTGGTGAAAGGTACAAAAAGTTCATTGTTTACATGGAAAGATGGATACCACAGTTCACAGCATTCTAGACAGTTATGGTAATTGAAAAGGCATGAACTTCTTTTTAGACATGGGAATCGGTTAAAATAATGTTTGTATAGAATTTCCCTTCGATGGTATACTAAAAGTACAGTGAAATTGTGAGGAAATTGCTACTCAGCAGTAATCAGTAAAAGTTCCTAATTCTAAAAAATATTTAGGCACATGTTTTTTAAATATATGTAACAACCGGTTATTCCTGTAATATTAACTATACAAAAGTATACATAATTGTAATCTGTACAATATTTTCAATTATAATACAGTTGTTAAAATTTAGTGAACTTATTCTTCTCTGTTTTTCAGACCTGTGAAAACCATGGTAACCAAATAAAAAAACCTAAAAAAAAAAAAAGGAAAATCACAAATTAAGGCCAAAATAACCTGCGCATATTTTTTCGGATAGCTATTTCAAAATCTAACATATTCATCCCAGTAACAGAATTAAGATTGTTTTGACATACAGTGTATGTTCATTTGAATAGTAGGATTATCTGCAATCGAAGAGTTATTATAAACAAAATGTGCCAGAAATGGCTGACATCTTCTAATCATTGGTGTCTAAGAAGACGTACATGGAACAAATATTGAATATGGTTGAATTTGACTGCAAAGTAATATAAAATATTTACCCAAACTATTAATTTTCACAACCAAGAGGTTGGTTCCTGCTGTCTGTAAAACCTACAGACTGCAGGAACCAAATTCACTCAGAGCAAGGGATGTGTACAGATATTTTAATTGCTTATTTTTTCAATGTATTTACACCCAGAGATGTACATGTAGCATGATAGACATACAATTTACAGAGGTATTTCACCTGTAAATGGATACTATCATACATAAATATAGACTTACGAGGTAGAGTCTGGGATTATTTCTGGGTACTCAGCAGGAACGCTTTTCTATTTTATACTGCTATATACACTTATAAATTTGGAATGTTCAAAATTCAACCAAAAGTACTTCTACAGCAATTCAAATTAACAATCACTGATTAATATTTTTTTAAGCTTCTATATACTTGTACTTTTATCACCGAATGATAATGTTGACCTTGACTTTAAGGTCAAATGCCAAATTAATGTGAATTTCTGTCCAGTGACCACTGATTACTAAACAATACTTTAGTTTTTGACACATTTGAGGTATATCTGAGATAAAATCACTTTATGATTCATGTAATATTGGGTTTTACTCTAATTACAGGATAATTAATGTCTTTTCTATCTCTAAACAAAAACCAATACTTCACAACCATGGATGCAGCCATTACAATAAAAACTATCATGCCTGAAATCCATTCACATTGCTTTTTTTCATATACAAGGTCCGAGGTCCTTAATGGTCACCAGAGTTTTGCAATATTTTAGTTTATTCAACCCTTTTTGACTCCACCCATCAGCCAAGGGGGTCAGTCAGGCTAAACATGTACATACCATCAAGCTGTCATCCAAAGCTGATAATGTTAACCATTACCAAGTTAGAATGAATTTCAATAGAATTCAAACAAATGATAGTCAAACATGTGATTTTCCTATATAAACTATAGTAAATATTACCTCATGAAATTCATAATTTTGGTTAAGTACCTCAGACACTTTCACCTATGAAGAGTCTTTGATTCTACCCTATTTCTGTCTTGAGAATTTTTTTTTGTGAAATTTTAGTTGTTTTGACCCTTTTCAATTATGTTTCTCAGGCCCCTGGTGGTGGTGGTGGGGGGGGGGGGGGGTGACCATATATAATTCACAATTTTGGTTGACCTTTGATCATGAAAGCTTCCTGCCTATGGCAGTTTTGGAGAAGTGGAAAATGTAGCAAAAGGCGATTAGAATACATGAAGGTCACTAGAGACTTTGTGTCAGGTGACCTAAAAATAAAGCGTGGTATACCTCATTACCTCATAAAGGCAAGGACAAGATATTTTGAAGTTGAAAGCCATACTATATAGGTATACTTTGTCAATGCTTATACTGTTTCTGGGAAAAGGGTGGAGAAACAGAGTATGCATTCCCAGAAATCCACTGAGAAGGTGTTCAAAAAGGGGGATAACTCTTATACAATTGTCACAAAGGTGACTGTGTCTTTAATACCCCAGTAGGCCTAATTTGTCAACATTATAAAGTCTGTAGAAGAAATCCGCCTTACATCTCAATTTAGTTAAGTTACAGTCATTAGGAACAAAAATCTACAGCAACTCTCATAATGACACTTTTGATTTCAGCTTTGTGTTCTTTCATTTTCTTCTATGCTAAGTATTACTATTTTTTGTTAATATCTGCAACTTCAATATTTTTGGTGACCATATCAAAATGTGTCAAAGTAAAAATTGTTGAAGTGTTCAACATTGAATCAGTGAAAGAAGAGTTCATTTCTTTGATTCAAAATTATTACAAAAAAGAACTGTAAGTGCTTTTTTTCTAATTAAATAAGTGGTTGCCATGGCAACCAAAATGCAAATAAACCATTTTTTTTTTAATTTCATAATAATTGTATCATTGAAAATGTCCATTCATTACTTCTTTTTTAAGGAGATGAATTAAATTGTGGTTAAAAAGTTCAATTTATATATATATACATTGTTTTGTGAGAAAAAATGTGCTGAAAATGTCAGAAATCATGAAAAAAATGGGAAAGTTCGAATCATTATACCAAAATCACCTTTAAGTTGCCAGCCAATTTTATTTTTTAAACTTACCCTGTAGACATCTAATGAAAAGAAAGCCATATGCAATACTCCATATATGGTTGTAGATTCCAACTAAGGTCAACCAAACTTTGTCATATTTTGATATTTTTTCAGTTAGAATTCCTTGCTGTATTCAGGTTACCATAGCAACAGTTTGTAAATATTGACAATTATATTTTTTTAATCAAATGATTAAGGGGGGTCACCATTATTAAATTTTGGCTGTAAATACTTTAATCTCACTGTTATTTAGGATTCAGAGATACTCTAAATTCTAAAAATTTTATGTAGGCGATGTGTTATTTGAGCCCGTAACTAAGGAAGTCATATTGCTTGGATACGGAGCCACAGACATGATTGAAATTCCATTTTTGTTATTCATATCCACCAATTATAACATAATTTAACATTTAAGGTCACTTTTTCTAAAATCTATTTTTTTCACTTTCCACCTAATGCTCGATGCTTGCTGACATCCACTCTTTAAAAAAAAACCAATTAGTCCAGAAGAGAGGGCAGCTTCAAATGTGTAGTTTTAGGGTAATAGTTAATGTCTGATTGAAATCGCTAGTTGAACTTTTCTTGACTTGAAAATTTGATCATGCATAATCCCTTCCATGGAGTTCATGGTTCAGACTAAACTCAGTTGGAAAATACTCATCTTGTCCAGTCAACAATTCCTATCTACCCCCATTTGATAATGAGAGGAGCCAGGCCATCTTTAATATGTACATACTTCCACTCTGTGATGGTCCAGCCCGACTTAGACAAATCCTTTTATCCAAATAAAATAAGGATTTTGAATAATTATTTCTATAATTTCACCTATTTGTCCAAGCCAACCTATTTCCCTCAAGTGCGGCAGACCCACCATTTATAAATATAAATAAGCTAAGTTATCTTCATCTCAGGGGCCGTGGTGGCTGTGTGGTTAAGGTGTCCGGACACTTTATCACTAGCCCTTCACCTCTGGGTTGGGAGTTCAAAACCTACGTTGGGCAGTTGCCAGGTACTGACCGTAGGCCGGTGGTTTTTTCTCCCAGTACTCCGGCTTTCCTCCACCTTCAAAACCTGACACATCCTTAAATTACCCTGGCTGTTAATAGGACGTTAAACAAAATAAACCAAACCAAACCAAATCTTCTTCTATTGAAGATCAAACTTATTGAAATAGCCATCGTGCTTTTTCCTTCGTCATGCCTTTTCACATATCAAACTTCTCAAGCTCCACCATTGGGATTCGACCAGTTCTAACTTGAACCTCAGATTGTCCTGACCGATCATGAGTGTTATTATTTTTCGGGTCGCTCCAGAATCCGAGATGGCCACCATGGCAGCCATCTTAAAAAACACATCTTAAACTTCTTATCCAGTTCTACTGGAACCAACAAAGTTTTTGTCTTTGTTTGGCCTCGTAAAAACTTCGACATGGCAGCCATGGTGTAATTATTTTAAGATTGCGTAAGCATGGTTTTCCTGAACAGTACCTCTTTTAAACATCTTCTCAAATTCCATAGATGGCCTCATTGCCAACAGTATGATTGTACCTGTGACTATATATGAATACAACAATAGTATAAGGGCCTTTAGAGCCAGATGACCATTAAGGCCCATTATGCCTCTTGTTTTAAAGGGAGGAGAAAATAGGTCCTATAATCTTATACAAAGCCCTTATTGTGCCCTGTTCTTCTACCCTGAAGGGGCCAAGAACCTCAGATTTATACAAATCAAGTTCCCTTCAGCCAAGTACATCCATTCTTTCTTTCTGGACCTGTTGATAGAGACTACGGATGCCACCCCAAATTAGGCTTACGATTTACCGTACAGTTATCGCTGTTCAATGAAAACAATTTTACTTGTCATTCCTGCAATAAACATTTAAATGAGCTCTCTAGTTTTGGAAGTTGTACTGAAATAATTGTGTTTTGTCAATCCTTGCTGTTGGTATTTTCTAACATAATTGTAATTAATAGAATCTCTTTGTTGACAAAATATTGAATATATTGATCTTTGTAAATATATTTTAATTTTTTATATTGATTTCATATGAAATTCCTCATCAACACTTGTGTTAGATCTTCAGATATACAGATTTTTTTTCACAAGGCATTCATCGCAGGAATAAATAGTATTAATCTATTGCAAACATTTCCAGTTCGCAGTATTTTAAAAAAGAAAAACAAAAAAAAACAACAACATGAAATCCTGAATTATAAATTGGAAAAATAAAGTAACTTGAATTTGATTGGTTGAGCTGTGATTAATTATAAGCTACTCCAGCCAATGAGATTTTATGTTACAAATTTCTTTGATCTTTGGCATTGCTTCTGTACATTAAGTTGAATGTTTTGGACATTTTCTTTATTCAGGTGGAGTCCAGCTAGGTATCAACTCAAAAGGAGAGAGACTCAAACACTGGTTCGACACCCTGAAGAATCCTGACCAGAAATTTGAACGGTGGCAGCTGTTGTCAGCCGAACTCATTCCCGAGGTTCAATTAACATCCTAATGCTCAAACGTTCTTGTGATCCTGCATGTTTTATTGTTGTGAGTTTTATGATTTTCAATTTGAGTTATGTAATATGTATAAATATAATATCATTGGAAATTTAAGTTTGCTAGTCTGCATGTATCCAGGCATGGTATCTCCTCATATATAAACCTAGTCCCCCCTTGTCTGATTTGTTTTGTTCATTAGGTGATAATTATAACAAATATTGTAAACCAGTTACTCCTGTGTCGTTTCCCTCAACACATATAACATTTAATGTTTCACATTCCAGTGTCTGTATTGTCTGTACCAAAGAGGTCAATGTTCAGGACCATAACCTTTTTAGACAATATCGTGGTGATTAGACATCCCGGAGTTATCTCCCTTTATATCCAGTAACGGTGCTACAGGTAGCACACTGGTTGGACACGCTGGTCTTTAACAAAGGGGCCAGAGTTAGATTCCTACATCAGATCATGAAAAAACCACTTCGGTCTTCTCATTATACAATGTATGGCATCTTCTTAATTGTTTTAAGGTAATTGATTTGGTATAGAGGCTATATTAAAACTCTTGAAACTTTATTTTTTTTACAACAAGTGTGAAGCAAGTTAGATCAACTTATATTAATCATACTTGTTGGCCTGGATAGAAGCATGCGAGGGGTCTTACTGTGGGAGGAAAGTGTTTACATTTCACCTGTTCAGAATAGAGAGTCTACATTCAACTGGTTCAGAATACAGTGTTTACATTCCACTGGTTCAGAATAGAGTGTTTACATTCCACTGGTTCAGAATAGAGAGTCTACATTCAACTGGTTCAGAATAGAGTGTCTACATTCAACTGGTTCAGAATAGAGTGTTTACATTCCACTGGTTCAGAATAGAGTGTCTACATTCAACTGGTTCAGAATAGAGAGTCTACATTCAACTGGTTCAGAATACAGTGTCTACATTCAACTGGTTCAGAATACAGTGTTTACATTCCACTGGTTCAGAATAGAGTGTCTACATTCCACTGGTTCAGAATAGAGTGTCTACATTTCACCTGTTCAGAATAGTGTTTACATTCCACTTGTTCAGAATAGAGTGTCTACATTCCACTGGTTCAGAATACAGTGTCTACATTCCACTGGTTCAGAATACAGTGTCTACATTTCACTGGTTCAGAATAGAAAGTCTACATTCAACTGGTTCAGAATAGAGTGTCTACATTCAACTGGTTCAGAATACAGTGTTTACATTCCACTGGTTCAGAATAGAGTGTCTTCATTCCACTGGTTCAGAATAGAGTGTTTACATAACACTGGTTCAGAATAGAAAGTCTACATTCCACTGGTTCAGAATAGAGTGTTTACATTACACTGGTTCAGAATACAGTGTTTACATTACACTGGTTCAGAATACAGTGTCTACATTCCACTGGTTCAGAATACAGTGTCTACATTCAACTGGATCAGAATTGAGTGTTTACATTCCACTGGTTCAGAATAGAGTGTCTACATTCAACTGGTTCAGAATAGAGCGTCTACATTACACTGGTTCAGAATACAGTGTCTACATTCCACTGGTTCAGAATAGAGTGTTTACATTCAACTGGTTCAGAATACAGTGTTTACATTCAACTGGTTCAGAATACAGTGTTTAGATTCCTCTGGTTCAGAATACAGTGTTTACATTCCACTGGTTCAGAATACAGTGTTTACATTCCACTGGTTCAGAATACAGTGTTTACATTCCACTGGTTCAGAATAGAGTGTCTACTTTCCACTGGTTCAGAATAGAGTGTTTACATTCAACTGGTTCAGAATAGAAAGTCTACATTCAACTGATTCAGAATAGAGTGTATATTAAAAATAGTAATTGACATTCTTAGACATTACATTTATCCTCTTACAGATTATGATGTCATCAATAGATGAACAATATATGATGTCATGCAATGAATTGTTGTTGCTATGCACTTTAGAATCTAAACAGTGAAACCGGTTGTGCGAAATTTAACGCCTTGGATTGTCAATTACTATTTTTATACGCCCGACGAAAGACGGGGTGGGCGGGTGGGCAGGTGGGTGGGCACATATGGTGTCCGGACCATAACTCCAATACTACGCGACCCAGGCTCTCCATGCTGGACACAAATATACATCTTGATGAGCCGGAGTGTCGCATACCAAAATCATGCCCCTTACCCCCGTATTTGTGGAGTTATTCCCCTTTGATGTTTTTACTTGTCCGGACCTTAACTCCAGTACTACTCGACCCAGGCTCTCCATATTTGACACAAATATACATCTTGATGAGCTGGAGTGTCGCATACCAAAATCATGCCCTGTACCCCCGTATTTGCGGAGTTATTCCCCTTTGATGATTTTGCTTGTCCGGACCATAACTCCAGTACTACTCGACCCAGGCTCTCCATACTTGACACAAATATACACATTGATGAGCCGGAGTGTCGCATACCAAATTCATGCCCCTTACCCCCATATTTGTGGAGTTATTCCCCTTTGATGATTTTACTTCGGGCACATATGGTGTCCGGACCATATCTCCAGTACTACTCAACCCAGGCTCTCCATACTTGACGCAAATATACATCTTGATGAGCCGGAGTGTCGCATACCAAAATCATGCCCTTACCCCCGTATTTGTGGAGTTATTCCCCTTTGATGATTTTAATTGTGCGGACCATAACTCCAATACTACTTGACCCAGGCTCTGCATACTGGACACAAATATACATCTTGATGAGCCGGAGTGTCGCATACCAAAATCATGCCCTTACCCCCGTATTTGTGGAGTTATTCCCCTTTGATGATTTTACTTGTCCGGACCATAACTCCAATACTACTTGACCCAGGCTCTCCATACTGGACACAAATATACATCTTGATGAGCCGGAGTGTCTCATACCAAAATCATGCCCCTTACCCCCGTATTTGTGGAGTTATTCCCCTTTGATGATTTTGTAATTGCTCACCATTCACTTAATAATGGTATTAGGAGGCTGATTCTTTGCAAAGAGGTTCTTTTAATGTATATATTCTGTATATAAACATGTGAACTAGTTTTTGTGTTGTTGTGTCTAAACCAAGGTTTCCCATATTTCCAACATATATACATCTCATCATTTAAAGTTGCCCTTCGGTTTCGACTACACACCATTATGTGTATCAATATCTCCTTCCAACTTTCCAACAATGATACTTCATTTTAAAGCATTACAACCTGTGAAACTACCCCCTTCCAAGTGTCAAATATTGCGACGGGCGTATGTTGTGGCCCTCCAACGGGCCCTTGTTTTATATAAATTACTTTCATTCTGTCACCTTCAACATTTTTTGATATATATAATATATATATAGAGAGAGAGAGCATTTAAGATAAAATGCAGTAATTAATAGGATTGTCATGTCATTAGTGTAATTATTTTTTTACAGCCGGATGAATACTAGATTTGCTCACACTGCCAATATACCAATCAACAAGTACTGACTGCTGTTGGAACTCCAAAGCTCCAGGAAAAGCTACAGCTCACAAGACACATGTTACTTCGTCACCCCAGGAAACAGCTCAGCACAAAAGACACATGTTACTTCGTCTCCCCAGGAAACAGCTCAGCACAAAAGACACATGTTACTTCGTCTCCCCAGGAAACAGCTCAGCACAAAAGACACATGTTACTTCGTCTCCCCAGGAAACAGCTCAGCACAAAAGACACATGTACTTCGTCACCCCAGGAAACAGCTCAGCACAGAAGACACATGCTACTTCGTCACCCCAGGAAACAGCTCAGCACAAAAGACACATCCTAAGACTCAAATACCACTTCCCATGCAGCTTTAAGACAAAGGGAAGGATTGTGTGCTACACCACTAAGGATTGTGTGTTACACCACTAAGGATTGTGTGTTACACCACTAAGGAATCTCATGTTAACATTGCTGAAGTCGTCCTTGCCTAATAAGTCAGTTTCTTTAAATTATAAGCTTTGATGATGAGTGAGTCTGAGACAACGCTGAGACAACTGGTGTGATAACTGTCTTGTCCTTTCATTCTGTCATGTATAGATAATAAGTCTATATCATAAACCAAGAAGGTATCATTTTTGTGTTGCTTTTAAATCAACGCCACTTGCTGCTGTTCTGATTATCTTCTCAGGAGTTATGCCCCTTTGATATTCTTTATAAAATATGTTAGTTTTCATGATTTTGAGAGATTCGTCCTTTTTATGGACTGAAATCAAGAAGTTTGTGCTTGAAATTTATATACAAAGTAAATGTAGTTCACATTCCGATTGGTTAATTAGTTAGACTCTGCTTTTAGCTATTTTTGTGTTGAAGACAACTAGGCAGGCACAAGTTTTTTGTGTAAATCAATGTTTCTTACTTAAGACTAGCTAGTGTTTCATAACTAATTAACAGAGTTGCAGTTTCTATGGTAACTTATAAACTAGATTGTAGTTTCTATGGTAACTTATAAACTAGATTGTAGTTTCTATGGTAACTTATAAACTAGACTGAAGTTTCTTTGGTAACTTACAAACTAGATTTTAATTCATATGGTAACTTACAAACTAGACTGAAGTTTCTGTGGTAACTTACAAGCTAGACTGTAGTTTCTATGGTAATTTACAAACCAGACTGTAGTTTCTGTGGTAACTTACAAGCTAGACTGAAGTTTCTATGGTAACTTAAAAGCTAGACTGAAGTTTCTATGGTAACTTACAAGCTAGACTGAAGTTTCTATGGTAACTTACAAGCTAGACTGAAGTTTCTATGGTAACTTACAAACTAGACTGTAGTTTCTGTGGTAACTTACAAGCTAGACTGTAGTTTCTATGGTAACTTACAAACTAGAATGTAGTTTCTATGGTAACTTACAAGCTAGACTAGTTTCTGTGGTAACTTACAAACTAGACTGAAGTTTCTATGGTAACTTACAAGCTAGACTGAAGTTTCTATGGTAACTTACAAGCTAGACTGAAGTTTCTATGGTAACTTACAAGCTAGACTGAAGTTTCTATGGTAACTTACAAACTAGACTGAAGTTTCTATGGTAACTTACAAGCTAGACTGTAGTTTCTATGGTAACTTACAAACTAGACTGTAGTTTCTATGGTAACTTACAAACTAGACTTTAGTTTCTATGGTAACTTACAAGCTAGACTGTAGTTTCTATGGTAACTTACAAGCTAGACTGTAGTTTCTATGGTAACTTACAAACCAGACTGTAGTTTCTATGGTAACTTACAAACCAGACTGTAGTTTCTATGGTAACTTACAAGCTAGACTGTAGTTTCTATGGTAACTTACAAACTAGACTGTAGTTTCTATGGTAACTTACAAGCTAGACTGTAGTTTCTATGGTAATTTACAAGCTAGACTGTAAATTCTATGGTAATTCACAAACCAGACTGAAGTTTCTGTGGTAATTTAAAAATTAGACTGAAGTTTCTATGGTAACTTTCTAGTGAATTCCCTGGAATTCGTCAGGGATTACAGTAATAGTTAAACAGTTTTGCTGTACTGTGTACACTTATCAGGAATAGTCTCAGAATATGATAAATACTAGGATGTGGTTTCTGTTGATGTGGTCTCCATAGCAACAAATATACAAGGATATAGTGCAGTTTCTATGACAACCAACAAATTAAAACAAAACTAAATACAAATAAACTAGCGATGATGTTTTTTTATTGCAACTTATACATTAGTCCTGTTTCTATAGACCTATATAATAGTTTAGTTATAGTCTGGTTTCTATAGACCTATATAATAGTTTAGTTAGTCTGGTTTCTATAGACCTATATAATAGTTTAGTTATAGTCTGGTTTCTATAGACCTATATAATAGTTTAGTTAAGTCTGGTTTCTATAGACCTATATCAATAGTTTAGTTAGTCTGGTTTCTATAGACCTATACAATAGTTTAGTTAGTCTGGTTTCTATAACCTATATAATAGTTTAGTTATAGTCTGGGTTTCTATAGACCTATATATAGTTTAGTTATAGTCTGGTTTCTATAGACCTATATAATAGTTTAGTTAGTCTGGTTTCTATAGACCTATATAATAGTTTAGTTAGTCTGGTTTCTATAGACCTATATAATAGTTTAGTTAGTCTGGTTTCTATAGACCTATATAATAGTTTAGTTAGTCTGGTTTCTATAGACCTATATAATAGTTTAGTTATAGTCTGGTTTCTATAGACCTATATAATAGTTTAGTTAGTCTGGTTTCTATAGACCTATATAATAGTTTAGTTATAGTCTGGTTTCTATAGACCTATATAATAGTTTAGTTATAGTCTGGTTTCTATAGACCTATATAATAGTTTAGTTATAGTCTGGTTTCTATAGACCTATATAATAGTTTAGTTATAGTCTGGTTTCTATAGACCTATACAATAGTTTAGTTATTGTCTGGTTTCTATAGACCTATATAATAGTTTAGTTATAGTCTGGTTTCTATAGACCTATATAATAGTTTAGTTATAGTCTGGTTTCTATAGACCTATATAATAGTTTAGTTATAGTCTGGTTTCTATAGACCTATATAATAGTTTAGTTATAGTCTGGTTTCTATAGACCTATATAATAGTTTAGTTATAGTCTGGTTTCTATAGACCTATATAATAGTTTAGTTATAGTCTGGTTTCTATAGACCTATATAATAGTTTAGTTATAGTCTGGTTTCTATAGACCTATATAATAGTTTAGTTAGTCTGGTTTCTATAGACCTATATAATAGTTTAGTTATAGTCTGGTTTCTATAGACCTATATAATAGTTTAGTTATAGTCTGGTTTCTATAGACCTATATAATAGTTTAGTTATAGTCTGGTTTCTATAGACCTATATATAGTTTAGTTATAGTCTGGTTTCTATAGACCTATATAATAGTTTAGTTATAGTCTGGTTTCTATAGACCTATATAATAGTTTAGTTATAGTCTGGTTTCTATAGACCTATATAATAGTTTAGTTATAGTCTGGTTTCTATAGACCTATATAATAGTTTAGTTATAGTCTGGTTTCTATAGACCTATATAATAGTTTAGTTATAGTCTGGTTTCTATAGACCTATATAATAGTTTAGTTATAGTCTGGTTTCTATAGACCTATATAATAGTTTAGTTAGTCTGGTTTCTATAGACCTATATAATAGTTTAGTTAGTCTGGTTTCTATAGACCTATATAATAGTTTAGTTAGTCTGGTTTCTATAGACCTATATAATAGTTTAGTTAGTCTGGTTTCTATAGACCTATATAATAGTTTAGTTATAGTCTGGTTTCTATAGACCTATATAATAGTTTAGTTATAGTCTGGTTTCTATAGACCTATATAATAGTTTAGTTATAGTCTGGTTTCTATAGACCTATATAATAGTTTAGTTATAGTCTGGTTTCTATAGACCTATATAATAGTTTAGTTATAGCCTGGTTTCTATAGACCTATATAATAGTTTAGTTAGTCTGGTTTCTATAGACCTATATAATAGTTTAGTTATAGTCTGGTTTCTATAGACCTATATAATAGTTTAGTTATAGTCTGGTTTCTATAGACCTATACAATAGTTTAGTTATTGTCTGGTTTCTATAGACCTATAGTTTAGTTATAGCCTGGTTTCTATAGACCTATATAATAGTTTAGTTATAGTCTGGTTTCTATAGACCTATATAATAGTTTAGTTAGTCTGGTTTCTATAGACCTATAGTTTAGTTATAGCCTGGTTTCTATAGACCTATAGTTTAGTTATAGCCTGGTTTCTATAGACCAATAGTTTAGTTAGTCTGGTTTCTATAGACCTATAGTTTAGTTATAGCCTGGTTTCTATAGACCTATACAATAGTTTAGTTATAGTCTGGTTTCTATAGACCTATAGTTTAGTTATAGCCTGGTTTCTATAGACCAATAGTTTAGTTAGTCTGGTTTCTATAGACCAATAATTTAGTTATAGCCTGGTTTCTATAGACCAATAGTTTAGTTATAGTCTGGTTTCTATAGACCTATATAATAGTTTAGTTATAGTCTGGTTTCTATAGACCTATACAATAGTTTAGTTATTGTCTGGTTTCTATAGACCTATAGTTTAGTTATAGCCTGGTTTCTATAGACCTATATAATAGTTTAGTTATAGTCTGGTTTCTACAGACCTATATAATAGTTTAGTTATAGTCTGGTTTCTATAGACCAATAGTTTAGTTATAGTCTGGTTTCTATAGACCTATATAATAGTTTAGTTATAGTCTGGTTTCTATAGACCTTTAATATAATAGTTTAGTTATAGTCTGGTTTCTATAGTTACTAATGACAGCTGGTAAACTATAGTATGGTTTCCTTGGAGTTTGTCAGGGTTAACATTATTTTATCAAGTGCTGCAATAAAAAATAATCTTAATGGCTTATCCACACTATAACACATAGAACAAACAAAATAAAACATATTGATACAATACCAAAACCACAAATCAAACTAAAGATTGATTATATAGATATAGAGCTGCATGTAGACTCCTGAAATAGAACGAAGACATAAAGGTCAAGGTCAAGGTCAGGTTTGTATACATTGTATAATAGCGGATGTCCGCCATTATACTCTTCATTAGTTACTATTTTAACCCAAAAGAATTCGGAAGCCTTTGAAATTGACCAATCAGTTACTGTACATATCTATTAATACTTTTGTTGGGATTGATAGCAACCATCCTTAATCCTTATGTTCACAGCCCTCAATAAGGATGATTATGGTGAGGGAGGAGGCTAACCATGTGTATTCCGTGTATGTCGTAAATGTGTTAATGATGAATATGAGACATATATACTGACACGTGTCGTAAATGTCCATCAGATTTTTTTCATTTTTCCTAGAATTCAAAAACACTTAAGCATTGATATCATTTTTTCAATTTCATCAGGATATGAAACAAATTTTGTTTGCAAACTGTATGAATCGGCGTACCGGATTCTTACAGAAGTTTGCAAACAAAATTTGTTTTATACCCCGATGAAACTAAAAAATAATTGACATCAACGCTTATAATTAATTTTTGAAAATGTTTACTAGTTTTATATGTGATTCTTTTTCTCAAATCAATACGCAACGTCAATTGTCATATTGTGACGTCACATTTTTCGCGCCATTCTCGGAATTTCTTTCATAAAAGAAGAATGAAAATAATTTTTCGACCAATCACATTTGAGTATTTACCATGAAAACAAAGAAAAATTAATTATTTGTTCATCACTCCTGCTGGACTGGTATTGGTATCAGAAATATTCTGTAGAATTATCTCACAATTTGATTTTAGAATCAAAGTATCAGGCACAAAAACGTAAAAATTAACACAATATTGTAATCCAGGATATCGGGCACAAAAACGTAGAATCGACACAATATTGTAATATGAGAATCGACACATTATTGTAAACCGAGATATCGGGCACAAAAACATTTTGTTGTGTGTGCTAGATTGACATTATTTGATGGTCATCGATGATTTAATGTATTAATATTCAATTTGCTTCTAAAAAAGTTAAGCAGTAAAATTTCAATAACTAATAACATCCATGTTGTCCAATCATCATTATGTTAACGTCACAACCTGATATTGTAAAACAACACTTAATTGTTTGGAAATGACACTTGTTTCTTTGTGAATTAAACAGATTTGAGGGCCTCAAGAGATTATAGGACATCTGTACTTTGTTTTGACTACTCCATACATTACACTGTACATTTTAACCTCAGGATTGGAAGGTTTTCTTCAAACTTGTTTGTTTGTTTGTTTGTTTGTTTGTTAAGGTTTTATGGCCCATTGAAAGCCATGGTCATTTAGGGCAAAACAAAACACTATTAATTGATTTTATTTGAGTTTAAAAACAAATAGTAAAAGGAGACATTTCTAAAAAGATTTGCATTGTATATTTAAATAACTATGATAAAGTGTGGGTTAAAATAATAAAGGATATATAACAAATAGATTATGTGAACTTTCTGATGTATGTAAAACGTCAGAGAGAGTAAGGAAAAAGGACATCAAAGTTCTATTGAATAGATCAATTTCTTTCAAATAGCTAAATAGTACTTTCGAATCCACGGAATTGAAAAGAGTTTCCAAATCCGTGGCTCGAAAGTATTTATCGCGAATATGCTTGTAATTGGAAAATTCTATTAGAAAGTGCTCCACTGTGAATTGAGCGTCGCATACCAGAGGGACTAATAAAACTGTACATTATTAACACTGTAGGGTAGACTTTTGTAAACTGTATGGATTAAAGAGTACTTATCTGCTTTTAACCAGAAACATGAATTGAGACGGTTTACACAATGTTTAGAAGACGATGTGTTGACATTTTTCTATGTAGGGGTCTGTATCATCTGTAACTTAGGCTGGATACCTCGTTACATACAGCATTAACACTTACTCTCGAGTATCTGAGTGTCCAAGTGTCCAAGTGACCGAGTGTCCAAGTGACCGAGTGTCCAAATGTCAAAGTGTCCAAGTGTCCATGTGACCAAGTGACCGAGTGTCCAAGTCTCTGAGTGTCCAAGTGTCCGAGTGTCCAAGTCTCTGAGTGTCCAAGTGTCCGAGTGTCCGTCATATGTTTATTGACCAGAGTAGACATGGTTGGTTCTGAAGTAACACTACCATTACAGTATATTTAGGATAGTGATCTAATAGGACACAAACTTTTTTCAATAAAATCATAGCATTTATTTCTTATAAGTGTGGCGACAGAAAGGAAGCATTTTTTTTAATAGAAATGTCCAATAAGTCTGTTTACATTTATCTGTCACTATATTGACATTACTGTATGGTCGGTAATATTTGTGGGCGATTCATTTTTGCTATATTCACCTTCATTATTCATAGTGCGAAAATAAATACCCTTGGAATAACTACACGTAAACAATAATGTATCGAACAGTTTACTGCAGAATTATTACAAATTGGTCATTGGACAATATTAAATATATGTGAACTAGTTTTGATTGGGACAACATTGAAATGTTACCCCATGGAATTAACAACTTTTAAGTATAGTATATGATCGTTGTTCTCATTCCAAGATTTTTAGTTTGATGATTTTGCTAGTCTTGTCAGGTCATTTGACCTTTATTTCTCCACAAAACCATAGTGTGTTGTAGATTGTGTTTGACAATATAATATTATATACTTGTTAGTGTGATAATCCAAATATTATATACTTGTTAGTGTGATAATCCAAATATTATATACTTGTTAGTGTGATAATCCAAATATTATATACTTGTTAGAATGATGATCCAACATTTTTTTTTATATATATATAACTTTCATGAAATATACAGGCTTTTAGTATTTTAGCGTTGGATATTGATTTTTGAATGTTTTTAGATTCAGGAATTAACAGCAGTTATCTATTTTGTTGATATTTATATCTACAGTACTTAAAGTCAGAGTACTGTAGGAAGTGAATCACATTCCCGTATTTAAATAAACATTCCAAATACACAGGTGACATCAGATTATGTGTGTTTTGTTTGAAACAACATACATGTAATAATTTATCTTAACTTAATGATATAAAATAAGCTCTCAATATAAGATGATATAAAATAAGCTCTCAATATAAGATGATATAAAATAAGCTCTCATTATAAGATGATATAAAATAAGCTCTCAATATAAGATAAGTTCTGCAAGTATAAGATAATTTAATACTAAGTACTTATTTCTGAATCCTTTTACGTTTTGTATAATGTATTGGGCTATTTACAATAATAAAATACAGTTTAAACTAAGATAATCTTTGGTAGGATAACGTATACAAATAGCAGATAATCTCTATCAGTATAGGATAACGTATACAAATAGCAGATAATCTCTATCAGTATAGGATAACGTATACAAATAGCAGATAATCTCTATCAGTATAGGATAACGTATACAAATAGCAGATAATCTCTATCAGTATAAGATAGTCTTTGGTAATATAAGATAACGTATACAAATAGCAGATAATCTCTATCAGTATAAGATAGTCTTTGGTAATATAGGATAACGTATACAAATAGCAGATAATCTCTATCAGTATAAGATAGTCTTTGGTAATATAAGATAATAGACAATAGCAGATAACTCTATCAGTCATAAATATCTTTGGTAATATAGGATAACGTATACAAATAGCAGATAATCTCTATCAGTATAAGATAGTCTTTGGTAATATAGGATAACGTATACAAATAGCAGATAATCTCTATCAGTATAAGATAGTCTTTGGTAATATAGGATAACGTATACAAATAGCAGATAATCTCTATCAGTATAAGATAGTCTTTTTCAGTATAAGATATTACATATTGTGTAATTATCTATGGTTATAAAAGAACATATATACCAATATAAGATAATCCGTGCCAATATAACAACCTCTGTAAATATAAGACTGTATCTGCCGGTGTAAGACAATCTCAGCTGATTTAAGATAAAATCTTTTAATAAATTAGCTTTGACAATATCAATTCTATAAATACAAGTTAAGGTTTCTCAATATAGGACAAATTCCCAAGTGACCTAGCTATTCTAAACGCCTGCCTGTCTGCTGTCGTGCAATTGTCCATCATACGTTCTTGACCAGTAATGCCACCTTTCGCGTCATATCCGGGGCCAAAAGAAAATTATATAAATATGCCGAAAAAAGAATAAAATAATTTTCATGACTGCTGATCTAGGTCTCATCATTCGGAGTACTTCGGAAAATCAATAATTTTAGACTGGTCGATCAATCCAACTGTCCATCCTTCATAAAAAAGTGAGTGAATCAGGTGACATTTAAGGTTAGGCCGGCTGATATAAGATATATTTAAACCTTATAGGCGGATTGAAGTCATGGAGGCGATGATCCAGCAATTAACTAAACTGATAATGTATATAATGTTTTTGTGACATTTTCTGGTTAGAATTTGGTATATAGTCTATACATGTATGTATAATGTATAATTGGTTTGTTGGAACAATTCGTTTTTGATTATCGGAGACTCATATTTCAAACATTTACTTTTGTTGATTGATATGTTAATTACTTAAATATACACAAACAATTTTATTCTGCACAGAATTAATTTATTTTAGGTAAATATTATGATTGATGTTAATTGATGTACAGCACATTATTTTATTATGAAGATAATGAATATTTTTCTGAGATCTGAACATAATCACTTTATCTACCAGATGACTCCTGTCGACTTCTCTTGAGTGTCGATATCATGTTTCATTCAGAAATAAAGTTTATCATCAAATGATACATGTGTACTGGATTTGTGTTGCAAGCATGACTAAGTTGACTTACCTGACTAAGTTGACCTACCTGACTAAGATGACTTACCTGACTAAGTTGACTTACCTGACTAAGTTGACTTACCTGTCTAAGATGACTTACCTGACTAAGTTGACTAAGTTGACTTACCTGACTAAGTTGACTTACCTGACTTAGATGACTTACCTGACTAAGTTGACTTACCTGATAAAGATGACTTACCTGACTAAGTTGACCTACCTGTCTTAGATGGCTTAGTTGACTTACCTGACTAAGATGTCTTACCTAAGATGACTTACCTAAGATGACTTACCTGACTTAGATGACTTACCTGACTCAGTTGACTTACCTGACTAAGATGACTTACCTAAGATGACTTACCTGACTAAGTTGACTTACCTGACTAAGTTGACTTACCTGACTAAGATGACTTACCTCACTAAGTTGACTTACCTGACTAAGTTGACTTACCTGTCTAAGATGACTTACCTGACTAAGTTGACCTACCTGACTAAGATGACTTACCTGACTAAGTTGACTTACCTCACTAAGTTGACTTACCTGACTAAGATGACTTAACTCACTAAGTTGACTTACCTGACTAAGATGACTTAACTCACTAAGTTGACTTACCTGACTAAGCTGACTTAACTCACTAAGTTGACTTACCTGACTAAGATGACTTAACTCACTAAGATGACTTACCTCACTAAGTTGACTTACCTGATTAAGATGACTTACCTGACTAAGTTGACTTACCTGACTAAGATGACTTACCTGACTAAGATGACTTACCTGACTAAAATGGCTTACCTGACTTAGTTGACCTACCTGACTAAGATGATAACCTGACTTAGATGACTTACCTGACTAAGATGACTTACCTGACTAAGATGACTAAGTTGACTTACCTGACTTACCTGACTTAGTTGACCTAACTAGTCAACTAAGTCATGTGACTAAGTTGACCTACCTGACTTAGTTGACTTACCTGACTAAGATGACCTACCTGACTTAGTTGACCTACCTGATTAAGATGACTTACCTGACTTAGTTGACTTACATGACTAAGTTGACTTACCTGACTAAGTTGACTTACCTGACTAAGATGACTTCCCTGACTAAGATGGCTTACCTGACTTAGTTGACCTACCTGACTAAGATGATAACCTGACTTAGATGACTTACCTGACTAAGATGACTTAACTGACTAAGTTGACTTACCTGACTTAGTTGACTTACCTGACTTAGCTGACTTACCTGACTAAGATGACTTACTTACCTGGTTAAGCTGACTGAGTTGACTTACCTGAATAATCTGACCAAACTGACTTACTGACCGGCGGACTAACCTGGCTAAGCTGACTAATCTGGATAATATAACTGGCCTTACTACTTTGACTGAGCTGGATAACCTGGCGGAAAGCAATGAACAGCAGGAAGTCGAAATCCCTGAAAAACTTACCATGTACTACCAGGAAGTCGTAATCCCTGAGTAACTTACCATGTACTGCCAGGAAATCGAAATCCCTGAATAACTTACCATGTACTACCAGGAAGTCGAAATCCCTGAATAACTTACCATGTACTACCAGGAAGTCGAAATATCTGTATAACTTACCATGTACTACCAGGAAGTCGGAATCCCTGAGTAACTTACCATGTACTGCCAGGAAATCGAAATCCCTCAATAACTTACCATGTACTACCAGGAAGTCGAAATCCCTGAATAACTTACCATGTACTACCAGGAAGTCGAAATCCCTCAATAACTTACCATGTACTGCCAGGAAATCGAAATCCCTGAATAACTTACCATGTACTACCAGGAAGTCGAAATCCCTGAATAACTTACCATGTACTACCAGAAAGTCGTAATCCCTCAATAACTTACCATGTACTACCAGGAAGTCGAAATCCCTGAATAACTTACCATGTACTACCAGGAAGTCGAAATCCCTGAATAACTTACCATGTACTACCAGAAAGTCGAAATCCCTGAGTAACTTACCATGTACTACCAGGAAGTCGAAATCCCCCAATAACTTACCATGTACTACCAGGAAGTCGAAATCTCTCAATAACTTACCATGTACTACCAGGAATGCGAAATCCCTCAATAACTTACCATATACTACCAGAAAGTCGAAATCCCTGAGTAACTTACCATGTACTGCCAGGCAATCGAAATCCCTCAATAACTTACCATGTACTGCCAGGAAATCGAAATCCCTGAATAACTTACCATGTACGACCAGGAAGTCGAAATCCCTCAATAACTTACCATGTACTGCCAGGAAGTCGAAATCCCTGAATAACTTACCATGTACTACCAGGAAGTCGAAATCCCTGAGTAACTTACCATGTGCTACCAGGAAGTCGAAATCCCTCAATAACTTACCATGTATTATCAGAAAGTCGAAATCCCTCAATAACTTACCATGTCCTAACTTACCATGTACTACCAGAAAGTCGTAATCCCTCAATAACTTACCATGTACTACCAGGAAGTCGAAATCTCTCAAAAACTTACCATGTACTACCAGGAAGGCGAAATCCCTCAATAACTTACCATGTACTACCAGGAAGTCGTAATCACTCAATAACTTACCATGTACTACCAGGAAGGCGAAATCCCTCAATAACTTACCATGTACTACCAGGAAGTCGTAATCACTCAATAACTTACCATGTACTACCAGGAAGTCGAAATCTCTCAAAAACTTACCATGTATTACCAGGAAGGCGAAATCCCTCAATAACTTACCATGTATTACCAGAAAGTCGTAATCCCTCAATAACTTACCATGTACATGTACTACCAGGAAGTCGAAATCTCTCAATAACTTACCATGTACTACCAGGAAGTTGAAATCCCTCAATAACTTACCATGTACTACAAGGAAGTCGAAACATCTGTATAATTTACCATGTACTACCAGGAAGTCGAAATCCCTCAATAACTTACCATGTACTGCCAGGAAATCGAAATCCCTGAATAACTTACCATGTACTACCAGGAAGTCGAAATATCTGTATAATTTACCATGTACTGCCAGGAAGTCGTAATCTCTCAATAACTTACCATGTACTGCCAGGAAGTCGTAATCCCTCAATAACTTACCATGTACTACCAGGAAGACGTAATCCCTCAATAACTTACCATGTACTACCAGGAAGTCGTAATCCCTGAATAGCTTACCATGTACTACCAGGAAGTCGAAATCTCTCAATAACTTACCATGTACTACCAGGAAGTCGAAATCCCTCAATAACTTACCATGTACCATGTACTGCCAGGAAATCGAAATCCCTGAATAACTTACCATGTACTACCAGGAAGTCGAAATATCTGTATAATTTACCATGTATTACCAGAAAGTCGAAATCCCTCAATAACTTACCATGTACTACCAGGAAGTCGAAATCCCTCAATAACTTACCATGTACTACCAGGAAGTCGAAATCCCTCAATAACTTACCATGTACTACCAGGAAGTCGAAATCCCTCAATAACTTACCATGTACTACCAGGAAGTCGAAATCCCTGAGTAACTTACCATGTGCTACCAGGAAGTCGAAATCCCTCAATAACTTACCATGTATTATCAGAAAGTCGAAATCCCTCAATAACTTACCATGTCCTAACTTACCATGTACTACCAGTAAGTCGTAATCCCTCAATAACTTACCATGTCCTAACTTACCATGTACTACCAGGAAGTCGAAATCTCTGTATAACTTACCATGTCCTAACTTACCATGTACTACCAGTAAGTCGTAATCCCTCAATAACTTACCATGTCCTAACTTACCATGTACTACCAGTAAGTCGTAATCCCTCAATAACTTACCATGTCCTAACTTACCATGTACTACCAGTAAGTCGTAATCTCTGTATAACTTACCATGTCCTAACTTACCATGTACTACCAGGAAGTCGTAATCCCTCAATAACTTACCATGTCCTAACTTACCATGTACTACCAGTAAGTCGTAATCCCTCAATAACTTACCATGTCCTAACTTACCATGTACTACCAGTAAGTCGTAATCCCTCAATAACTTACCATGTCCTAACTTACCATGTACTACCAGGAAGTCGTAATCCCTCAATAACTTACCATGTCCTAACTTACCATGTACTACCAGGAAGTCGAAATCTCTGTATAACTTACCATGTCCTAACTTACCATGTACTACCAGGAAGTCGTAATCCCTCAATAACTTACCATGTACTACCAGGAAGTCGTAATCCCTCAATAACTTACCATGTCCTAACTTACCATGTACTACCAGGAAGTATTAAATTTTACTCTCGCATAATGTAATATTTATCGCAGTAGGTTAACTTAGGGGAAAGTGCGCTATATATATATATAGTTATAATAAACGGTGTGATTTGTCCCTGCCAGTCGCCAGTTCCGCCATATCAAATATAATTAACACACAAAATCTGCATCATTCAGAAGTCGGTTTGATGCTGTCTGAACATTTATTCTGAGTATAGTTGGTTACACATTCTATCAACACTCTAATGGCGACCCGGATATTAACGGTATCATTTGTAAACAAAAAATGTCATTTCACACAAGGGTTTGGCCATTAGCGTCCACCATCCATTAGTAGTCCCCCGAGTAATAACGACACTGGATGAAACAGCAGTTTTGTTTAATATTAAAACAGTCTTGTTGTTATGACGCTCCATTTGAAATATTTGTCTTTAGTCTCAAGAGGAGCTGAGAATCGACCTCCTAAAAAGTCCATAAAATAAAGAGAACGTTATTGTCCATATACCACAGTGTAGGCCATATGCATACTGTAAAAGTGGTATTTTCGCACGCTGAAATTATCGCTTAGTCAGCCTCTAAACTGTTCGCGGTGTGGATATTTTCGCGCTATCAATCATGATGAAAATATATTTTCGCAATGCGATGTCATTATGTATAGTAAAGCTTGGGTTATAATTCGTCATTTGTCTCTCCTTTCTCATAGATACTGTATGCATGTATCAGGTATATATGGTTCAATTTTCCTCCAATCTCATTGGCTAAGCCATTGTCACGTGGAGCTTAATATTTTGTGATATCGGCCTGGTGTTTTTAAATTTAGAAAAAAAAACTAGTTAATATTGCGCTTATGACGTTATTATCATTTTGACGACACAATTAATGTCTAATTCTAAATGCTGTTATGAACGTATATCGAAACGTCACAGTGTTATATGCACTGTAACGTCTCCTGAGAAACATGGAGTAAACGTTTGCCATTTTAGATTCAATATCAGTCTGACAAATTGATGTTTTCACGGTTATTTACAAACCTATCTTATAGAGCTGATTGTATTGAAGAGCATCTGAACAGACAACTGTGACCTTTGGAAGTCTTTGACTTTCACAGATATATTGGCGATGTGTTATCTTTAAATAAAAAAAAACTCTTTATAGATCATGTCCCGTAGAACTTGAATTCAATGACACTACAGACCCTTTAATTTAACATCAGCCGCTTACACCGATCTTTACTGGAAAAGCGTGTAAGATCCTCCTTCATATTTTGATGAACGGACATATTATGGCTTGAATCTTTTCCAGACTGTTTGGTTTGTTTGGTTTGTTTTTGTTTAACGTCCTATTAACAGCCATGGTCATTTAAGGACTGTCAGGTTTTGAAGGTGGAGGAAAGCCGGAGTACCCGGAGAAAAACCACCGGCCTACGGTCAGTACCTGGCAACTGCCCCACGTAGGTTTCGGGACACCTTAACCACTCGACCACTGCGGCCCCTTTTTCCAGACTGAACTTAAATTTTCCAACAACGTTTTACGTGATTTCGCTCTATTCTAATTTGTTTTCGTAGAAACAAAGGTGCTGTTGCAGGAATGCTCTAAAACCGCCCACGAAGGAAATCGATCCTTTACCTAATGTCCGGATAGACATAGCCATGGGGCATCTGATAGTACATATGAAAACCTTGTTCCGTTCCGGACATGCCAGAACGAGGCCATTTTGTACCAAAGTCGTAAATACTCACAAGCACACTTTATCAAGTGCTAAAATTACATTTATATATCGGGCAACGTAATCGGATATCGATTGTATGAATCTTTTCGTTAGTTTCTGTGAAATTTGACATCAAACATAATTTATTGTCATTTTGGCGGATAATTCTTTATTCCGCTCACCTTTGCCTATTTACTTTTGTTCCATGTCAGAAAAAGATTATTTTATCATACATCAAAAGGAAAAACAAACAGAAATGATAATTTTGAATTAAAATTGTTTGAATAAACGCGGCCACTTCAATGAAGAAGTGAGCCAATTTCGCCACTCATTTGACTGTCTTTGTTATTTTATTGTATCTAGCAATCCTGGTAGTAATATGCAAACAGAGCTTCACAGCATGGAGAATTACATGTATACAAGCAGAGTTTCAATTCTCAAGTTATTGTAAGAGGGTCAGCACATGATATTTAAAACTTTTCTTTATTATAATTGTGCGGTGAAGACAAAAATTAAAGTTTGTAACAACAAACATATTTTTGTAAACTGCATGGCACTTTGATTTAATTCCTCTAATTTAGCGGGCTAATTTAGCAGCGCCCCCTATACATGCCATATACATGTATGGTATCATAACATCCGGGTCATAAGTTAAAGGTCATCTCTCATTGGTCGATACCACAAAGCATCCTGCCACTAGAAGAAAAAAATTTCATCGATCGCCATCTTTGTTTTGACACCCAAATTATTTTACTTTTGATTTTGACATTCTGTGCTTACCCTCCCATCCCTCCCTATCTTCATGTAGAGTATCATATGTTTATTATGTAACGGGTTTCTTTGTACATGTTTCATCATGAATGTTATATATATATATATTTGTGTCATTTTATTGTCATTTTGGCGGATAATTCTTTATTCCGCTCACCTTTGCCTATTTACTTTTGTTCCATGTCAGAAAAAGATTATTTTATCATACATCAAAAGGAAAAACAAACAGAAATGATAATTTTGAATTAAAATTGTTTGCATAAACGCGGCCACTTCAATGAAGAAGTGAGCCAAAAATGATATTTCTCATAAAGTTGAATGCACGTTTAAACGGCATTTTGTCTAATTCAAACCCCGAGTACTATCAAATTAATTGATTAATTAAATTTAAATCACTGCCTCCGCTAGGGATCGAACCCGGGACCCCTGGCTTACTAGTCTTACGCTCAACCGATCGAGCTAAAGAGAAGATCTCTCTAGCCGAACCGTATATTGCGGCTAGTATTTACCAGGGTAACATACTCCCCCTCCAGGAAAGAACTCGTCCTCGAGTCTCCAGGGTTAACAGCGATGCTTTCGCAAGCAGCGATGAGTATCATTCCCGAGTCCCTACGTGGGCGCCAATGTAACAGAGCACATGATTAATTAAATTTAAATCACTGCCTTCGCTAGGAATCGAACCCGGGACCTCTGGCTTACTAGTCTTACGCTCAACCGATCGAGCTAAAAAGAAGATCTCTCTAGCCGAGCGGTATATTGCGGCTAGTATTTACTAGGGTTACATTTGTGTAATCGCTGCAGAATTACTGGATATGCCTCGTTTTTGCAACTTCTATTAGTCAACCCCCCATAAATCTTCATATAGATCAAAGTGCTGAAAGCACTGCATGCTAGTGAAGACATCTCGTCCGGACAAGAAATACGTTGAAATATCATAGGAAACACGATTGGACGAATTCGCCTTCAAGGAAACTATTTGTTTCAAGATTTTTGTCAGGATAATGTTAGTCCCTTTACCAATTTTCCTATCTCCATGACTTTGTTGTACAACTAATGTGCTTTGTTCTTGCTCATTCAGCTCATCATGTATTATTTGTGTATTTAGAACTTAATATCATATATATATGAGTATTATATTCCTTCACAGTTACATTCTAGACACTGTCGATCATTTTTGAAGAGTGACAATGACGCTACGTTGTGTATATCAGAAACATTCAATGTAGTATCTTCCCTACATTCTGGATTATATGTATTAGCGGGCTATTTACTTCATCAGTGGCATAAACTTGGTTGGTCGAAGTGGTTTTCGAGACTGACTATGGACATAGACCCAAGGTAGAAGAGAACACTGGCGATATGAGCACACATACCAACAGTCCTCTGACCGGTTGGACACGTACAGTAGTAATTCTGTATTGGTGGTTGTTCGGTAACTGAGTACTGGATCCATATGTTGTATTTCGTTTGCGATTTATGACGAGATCGGATTTGACATCGAATCAGGTCAGAAGAGTGCTGGTATGCCAGCCCATGACTTCATAATCTCCATCTGCTGTCAAATGTTCCGATATATATCCGGGGGCCAACTTCACCTGGTACGTCCCACATGCCAGAGTTTCTAGATATTCTTGGTCAAGACGTGGGAACTCGAGCTGGGCTGCCTCTAGCTTCTGCCATTGGGACTTTGCTCTCCGTGATAGGTCTGGCTCTTTCTCAACACGCTCTGCTAGGATGTTGGACTTGTTTAGAGGTGACTTCATCTCCAGAGCAACTTTTTCATCTTCGGCTGCTTTTGTTGATGAAGGCTGATATATGGGTCCACGTAGCCAATTCAGACATGCCGTGACACTTTTCAGAAGACTTTCGAGATTTTTGATGAAGTAGTTTGATGTGAGTTCAGTTTAAAAAAAATCTGAATTGCTTGAAACGAGAGTGATAACTTTCGACCACCCATTTTGTTTTAGTGATACACCTGTCTGTGTTTGCCTCTATACCATCATGTTGACTCTGTCCAGGTTTGAGAAATGTCGGCATGTGAGTCTCGTATCCCACGTCTGATAGTTTGCTCAAAATGTCTCGGAAACCCCTGTCTACAATTACCTGATCATCTTCCCCTAGGATACCTGACAGACTTTGTAATGAGGTAAGTATCTTGTCAGTGATTTTGGCGTCATTATCACTACCAAGAAATGGGCCGACAGTGTCTAGAACGTAACCGTTAGGGAACACAATACTCATAAACTTCACGTAGTTGCGGTTTTTTTTTACCGCAGTAACTTTTCCGCTGAAACTCATGTTCTTCACTTTTGCCGATATATATATATATGTACCATCCAATATTACAGTGACTTTGTTGCCGAAGAATGTTTTTGTGAAAACTGTATTGTGATCCAACGCTTGCGCCCTAGACACGTGATCCGGACCAAGATGTGTGGGAACTACGGCTTGATTTAGAGCATCTGTAACAATCTGGAAAATTCTGCTGACGCTCGATTTGTGAATGCGGAAAAGAGAAGCCAACTGAGCGAAAGATATGTCTGTTTTGAGTTTAACCCAAAACAGCAGAAGGGCATTCTTAGATGACAATGCTTTTGTACCAGTAATATGTTCGGAACATGCATCGTGTATTTGATTGAATTGATTACAATCCCAGCCTGTCCAAGCTTGGCAATCTTCATCATCCACGTTGTCGAAGTTTAATACAAGCGGTGACAAGTTATTAGACATGTTCTGATACAGTATGATTTTGAGTAAATCGTTGATAACAGCTGGTGACTTGGTGGCTAAGTGATTAACAAGTTTATCCCTCCCTGTCAAAACCGGCTCAATGTCAGGACTGATATCCTTACCAAGAAGATGACTTGAACACACCCTGGAATTCTCAGGCATGTACAGTTTATGTTTGATAAGCAGCTGGTTCCTTGCTTTCTCACTGATGCAGCTAGAACTCTTCATGTTGTAAGTTCGACAAATGCTACATTTTCTGTTCGAAGAACGGGCATAGTATAAATCATCTACAGAAAGATACCCGTCCAGAGTGTCAGATTCGTCAACAGAATCATCATTGTCTACGGAAGCTTTTTTCCGTTCCGGTTCATTGGCATTCTCGGATGCAGGACGTTTCTTGAGGTATCCGAGAAAGCATTTTGGACACATCTTTGCTTCTGTTGATTCAGAAAGTATGGCACCTTCAGAAAGGAGAACATCTTTCATCCAGTCCTGAATTTTTCGCGGATTTTTACCATCGCCAACCTGGTTGTACTTGAACTTAACTTTACATCCAAACCCAACGCAGGAATTCTCCATTTTCCTATTTGAGACAAAGACAACTTTACTACAGAATAACTGAACTAAATAGAATTGTAAAACGTAACAGCAATTATAACAACACGCCGAGCACCATTCGCGGTGAGTAGTCAAAAGACCAAGTGGCAAAGGGAACTTTTGTGAGGCACACCCCAACGGAGGAGAAGCTTTGGAGAAGTACTGAAGACGAAGATGGTCAAGTGAGAAAAATGATGAATCATACGTAATACGGAACTACTATAATTATGTTAAACATAGTAGAACATAATACATTGCCATGGACATTGTATCAAATCATTTTCATAATAAATCAATGCGTTGTATTATTGTGTACGACAAGGACCACTTGTATCGCCCGTGCATTTTTTCCACATACATTTTTCAACATTGAATCACTGCCCTTATCCAGTGATTCGGCACGACTTTCTTTTGCTGGTATACAGAGGGATAGTCAAATATGTTTTTAAAACACTAACATCGATAGTACTCGCATATTATCGTGCCGAATTTGTCGCTTGATTTTAACAATGGTATTGTGAATTTGATGAAAATTTTCGAATTTTGGTTTTCTACGTCATCTTGTACTAAACTCGTTTGTTTTTTCATGGTCAACTGTTTATCATTTTAAACTACAATGTATGTACAATACCTAGTCGTGAGAAAACCTCTCAGTGACAAACAGAAATACCACTTATGGGTCTGTGAAAAACACAGGTATGCTTGTAAACGAAAAAGTGAAGTTGATGGCGCTATGGGCGCGCTTATGGGTCAAGTGGAAAATAACATCTTCTTCCATATGTATTTTTCATAGCTTTACTGGAAAATATAGTCGATTTCAAGAAATCGCTGTGGGCGGTTCTGCAACAGCACCTTTTCATGTTCAGTGAAATGATTTTGAAGAAAGTTAATTTTAAAGCTGGACATCAAATTTTACATACTGTAGATATAACCGAGTGTACTTGTTTGTCTGTTATCTCAAGATCGCACCTTATCAGATATACTATTGTTTCATAAAGAAATTTCCATTTCTGGATAGTTACATGTCTGCTTTCCCTACATGAGGTTTCGTCAAGTCGCAGGAGATACATGGCATTTGTCGTTGATAAAGAGGAAGACGCCCGCACTGCCGTAACACATGGCTCTTTAAGCTTCGGAATACTCTTAGAGATTTCTGAATGATCTTACCTGGAGGTTATGGAATCATCTTCTTTGTCAGTTACAGTTTTACAATGAAATTAAGATAAATAAACTGTATGTCACAGCATCAAACACAGTAAAATATCCAGACGGTCATGACGATTACATCTAAACGTACTTTATTTCCCATTTGTTACATATACTCGAGAAGTTGAAAGAATTTCTTGTAACGTCCGCCATTGTTCGCGTCATAAAAAATCAATGGTTAAAATGTATTAAATTTCCTCGTAAATACATAATGTGTAACATTGTGAATCCATATTACTTTAAGGCGCTACTTTATTTTCCACTGAATGATTTTTAAACTGACTTTTCACACAAATAGTTCAGAAATATATCATAATTCTCAAACTTATCATTCAAACTTCGAAAAACTTTTGCCTTTGACATTGAAATTATCATTCTTGCAAACAGATATTCGTTTTGGGCACTGTCGTCTTCATTTTGAAAACATCGTCCTGCTGAATAGAATATGTCTAATCTGATCCAATTAACATACACGCATCCGAAACAGGAAGTCAAGAAATGTTTCGAACGGAGTGCTATATTCGGCACTCCGCGCGTTCAGATATCCAGGGAAGATACGATAAATTGATCACATGACAACATGAAGATGAAGAATTGTTTCTATTGGCTACGCTTTTGTCCAATCACACCTTCTTGTATTTCCTGGTACACGTCACACCATTTCCGGTCATTGTCTGAAATCAGATGATATCTTGTTAAGATTGTGACGTCTAAGTGAACTGCTATGATTAAAAACTGTTTTTACATAACTGGCCTATTGTACAATGTTATACGAATGTCATAAAATTATAGTAAAACTCGCTTATAAAATTGTGTATTGAAACTATAGTGACGTCATCAATCATTTATCGTGAGGGAAAAGGGATGGTCGTGAGGGAAAAGGGGATGGTCGTGAGGGGAAAGGGGATGGTCGTGAGGAAAAAGGGATGGTCGTGAGGAAAAAGGGGATGGTCGCGGGGGGAAAAGGGGATGGTCGTGAGGGAAAAATGGATGGTCGTGAGGGAAAAGGGGATGGTCGTGAGGGGAAAGGGGATGGTCGTGAGGGAAAAGGGGATGGTCGTGAGGAAAAAGGGGATGGTCGTGAGGGAAAAGGGGATGGTCGTGAGGGAAAAGGGGATGGTCGTGAGGGAAAAGGGGATGGTCGTGAGGAAAAAGGGGATGGTCGTGAGGGAAAAGGGGATGGTCGTGAGGGAAAAGGGGATGGTCGTGAGGGGAAAGGGGATGGTCGTGAGGAAAAAGGGGATGGTCGTGAGGGGAAAGGGGATGGTCGTGAGGGAAAAGGGGATGGTCGCGAGGTAAAAAGAGAATTGTTGCGAGGGAAAAAGGGAATGGTCGCGAGGTAAAAAGGGATGGTCGTGAGGAAAAAGGGGATGGTCGTGAGGGAAAAGGGGATGGTCGTGAGGGGAAAGGGGATGGTCGTGAGGAAAAAGGGGATGGTCGTGAGGGAAAAGGGGATGGTCGTGAGGGGAAAGGGGATGGTCGTGAGGAAAAAGGGGATGGTCGCGAGGTAAAAAGAGAATTGTTGCGAGGGAAAAAGGGAATGGTCGCGAGGTAAAAAGGGATGGTCGTGAGGAAAAAGGGGATGGTCGTGAGGGAAAAGGGGATGGTCGTGAGGGGAAAGGGGATGGTCGTGAGGGAAAAGGGGATGGTCGCGAGGTAAAAAGAGAATTGTTGCGAGGGAAAAAGGGAATGGTCGCGAGGTAAAAAGGGATGGTCGTGAGGAAAAAGGGGATGGTCGTGAGGGAAAAGGGGATGGTCGTGAGGGGAAAGGGGATGGTCGCGATGGGAAAAGGAAATGGGTGCGAGGAAAGCCATATATTTTACCTATACACAGAATGTACATACCATAGTCATACAGTCTCCGTCTACCGTCCGCACGTTAATGGTCTCAAAGCCATCTCCCTTCTGGCACTCTTTCAAATTTCCACCATCAAGACTGAACGTGGTCTGGAAATAAGCAGAATATTATTTAACTTGAGAATAATGCATTAGTTTACGGATAGGGTTAACATATCAGATACATCGATCGGAACTTATCGGTGTTTCAACGTTTCTCGTTAAATATAGATCGATACAAGCAAATTCTCCCAACTGGGATATCTCATTTACCGTAAGCTAAGCAACTAATATGATTAAATTATTCCAACTGAGATATCTCATTTACTGGTAACCTAGGCAGCTAGCATGATTAAATTCTCCCTACTGGTCACCTAGGCAGCTACATGTAACATGATTTCATTTACCGGTTACCTAGACAACATGAACAAATTCTACTTACTGGGATATCTTGTATACACGTAACAAAGGTCATGGTCAAATTCTCCCTACATGGACATCCGATTTTCACCCGTAACATTTAGTCTATCATGGTCAAATTCTCTCAACATGGATATCCAATTCACCCGTAACATATAGTCTATCATGGTCAAATTCTCCCAACATGGATATCTGATTTACCGGAAACGTTGGTGCGTCAGAAAGGGCCCCGCAATGCATGTACCTCTAAACCCGAGCTTAATCTCTACAAAGGCGTCTGCTTCTGGTTAGTATTAATAGAGAAACATATTAGTCCCGACTACTATATCAATGAAGAAGTAAAGTAAAGGCTAATATTGTTTCTATTAATGCTAACCAGAAACAGACGCCTGTGATCTGCATGATACTTAGCAATTGGTACCACATAACTACATTGTATAACTTGATTTTCTTTCCCCCCAGTACCCTGTGCCTACCTTAATTGGTCGTCCGTCTAGTGTGAAGGTATCGAACTCCTTTCCTAGTGAGAACTTGATGGTTTTTCTCTCCTGCCTGTGTACCCACCCGGAACTCCCATTCGTCACCACAGTTAGAGATTTCGAACGACATCTTGGATCCGTCACCAAGAAACTTGAGTGCCTCCGCCTTCTTTTCCTCCGCTACACCTGTCAATCAAAGGAGAAAACGACAGGTAAAACAGCTGAGGTTACCAGGCATCGTCCACTCGTCCTGGAAAAATCTAACACTCGCAGTATTGGTCGGTTTGAGAAGTGACTTGGCGTGAATTTGGTAGATTTGTAAAGTGACTTGGCGTGACTTTGGTAGATTTGTGAAGTGACTTGGCGTGAATTTGGTAGATTTGTGACGTGACTTGGTGTGAATTTGGTCGGTTTGTGACGTGACCCGGCGTGACGTGACCCCACGTGACGTGACCCCGCGTGACGTGATCGATATCTCTGTCGCGGATGCAGTACAGTATTTTTTATGAAGAAAAAAAAATGTTAAATCAGCACGTAGTCAGAATTGGTAGGCGTCGAAATTCCAGCCTGCCTGGTGTTATTTTAAAGTGTTAAATGTGAGATAGTTATGTAATAATTCCGCTAGATAAAAACCTGTATGGTATCCATTATACCGCCATAAACCTTATAAACTTCCAGAACTTCAAGCTGATAACTGATGTTATGGTTAGTGTTTTAATGGTACAGTTTGGTGGAATTTCGGATACTCGGCTGTTTAAATTGACGGTATGAATCTTGCTCGTAATATTCAACGATAAAAGTAATTTAATGACACGTGGTGATTGTACACGAGGTTTGTAATTATCAAAATTATCAAAACTAGGGCATTGTAGTAATGGAGGCATACTCGGGCGGTCTAAACATTCCGAACCTCGGTTGACCATAGATACGTGTATGTGATAGAGACAAATCGCCGATTACTTGTCATATCGTCATTATTTAATACTGTTCGGCTCAATGCGAAAATGTCATTTAATCGACAGCAACTATTAACACAGAATCTCACATCAAACAAAAATGACGGAAACAACATAATTATTATTATCATTACGTTTAATAATCGGAGTGTTCCGACTGTGTGTTCCTGTATATCGAGTCAGTACCAGTATATGTGTGTGTCTCTAATGGTCCAAACACGAGACTCGATCACGTGATCTAAAATATATACTTAGAATTGTTCCATCATATACTGGTATGCAGATTCCCTGTTTTTCGGCATAGCCGTATACTTTTCTTTTTGTCCAGGATATGACGCGACAGGTGGCGTTACTGGTCAAGATGAAGTATGTGATTGGTCAATGTAGCGGTAAATGCAAAATGCATATATGCAGTTAGAAACGAAACAAAGTTAAGAGATTGAATGCAAGCTGAATAAGTGGATGTATCTTTTCAAATGAATTTTGTTATCCATGTTAAAATCGCATTAGTTCGTTAATTTATTTCACCAGCAGTTTTAGATTATAACCACCAGCATTAAAACTACGCCGTTTATCTTTTTAAAAGATATTTCTTGTCTTCACCTTGTATTCACTTTTGAAAGGAGGTGGGGGGGTTGTGTGTTAATATTTGATCTTAGCAAACTATTTCTAGTTCATTAACTAAATATATGTGTATAACTAACCCCAGACATGTTGACGCTAATAATTTGTTCGTGGTTCCGTACCTTCACCTGCGGCTAAAACATCCTCATCAGGTCATAAACTAGACTCGTGTTTTACACGCGCAGTGTGTCAGTTATCAGTGTAATGGCGGGTCCTGCCACGTGTTGTAAATTATATCAAGTGATTGATGTACTCGGGGAGTTGTTACCTAGAACATCTGTCTCAGAAACCTGGACCGGCATGTGTAGGCTCTATTGGGAGGGCGAATGTATCGGACACTTCACCATCAACACGGGACCCGGCATTTCGTTACAGACTGTTTTTGACCTATCCCGATGTATATATATAATATATAGATTTCGTTAGACTGTATTTTGACCTATCCCGATGTATATATATAATATATAGACTTCGTTAGACTGTATTATGACCTATCTCGATGTATATATATATAATATATAGATTTCGTTAGACTGTATTATGACCTATACCGATGTATATATATAATATATAGATTTCGTTAGATTGTATTATGACCTATCCCGATGTATATATATAATATATAGACTTCGTTAGACTGTATTATGACCTATCCCGATGTATATATATAATATATAGATTTCGTTAGACTGTATTTTGACCTATCCCGATGTATATATAATATATAGATTTCGTTAGACTGTATTATGACCTATCCCGATGTATATATATAATATATAGATTTCGTTACAGACTGTATTATGACCTATCCCGATGTATATATAATATATAGATTTCGTTACAGACTGTATTATGACCTATCCCGATGTATATATATAATATATAGATTTCGTTAGACTGTATTTTGACCTATCCCGATGTATATATATATAATATATAGATTTCGTTAGACTGTATTTTGACCTATACCGATGTATATATAATATATAGATTTCGTTAGACTGTATTTTGACCTATACCGATGTATATATAATATATAGATTTCGTTAGACTGTATTTTGACCTATCCCGATGTATATATATAATATATAGATTTCGTTACAGACTGTATTTTGACCTATCCCGATGTATATATAATATATAGATTTCGTTAGACTGTATTTTGACCTATCCCGATGTATATATATATAATATATAGATTTCGTTAGACTGTATTTTGACCTATACCGATGTATATATATAATATATAGACTTCGTAAGACTGTATTATGACCTATCCCGATGTATATATATAATATATAGATTTCGTTAGACTGTATTTTGATAAGATCTGTGATATTAGCATATTGATAATAAATAAAATAGTCATTCATGATAAATTTGTTTGTTTTGATACTTTTATAATTATGTTTACATTTACAACAGAGTGAACAAAAGCAGATATGTACCAAAACATGGAAACGTCAAATATGAATTCTCAGTTGAGAGTCTAAACCTGCATATTTGATTATCTTTAAAAATATATAGTTACCTCTCTGTATCAAAATCAAGCTGTGTTATATATATGTTAGCTGTGTCTGACACAGAACGGAAGCCATATGTAGAAGGATATGCCCTGATTTATGTGTCGGTTACCAGACTCATGACGATGAAAATTAATTCATCTAAACCATGGAGTAGTGCAACAGGAAATGATTCTGTCGTAAGGACGGTCAGACATGTCATACATCCTGGCTAGTTGTCAGGAGATCAAGAGACAGATCGATACGATTATACCGGTAGACATCGTGACCGGGTAGCATTACTCTTATGGCAAGGACTTTTATTGTGCTAATGAAGCTTGACACTGGCGAGTGCAGTTGCACGTTTTGAAGTTTCTGATTGAAGTCTAGAAAACATCAAACTACTTATCGAAAAAGTCCCGTAGATGCTGTTAATAATTTCAGTATGAACACCGAGGCCGAGTTATCTCAACTCATTTAGATTGTGGTTGGTGACCTCGACTAATTGGACCACTGATGGCGGTGATTGGTTGGTGGTGACCCCGACTGATTGGACCACTGACGGTGGTGATTGGTTGGTGGTGACCTCGACTGATCGATTGACGAAATCTGTATAGTATTATCACACTGAAATGCCACGCAAAGCTCAATGTGTCTAAAATAGACATGACTTTGGTAACACCATTTCGGCGTCGACAAGTACCCGTCATTTCGACGTCCACAAGTACACACCATTTCGGCATCCATAAGTACACACCATTTCGACATCCACAAGTACACACCATATCGGAATCCTTAAGTACACACCATTTCGGCATCCACAAGTACACAACGTGTTTTAGTAATTGGTGTTTGGCAATTTGTGCCAAGTCCCCGTGCTTCGTCATTTGAAACACTAGAGACGTACACTAATTGTCATTTACGACCACCACTCTCTAAATAGCGTCACACACGATGGCCTGTTATGGGAGAAATTAAAATAAAAGAACAGAAAATGGTTCTCTGTTTTTTTCTGATTTCATTACATCATTTGACGACAATGGACCACAGAGTATTGTTTTCCTCACTTTAGCGCCGTCTATAACAAGTGTCTGACTTATATTTCTTTTAATAAAACATTGATCGAATCAACATTCCTTAAACATGAGACAAAATGTTTTATTATACCTCAGACTTGTATCACAGCTTCTGATTAGTGAAAACCATGTCACGTGATTAAAAACATTCGTTATGTCACCCTCTCGTGAGCCCTCCAAAATCGTTATGTCACCCTCTCGTGAGCCCCAACTCGGAACTCTCTTCCGTAACGTCTTCAAAAGTAGTCGAATCAGAGAAGTTCCGAGTATTCTGCTTGACAACAACAATGGCTGCCGGCGGACGCTATCGTCTGCCAACAGAGGAGGAATTGGCGAAATTATTGCAAGAAAAGGATTCTAAAAACACCAAAAGGGTCATCAATGTGGCCGTGGATTCCTTTAGACATTTCCTATCTGCAACAGGTAGGCCTAGACCAAAGGATTGTGAAAACTTCGACGTCCATACATTGAAAGTTCAACTGGGAGAATTTTATGCCGGGTCCAGAAAGACGATGGGGTACCTCTTAAAAACTTTTCTTAAAAACTGTTGATAGTAATAAATAAACTTATTGATACCAAAATTAATTCACTTATGTTTTTTTCGGTATAATAAAACAATTACTGCCCTTGTTCCGAGTTGACATGAATATTTGCCCACCCTTGAGGTGTCATGTCACCCTCGGGCTACGCCCTCGGGTGACATGACACCTCTCGGGTGGTCAAATATTCATGTCAACCCGGAACAAGGGCAATAATTGTATAATGTCATGTCCCAGATAATGTTAAATGAAATTTGGTTCCTACAAACTTTATGATATCACTCAACTGGCATTCATAAATCGCCAGATTAATGGCTATACATTTACTTTTCATGCTTGTTTAAAGTCCTGTATTCAGATAGCTGGTGCAGGCCTTTTAGGCCACTTACTTTGTGTTGAAATATGGTTTCATACATAATATCATGTTACAAGTTTTTTTCAGATTTTGTGTGTGTAACTCTTCATTGGACATCCTGCTGTACTTCTTGGTGAAACTGAAAACTAACCTGTCGTGGAAGCAGTTTACACCATTATCAAAATTGACCAAATCAACATTATCTAGATATGTTTGGAACACAACAATTGTGCCAAAATATCTTACACGTGACGAAGCCCTTTTACACAACATAGTTTTTACAAGGACATTTTATGGTGACAAGGTAAGCCTTAACTTAGATGTTACATACATTCATCAGCACAAAAGCAGTCATCACGTGTTTTAACGGGCATCCTACGAGGGAGAGAAAAAAATCAATTACCTTAAGTTCATGTACATTGTATTACCAGATGGCTACGTACTAGATACAGTTAGCCCCTACTATGGCAGCATCAATGTTGCATCTATCACCAAATTGATCATGGAGAATTTCGATATTCTAAAATCAAGATTGTTTGAAAACGACAACATTATTGTAGACCGTGGTTTCAGGGACGTACTTGATCCTCTTGTCCAGTTGGGTTAGGATGCTAAAATGTCCCCTTCCTGCCAGCTGGTAAGTCACAACTGGATTCCCGAAAAGCCAATTGGTTGTAGAGTCTTACCATGGGAGATTGAAGAAATGGGTTCTACTCAAAGATAAGTGACTTCAAATCCCTTGGTGGCAATCATCGGGAATTTTGTTTGTATTGTAACATTAAGTCTGAATGGTTTCAGAAGGCCTATATATGTTTCAGACCCTCAGCGTGAGCAGCGCGACATTCAAATGGCGTCTCGCATGACGTCTCTTTTGTAAAGAGGCAATGCCCTCCTAAAACAGGTTGCAGATGATCTAAACTTGACCGTAGAGCCAAAACTGAATGGCAGAAATTTGAGGCTTCAAATATATCATTTCCCCGGTTGAATCTTGAGTACTTGAGACATTAGCATGTGGCATTTACCAGATAAAGCTGTCCACTGGTTACATTGTTGAGCACCGATCAAATGATGGTGACTTTATGAAATATCGGTGTATCAGCATGCTGATGCTATTATACGAGGTCAGATCCATTCACGCCACAAGTCGCAATCAAAATACCATGTTTGGATCCAATTTGAAAACGAACAAAATGGAAGATGTCCTGCAGGAAAACGGACATCAGGAATGTGTGCTCATGTTGCATCGATGCTGCAGTATCTGGGTTATTATATGCACCAGACAAATCCCAAAACGCTCCAGTCAGCAAGTCGTGAATGCATCAATTCTGTGTTGTAACCTGGCCATTCAGATTTCAACTTCACTTGTTCCCGCATATACTTTTAAACAGTAAACAGAACATCGTCCCTTTTCAAAGCTTAGCTAAGAGATGTCCAGAAAGATATAAGAATAATGCAAATAGTTTTCTTGTGTGTTTCCTTAGTCTTTTACTGACTTGATACAGACCCTCTGGGCCTCTTACTTTGTGTTCAGAGATAGTTTCATAGATACTTTCGTATTAAAAGTTTCATCAAAATATCTTTCATTTGAAAAACAAGAAACTGAAGATAAATTACAACAAGAGATCCCAGAGGGATCTTGGCGCCCACCATTGAATGTTCTTCATAGGTTCCATGTCAGATTGATCTTTTCTCTACTTTTCTCTTCTTCTAAGTCTTACTAGTCTGTGTAAATTCAGAAGAAACCTCTAGTACTTTTCAAACAAGGGAAACCTATATATGAAATCTAAGATTTAGGCACCAAGGGGAACCTATATATGGAATTTGAGAAAGATTCCTTCAGTACTTTCTGAGAAATAGCGATAACAAACTTCAATTGTCAAAATCCAAGATGGCTGCCTGTCGGCCATCTTGTTTTCTGATTGGTCTCAAAATGCAATATGCATAACTAGGCACCAAGGGGAACCTACATATGAAATTTGAGAATGATCCCTTCAGTACTTCCTCAGAAATAGTGATAACAAACTTCATTTGTCAAAATCAAAGATGGCTGCCTGTCGGCCATCTTGTTTTCTGATTGGTCTCAAAATGTAATATGCATAACTAGGCACTAAGGGGAACCTACATATGAAATTTGAGGAAGATCCCTTCTGTACTTTCTCAGAAATAGCGATAACAAACTTCAATGGTCAAAATCCAAGATGGCTGCCTGTCGGCCATCTTGTTTTCCGATCGGTCCCAAAATGCAATATGCATAATTAGGCACCAAGGGGAACCTACATATGGAATTTGAGAAAGATCCCTTCAGTACTTTCTCAGAAATAGCGATAACAAACTTCAATGGTCAAAATCAAAGATGGCTGCCTGTCGGCCATCTTGTTTTCTGATTGGTCTCAAAATGCAATATGCATAACTAGGCACTAAGGGGAACCTACATATGAAATTTGAGGAAGATCCCTTCAGTACTTTTTCAGAAATAGCGATAACAAACTTCAATTGTCAAAATCCAAGATGGCTGCCTGTCGGCCATCTTGTTTTCTGATCGGTCCCAAAATGCAATATGCATAACTAGGCACCAAGGGGAACCTACATATGAAGTTTGAGAAAGATCTCTTCAGTACTTTCTGAGGATTAGCGATAACAAGAATTGTTTACGGACGGACGGAGGGACGGACGGACGGACGGACGGACGGACGGACGGACGGACGACGGACCACGGACGCAGGGCGATTTGAATAGCCCACCATCTGATGATGGTGGGCTAAAAACAGCCATATCAATAGCATTGTATTTGATAATGGCGATTTCGAGATACTGACTCCTTGCATATTTTGTTTTAAATGACAAATTTACCGGTCATTAAATTTCTGAAAATCTTCAATACATTAAGCAAACGTAATGCGCCAAAACGTCACACAATATTTTGGTTCACAAGAACTGGAAGTGGGTTTATCACTTCCTTAGAAATCTGAAACAGCTAAAATTATGACTCCAAATTTCGACATTTTTCGTCTTTGAATTTGTGTTACATATTTATTGCGTAGTTTTTATCTCATTATTTGGGATATTTGCAGTAAGTCATACTCTTTAGAAAATAAGTTCATTTGACCAAATTAAATGCCTTTTTTGACTTCAAAGTAATGATATCAAATTGTTATTTGATGTTACTAAAAATAGACCATCTGCCAATTTAACCTTTAAATAACAAATTTACCGGTTCCAGATTTTTCCGAAATTTTTACCATAGTAAGTTAACATAATGAGCCAACTAATCACACAATATTTTTGATGCACAAGAACCAGAAGTGGGAATATCGTTTCCGTAGAAATCTGACATGGCTAAAAATATGGCTTAAAAATTCGACGATTTTTGTCTTTAAATTCATGTTACATGTTCATTGCGTACATTTTCTCTACATATTTTGGTTTATAAATTACAGTAAAGCATACTCCTTAGAAAATAAAATCATAAGACAACATAAGATAATCTTTTGATAAAGTTTTGGATGAAAAACTTACCCCTGCTGTACACCTCTAGTGGGTAACTTTATTTTGGCCATAGCACAGGCCCCTGGGACCTTTTACATTTTTGAAACCTATTTCAGGTATTCACTCTAAGGGTGCTACAAATAACATCTCGTTCTGGTCAAATTGGTTCGTAGGCAAACTCCTGTTCTTCGTGAAAGAGGTCCTTTGTTTGTTAACACAACCGAGTTGAAATTTACCTAGAATCTTATTTGTTTGAAGGATATCTACTTAAACAGAGTGATAATTTGGAAACGTTCATTCAGTTACTCCTATTTTGCACAGTTTTGCATTAGAAAGATACAGCTTATTTTAGATTCAGACAAATGAACAACTTTCCTCAGTCTAATTAAACAGAGCTGCCAGTCACTGAGATGGGAGTAAAAGTAAATCCACTAAACAAGCAATACTCTCACCTAGACATGCTCGACATCAATATAGCTTAGACGATTTACAGCTGTACATAAACGAAGGCTTTTTGTCGGGGGTTGCACCCCGAGCCCCCGCCTCAGAGCCAAGCGACAATCCAATATGGCGGCTTGAAAGCTTAGTCCATACCAACATTTGATGTACCCAGTGATCTGCGCATTTTTGTTGTGAAATCCCAGTTCTACGGTTAGTCCGTAACTTACAGCAATCCACTCTAGATAGATACAGAACGCCACACCATATGTATGGTTGGTAAGTCCGTAAATCACAGCATGCCACCTGGAGTTGCTGGACTGTACCTGTATCTGACCTTCGAAGCCGCTATTTGTCATACGAGCCTGAACATGGACAATGTCCAGAGGCTTAAATAAATCAAAATTCTCACCATATTATCTACGGACATACCGTGATTAATGTTAATACAGACGCCTTGATCACATATTTCAATAATTACCCCCTCCCCTGTCTTTGGATGTTTCTCTATTTATTTGCATTAATAAACTCCTTGGAAAAAGAAATTAAATCATTTCCTCTGTAATGGAGCGCAGAGTGCAAGTAAAAGTCAGTACTATAAACCACACAGCTGTAGAGAGATGTAGCGCCACAGGACACCAGTTATTACATTAATCAGGTGGACTATGCGGCGTACGATTTGTTTGGTGCATACTATTTTGTAATTTTTCGGCATAGCCGTATAATATTCTTTTGGCCCGGATATGACGCGACAGGTGGCGTTACTGGTCAAGATGAAGTATGTGATTGGTCAATGTAGCGGTAAATGCAAAATGCAGATATGCAGTTAAAAACGAAACAAAGTTAAGATTGAATGCAAGCTGAATAAGTGGATGTATCTTTTAAAATGACACATCAATAAAATTATATTCCTGATTCAAATGCAGTCTTATTATCACCAAAAAAGATTCAAACAGATATAATTTTGTTATTTGTGCTGAAACACATTAGTTCGTTCATTTATTTCACCAGCAGTTTTACAGTATAACCACCAGCATTAAAACTATGCCGTTTATCTTTTTTAAAGTTATTTCTTGTTTAGCCGTAACATCATGGCCACGCATGGTTACCATTATATTACTGATTACAACATCTCCATATGCAATACTTGTCTTGCATAATATTGGTATACATGTATTTGTTTTAAAATGAATCTTTTTTTTATTACTTTTAATCTTTGTCTTTAATTGATTCCAATATATTCTCCATTCCCTTTTCTTGATAACACAGAATTGTATTTGTTATTCAAACATCCATTCTACTATACGGTATGAATATTTTCGTTCAGGAAGAATAACTTTTCTTTTGTAAAAACATAATTACTATTTCAAGGTTTTTCAACTTATCATATCAAGGATATTGTATACCTCTACAAATGATAATGTGCCAAAACTTTAATGACCAGTAATTATTTATAGTTAAAATGTTGTTACCAGCTTAATACATGACTTAGTCTATATGAATGACTTGTCGTTTTTCTATTCAAGTTGCACATTTGCTTTCAATGGAAAAACTCCCGTGTGAATTGTTGTTGGTTTCTTAAATCTTTCCGGCCGATTTGATGCTTTAGCATCAAGGTTTGCTTGTATGTAGAGTATTGTGAATTGTTATGCAAGCTTGTACGTTCTATAAATAGAAGCAATGATATTACGTCATAATTCAATCTTATCAGCTGTGCAATCGAGTCACACACAAAAAAACCCAACAATTATCAGGTTGTCACGTGGCAAGGTATGCAGCGAAAATATTCTGACGATCCTAGGAAGAGAGCGTGCACGTGCGAGCATATTTTTTGAAGTAATGAGCTGTTTAACCTTCTAACAATGCATCCTATCTGCTCCCTGCCGCTGTAGTAACATACTAAGTAGTATGTCTGTAACGTTGTACAGGGTCACATTGTGAAAGCGTTTATCACTAACAAAGGCAACGGCGTAGGGGACGGGCCGGGGGGGGGGGGGGGGGGGGGGGGGGGGGGGTAAACCTCATCATATACGTACCAACTATGTGGGATAAACAAAAAGCAGCCGATAAAACAGCGTGTGATCTTTGCCGATAATCGTTCTGTTTATCTCCATTATTGGGTTCTGAAATTACGTTTCTGTTTCATATAATTTATTGTTACTTCTTTATATCGTTTATATATGTGGGAGTCGATATCATTGGTAAGATTCACAAGTGCGACTGATAATTGCCAGATCTGATATCTCGTGAAGAATTTATTCAGGACTGGGATGTATTATTCGTCTTCACATTCTACAGACAGGAATGGTATTCCGGCTCGATATCTTGCCAAAACATGCAGTACAATCGCTCCTGCAGACTCAACAGATCTATACATTTCTTTATCTGCAGTTTTAATTTATGTTTACTTTACAGTGATAAACAGTCGAAAGGTCCTCCTGGCACGAGATAAGAAGTATTTAAAATTGCAAAGACAGGCATTCCTTTAATTCCATGTCCAAATTATAATTGTACAAGTACGCCAACATCTGTCCGAACGCCTAATTTTATTTTGTATACGGACGCACAGATCTGTTCGCACTAACTCAGATAGATATACTTGTGGGGTGAATTAACGATTCATTCCGTGCAAATATCTTCGTCGCCTATAGGAGATGAAATTAAATGTAATTTTGGGGTTTTCCCATAATTCATCATTAAACCTCACTGCGAATATGCTTTTTTTTAGCGACGGAATGAACGCAAATTAAATGTGATGTCCATATCTGATTTAAACTTATGCGTTGCACCCCACAAGTTCACAGACAAAGACTACACCCCATAATTCAATCTTGTCTGTACGGACGGATCTATGCGAACGGACGGATCTATGGACATATTTATACGTAGATCTTGTACGCATAAGATCTGTCTGTACGTACGCCTAGTTCTGTCCGTAAGGTGGAAAAATTCCGGAGTTGATTGATTTATTGATTTATCTAAAGACGCCACGTCACGTGCCGAGAAAACGTGTAAACCATCACAAAAAACACTACTTATCCATGTAAACCTTGCACGTGACATGAAGTGGTTGTTCGAGTACATTCGAATGGCAAATAGGTATCCTAACACATAATCCGACCGCAGACCGTATATACATGTTTATCTAAGTGGACAATGAAACCTGTCCAAAGTACGATGCTCGATTCGTGATCGGCGATCCCAGCGTTTCGGTCCGAACTTTTCATTTACCCAACGTTCAGCAATCCGTGATCTGATCTCTTGAATCCGCCATTCTGGCTTCCGTGTCCGCGTTGGTCGATGTTGGTGACCAGGATTTGGCAGCTAAATCGTAACCAGTAACGACCGGTCAGAGATATATTGGTCAGTAAGTGATCAGACAATTATGCCAACAGCTTTAGGAGCCATAATATTTTCTCCGACAACAAAATAATGTGACTGGTTACGATAGTAATAGGCCACAGCTAATACACATGTATTAGTTGTGTTTACTTAGCCCAGAATAGTTTTCGAAATATGCATGGCTTGTTCGCTTAGAGTCCCTCTGGACGTGGCAGGAGTAATATACACTCCAGTAGCTGCCTTAATTGTCACTTTTCGTAAACAAAACATTTCTCCTTGTTGACGGAAAACAATCGCAACATAAGCTCGTGATTATTGGGGAAGGAACTGATAAAAGCCTAAAGCATGTGTTCCAATCCCAAATTATTGAAAATATACGTATACATGAATGAATATTGAATAAAATATTATTAAAACTATTCGGGGAAAAGTTCAGGATTATAACATATGGTTATTCGGAATAGAAAACCTCGTTATTATAGACACTGTCCCGACAAAACCTCGTTATTATAGACACTGTCCCGACAAAACCTCGCTATTATAGACACTGTCCCGACAAAACCTCGTTATAATAGACACTGTCCCGACAAAACCTCGTTATTATAGACACTGTCCCGACAAAACCTCGTTATTGTAGACACTGTCCCGACAAAACCTCGTTATTATAGACACTGTCCCGACAAAACCTCGTTATTGTAGACACTGTCCCGACAAAACCTCGTTATTATAGACACTGTCCCGACAAAACCTCGTTATTATAGACACTGTCCCGACAAAACCTCGTTATTATAGACACTGTCCCGACAAAACCTCGTTATTATAGACACTGTCCCGACAAAACCTCGTTATAATAGACACTGTCCCGACCAAACCTCGTTATTGTAGACACTGTCCCGACAAAACCTCGTTATTGTGGACACTGTCCCGACAAAACCTCGTTATTATAGACACTGTCCCGACAAAACCTCGTTATTGTAGACACTGTCCCGAAAAAAAACCTCGTTATTATAGACACTGTCCCGACAAAACCTCGTTATTATAGACACTGTCCCGACAAAACCTCGTTATTATAGACACTGTCCCGACAAAACCTCGTTATTGTAGACACTGTCCCGACAAAACCTCGTTATTATAGATACTGTCCCGACAAAACCTCGTTATTGTAGACACTGTCCCGACAAAACCTCGTTATTGTGGACACTGTCCCGACAAAACCTCGTTATTATAGACACTGTCCCGACAAAACCTCGTTATTGTAGACACTGTCCCGAAAAAAACCTCGTTATTATAGACACTGTCCCGACAAAACCTCGTTATTATAGACACTGTCCCGACAAAACCTCGTTATTATAGACACTGTCCCGACAAAACCTCGTTATTGTAGACACTGTCCCGACAAAACCTCGTTATTATAGACACTGTCCCGACAAAACCTCGTTATTATAGACACTGTCCCGACAAAACCTCGTTATTGTAGACACTGTCCCGACAAAACCTCGTTATTATAGACACTGTCCCGACAAAACCTCGTTATTATAGACACTGTCCCGACAAAACCTCGTTATTATAGACACTGTCCCGACAAAACCTCGTTATTATAGACACTGTCCCGACAAAACCTCGTTATTATAGACACTGTCCCGACAAAACCTCGTTATGATAGACACTGTCCCGACAAAACCTCGTTATTATAGACACTGTCCCGACAAAACCTCGTTATAATAGACACTGTCCCGACAAAACCTCGTTATTGTAGACACTGTCCCGACAAAACCTCGTTATTATAGACACTGTCCCGACAAAACCTCGTTATTGTAGACACTGTCCCGACAAAACCTCGTTATGATAGACACTGTCCCGACAAAACCTCGTTATTGTAGACACTGTCCCGACAAAACCTCGTTATTATAGACACTGTCCCGACAAAACCTCGTTATGATAGACACTGTCCCGACAAAACCTCGTTATTATAGACACTGTCCCGACAAAACCTCGTTATTATAGACACTGTCCCGACAAAACCTCGTTATTATAGACACTGTCCCGACAAAACCTCGTTATTATAGACACTGTCCCGACTCGTTATGATAGACACTGTCCCGACAAAACCTCGTTATTATAGACACTGTCCCGACAAAACCTCGTTATTGTAGACACTGTCCCGACAAAACCTCGTTATTATAGACACTGTCCCGACAAAACCTCGTTATTATAGACACTGTCCCGACAAAACCTCGTTATGATAGACAATGTCCCGACAAAACCTCGTTATTATAGACACTGTCCCGACAAAACCTCGTTATTGTAGACACTGTCCCGAAAAAACCTCGTTATTATAGACACTGTCCCGACAAAACCTCGTTATTATAGACAATGTCCCGACAAAACCTCGTTATTATAGACACTGTCCCGACAAAACCTCGTTATTATAGACACTGTCCCGACAAAACCTCGTTATTATAGACACTGTCCCGACAAAACCTCGTTATTTTAGACAACTGTCCCGACAAAAAAAAATCGCCGCAAAACATTAATTAACAGCCTTGGTAAGTGTACATTGTTTATCATTCGCTGAAGATCTGGAGTATAATTATCTCTATGGTGACAAACATACACACATCTACATATACATGCACAGTACAGGTACATAATTCACCAAAAATCAAAACATCTAACGATTCACCATTCAGTAACAACTAATGATCTGGTTACCTCTCACACAAGCATATAGAGTGTATATTTATGTATACACACATGATATCATATACATCTATACATGGATATTTTGTCATTTTAAATCGCTAAATTCGAATAAGAACTAATCAATATGTTATATTTATACATCAATGCAAACATTATTTTTCAATTCTATATAAAGGTTTATACATACCTATTGCGCTCATGTATTCGCTAAAATTTTCGCTACTCTGAATTTCCCATTTTCCAATAAAGCCCGCCATTGCTTATTATTAAAAACCTGGTCTATCGCACACAGTTTCCACTACAACACAACAGTTATCAATGACCCGTACTCCGCGGTCCGGCCCAGCATCAGTCGCTTTATATATTAGACGTACAGCCAGTGGCGTTCTGGGAAAGAAGGCTTGGCGGTGGTTCTGACTCACCGCCATGTGTCAGCTCGAGTTATGTAATATCAGTAAACCTCTTACATCATCATCCCGTCACTTGTCACGTGATAACAGTTATTGGTAGGAAACAGCGATATTACAAACAGATGTCAGTCAGTACTATCAAGTACAAAGTGTCCGAATCACGCCCTGAGGATGCTGCCCGAGATACTTGTACTATCCCAAATCACAGAAATAGATCATAAGTAATTCTGACATTTCAGGGCTCAGTTCTATGAACGTTCCGAAACTTAACTTCAAATTACTCACAGAAATTAGTGATTGATTAACCAACATTTTGTAGATTCTGTAATACTTTCTCATGGGAAATTTCAAGTTAATGACTTTCCTTAAGTTTAGGAGCGGTGATGAAACCGGGGTTCAAATCTGAGTATGTTTGTTTTGAGGTTTTCATTGTTAATTTACCATTAACATATATCTAAAGTATAACCGATGATTAACATTTATCATACAATATTCATACAATATTTATCATATACAATATTTATCATACAATATTCATACAATATTTATCATACAATATTTTGCGTTTTTACTGGTATTAGTTTTACTTCCTTTTATATTAAATAAACTTCATCGCACTTAATCTATTTTCATATCTGAAAAGAATCTAGAAATTTATAATGAAACATCCTTAATGATTCGAGTCATCAGTAAATGTTCCGAATCTCTGCCCAGGACATTATCATTACACTCTTTAAAAAGGTGGTCCAGCACAAGAAAATTACAATTAAAATGGTAATCTTCGGTAATGCGTTAGATATAAACATTAACTTGCTATTTTCCATAAGAAAGCCTTAAAGAATCTAGAGTAAAATCTTGGTTAAACAATTCCTAAATTCTGTTATACATTATGGGTAATTTGAAGGTAAGTTTAGGAACGTTAAATGAACTGGGGACTGAAAGCTTAAATTCATATTATGTCAAGTTATGCTGCATAACTTATGACTGAAGTAAGAATCTGAAAATATATGTAGATTATTGTTTTTTTGTTACCAGTCTAATATTAACGCCGCGGATAACATTCTGTGTAACAAGTAAAGCTCAATTTGCCAAGATTTATAAGTGTCCATATGCGAAGTAAAACTCTAAATCAATAGTACAATACGTATCACAAAATCAATAGTACAATACGTATCACAAAATCAATAGTACAATACGTATCACAAAATCAATAGTACAATACGTATCACAAAATCAATAGTACAATACGTATCACAAAATCAATAGTGAATTACGTATCTCGAAAATTAATTTTAGATAATTTCACAAAAATTAATGGTGTGTTACGTTTCTCAAAAATTAATGGTGATTTATCTCAAAATTCAATAGTGAATAACGTATCTGAAAAAATCAATGATGAATTACGTATCTGAAATATCAATGATGAATTACGTATCTGAAAAATCAATGATGAATTACGTATCTGAAAAATCAATGATGAATTACGTATCTCAAATATTTATGGTGAATTACGTAACTCAAAAGTGAAAGTTGTATTATCTCAAAATTAAAGGAATATACAAAAAAAATGTAACAGTAAACCAATTTTTATTTTGAATTTTTTCATGTAATTGCGTATATATTTTAAAAAATAATATAACCTTATGAATGATGATAATTTGATTTTAATGAAATCTGTACATAAAAACATATATTATTAAATATAAAAAGGCAATCACGATTCGTTGATCAACAGTCTGGATATGTAAATTTTATGTCATACACGTTATAACGCATGCGCACGACAAACTTTAACATTTCAAAACAAAAATGGCGTCCCGCGTGAGTCGAACGCGGTTGAAAACGTTAACAGCTTCAGCAACAAAGAGAAGAAATACCAAATGGTCAAATACAATCCCAGAATTACATTAAGAAGCAGTACAGTAGATGGGAACAGTTCAAACAAGCCAACAATGAATACGTACGCAGCTCGTATGTTGGTGCTTTGCCGTATACGTAATAACACAGTTGGTACAATGTCGTATACAGTTTGTACCAGTACATGCGCTGGGTTAACACTTATGTGCACAAATATTTTCGCTGGAATATATGCAGAACGTGTTAAAACATTTAAAAAAATGTATAGCATCGTTATCCAACTAACCCAGATGGAATATTTCGACTTGTATGCTATCGTGTTTGTGCTTACGGATGAAAATATATCGATTTCCAAACAGTCACGTGATGGTTTAAAGATTATTTCCGCGCTTAATTTTGAGGGTGATTCCCAACTAAATCGAGTGGTCAATCTGGACTTAGGGATCGACTGTGAATATTGGGATAGCACAGTAACATAACTGGAAAGGAACAAAACACGTACATTCAATGAAAATAATGTTTTTACCGTGATGTCTCTTACACATGGTGAATTAAGCATCTCAACACTTATAGGTGAATTATGTAATTAAATATGTGAACATATATGCAGTATTGCAACTGTGTTACTAAAATGTCTGAAGTATTACAACTGTGTTACTCAAATATGTGTAGTATTCGATGTTGACTTCTGCTTCGTCCGTTTTGCCAAAAGAGCGTCGCTTCGTAACTAGGTCTTGAGAACGCTTGACTCTGATGGACTTTGATGCACAACTCAAGTTTCAAAGTGATATACGAAGGGGATTGACAAAACACATTTTTACCCATTTTTTTTTGTTCTTCTATCAAGTCAATATCTTTTTACAGATGTCCATATGACTCAGTTCTTACCAATTAGTGAGAACGAAAAATCAAGAGAAATGATAACATATACATATTTAAGTAAACATATATATATACAATTGTAAGTATACCTAAAAGTATTTTGTGAAAAAATAGGCAATATTATCCATCTCGAGATTCCACATTTTATGAAGCTCATGTGTCGGTAAGATGAAGTGTCAGTTAAGAGGGGTTTCGTTGTTCAGTGCCTATCATTACGTCAGCGTCCGAAGACAAGTTCCTGTTTTACAGAGTGCCGTCTCGCCATCATCCGGGAACTTCACGGTATACTGTGATGAGGAGTGACTGGCTGAGATAGCACGCGCAGCCCGCGTTCACAGGTATGTGTGGGATGTTACTCCACGTCTGTTTGATACACCATTAACCCACAGGAAATTAAATGTTATTCTTTAAAGCTTCAATAGTTTGCTGTATGACCATTGATGCCTATAGCTCGTGAGTGGATATTAAAACAGGGTATTCCTTAGGTATTGGAATATAACTGTTCCAGAGACTAGGGCGCAGACATTGTGTTGAATTATCTCAATGACCAGCGCAAAAATTATAGGGAGAATAAAATCAAACATTCTTACTGTCATGTTTCAAAATTACACACGGTTTTTGAAGATCTTTTTCGTCCCACACATACAATGTAATTTTGAATTTACAGTTATACAATGTAATTTTGAATTTGACATTAACCGTTCGGTAGAAACTAGAGGTATACAATGTAATTTTGAATTTGACATTAACTTTGAAGTTGAAATTAACTTTGAATTTGACATTAATTTTGAATTTGACATTAACTTTGAATTTGACATTAATTTTGAATTTGATATTAACCGTTCGGACAGTAACTACAGTTATACAATGTAATTTTGAATTTGACATTTACCGTTCGGACACTAACTAGAGTTATACAATGTAATTTTGAATTTGAAATTAACTGTTCGGACAGTAACTTGAGTTATACAATGTAAGTCGCAGCGTGTCAGGTTTTATATCACCGGTCCAGGATTCGTCAAGTATTTTTTGTTTGTTATGTAACTACATGTAGTGTAATACACAACGAAACACTTTCCATTGGCTGCACAAGTCAGAAATCGATTGTGACGTAGTAATTTTGACAATGACGTTATGCCATGAATTGAAAAATGGCGCAACAAAATGACTGTCTCTGTCTGATTTTGCATTCAACACTTTGACTTTAAAAACTGTCAAAATGTTAGTTTTTTGAAGAAATGTGAAAGATATATGTTTATATTTATTTTCATTTCATGCGAAATTTGATGAAAATTGTCTCGAAATATTAAGTTTCGATCACCAAGATATGGAAAGTTTTTCCATTCGGAGCTTTTCTAGTCATCAGTCTGTCCGTTCGGATCACATTTACAAGCCATTCTCCATCATATTCCTCTTCATTCGGAAAGCATTTAGTTTGAAGTCTCTATCAATAGTTCCCTATAAGTCACCTTTAAGTCCGAAAAAAGAATCTAGTGGTTTGGCAGAGAGAGGGTTTCCGAGTGCGACAGGAGAACGTCAGTGCATCATAATAAGCTTTTTTTGACATTCCGCACATTTACAACAAACCTTAATTATCGTAACATAACAGCGTAGTCTGCCAGACAAGCTAAAGAAACACCATCAGAATGACTTCCGAGTGCGCATACTCGCTGTGTAAACAATGTACTAGTGACGAAGCCTTTGTACTAACGGAGGCTGTGAACTCTCCGTGTATACTACTGACGGAGGCTGTGAACTCGCCGTGTATACTACTGACGGAGGCTGTGAACTCGCCATGTATACTACTGACGGAGGCTGTGAACTCGCCGTGTATACTACTGACGGAGGCTGTGAACTCGCCGTGTATACTACTGTCGGAGCCAAATGTACTAATAGATGATGAGGCAAGATTTATCACCATTCCTTTCTCCCATCCTCGTTCCTTTCCGACAAACCACGCGAACTAAATGTCTTTTGCGATTTTATCTTAGGGTAAAATTGTTCTTAATGACAAACGGTTTGGGCCAATAATGTTAGCAAAGGCGCGCAAACACGCGAGGGCAAATGATGTTAATGGAGTCATAAATCTACTGTATCAAAAGAGAAAATGGCGAACCTGATTAAACCAAAAAAGAATGCTCGAGCCGCATGAGTAACGATTCTATTATGAAATATTTCCAGGGAATTGAGTTGACATCTCAGATGGGAAGGAATAATGATTGAATGATTGATTTTATTTAAAGGCCCGTAGACAGCTATGGTCATTGTAAACAAACTGTATTCAGCTGCTGTATCTGCAAAATCAAAACCTTCATGGTTTAAAACATGTGGGCGGGGCATCTAGTACTCTGAGAAGGGAGTTTAGAATAATGTAGATTAAATGTAAAACATAAATCAATAAAGTATGGTAGATTGGATATGTTGTCGATGAGTATGGTGTGTGAAAAATAATGTAAAATATGGAGTGGTATTTTCATAAAAAAAATCAATCTCTTTCTAATAGTCGAATATTCGATCCAATGCCGCAGAAGATAATAAAGTTTTCATATCTGTTCTATGAAAATATTTTATCACGAAAAAAATATAAATTTGAGCTTCCGATCATAAAATGTGCAATGGCGAATATGGAGTCACGTGCATAGCGTACAGATGGGTTTTCCCGTTTTAAAAAGGTGTGAATGGGTAAGATAAATATGTCTAGTGAGAGGTTGAGTGAGGATTACTTCCTCTCCGGGACGTTTTGGAGGGCGTGAACCAACATACGGTTTGTGCAGAAGTTGATTCGACTTTTCTGTGTGGGAGTTGATTCGATTACTCGTTATAGAAGTTGATTCCAGAATTCTGTGAAGACGATTTGACTACCCTGTGAAGACGATTTGACTATTCTGTGTTGACGATTTGACTACTCTGTATAGACGATTTGACTACTCTGTATAGACGATTTGACTACTCTGTGTAGACGATTTGACTACTCTGTATAGACGATTTGTCTACTCTGTGTAGACGATTTGACTACTCTGTATAGACGATTTGACTACTCTGTGTAGACGATTTGACTACTCTGTATAGACGATTTGACTACTCTGTGTAGACGATTTGTCTAAACTGTGTAGACGATTTGACTATTCTGTGTAGACGATTTGACTACTCTGTATAGACGATTTGTCTACTCTGTGTAGACGATTTTGACTACTCTGTGTAGACGATTTGTCTACTCTGTGTAGACGATTTGACTACTCTGTGTAGACGATTTGACTATTCTGTATAGATGATTTGTCTACTCTGTATAGACGATTTGACTACTCTATATAGACGATTTGACTACTCTGTATAGACGATTTGACTACTCTGTATAGACGATTTGACCACTCTGTATAGACGATTTGACTACTCTGTATAGACGATTTGACTATCCTTTGAAGACGATTTGACTACTCTGTATAGACGATTTGACTACTCTGTGTAGACGATTTGTTTAAACTGTATAGACGATTTGACTACTCTGTATAGACGATTTGACTACTCTGTATAGACGATTTGACTACTCTGTGTAGACGATTTGTCTACTCTGTATAGACGATTTGACTACTCTGTGTAGACGATTTGTCTACTCTGTGTAGACGATTTGACTACTCTGTGTAGACGATTTGACTACTCTGTGTAGACGATTTGACTATTCTGTGTAGACGATTTGACTACTCTGTGTAGACGATTTGTCTACTCTATATAGACGATTTGACTACTCTGTGTAGACGATTTGTCTACTCTGTGTAGACGATTTGACTACTCTGTGTAGACGATTTGACTACTCTGTGTAGACGATTTGTCTACTCTGTATAGACGATTTGACTACTCTGTGTAGACGATTTGACTATTCTGTGTAGACGATTTGTCTACTCTGTGTAGACGATTTGTCTACTCTGTGTAGACGATTTGACTACTCTGTGTAGACGATTTGACTACTCTGTATAGACGATTTGACTACTCTGTAGACGATTTGTCTACTCTGTATAGACGATTTGACTACTGTGTAGACGATTTGACTATTCTGTGTAGACGATTTGACTACTCTGTGTAGACGATTTGTCTAAACTGTATAGACGATTTGACTACTCTGTAGACGATTTGTCTACTCTGTATAGACGATTTGACTACTGTATAGACGATTTGACTACTCTGTGTAGACGATTTGACTACTCTGTGTAGACGATTTGTCTACTCTGTGTAGACGATTTGACTACTCTGTGTAAACGATTTGACTACTCTGTGTAGACGATTTGTCTACTCTGTATAGACGATTTGACTACTCTATATAGACGATTTGTCTACTCTGTGTAGACGATTTGACTATTCTGTGTGGACGATTTGACTACTCTGTATAGACGATTTGACTACTCTGTGTAGACGATTTGACTACACTGTATAGACGATTTAACTACTCTGTATAGACGATTTGACTACACTGTATAGACGATTTAACTACTCTGTATAGACGATTTGTCTACTCTGTGTAGACGATTTGACTACTCTGTATAGACGATTTGACTACTCTGTATAGACGATTTGTCTACTCTGTGTAGACGATTTGTCTACTCTGTGTAGACGATTTGTCTACACTCTGTAGACGATTTGACTACTCTATATAGACGATTTGACTACTCTGTGTAGACGATTTGACTTTTCTGTATAGACGATTTGACTACTCTGTATCGACGATTTGACTACTCTGTATCGACGATTTGACTACTCTGTATCGACGATTTGACTACTCTGTGTAGACGATTTGTCTACTCTCTGTAGACGATTTGACTACTCTATATAGACGATTTGACTTCTGTATAGACGATTTGACTACTCTGTATAGACGATTTGACTACTCTGTATAGACGATTTGACTACTCTGTGTAGACGATTTGTCTACTCTGTGTAGACGATTTGTCTACTCTGTGTAGACGATTTGTCTACTCTGTGTAGACGATTTGACTACTCTGTGTAGACGATTTGACTACTCTGTATAGACGATTTGTCTACTCTGTGTAGACGATTTGACTACTCTGTATAGACGATTTGACTACTCTGTATAGACGATTTGTCTACTCTGTGTAGACGATTTGCCTACTCTGTGTAGACGATTTGTCTACTCTGTGTAGACGATTTGACTACTCTGTATAGACGATTTGACTACTCTGTGTAGACGATTTGACTACTCTGTGTAGACGATTTGACTACTCTGTATAGACGATTTGACTATTCTGTGTTGACGATTTGACTACTCTGTGTAGACGATTTGACTATTCTGTATCGACGATTTGACTACTCTCTGTAGACGATTTGACTACTCTGTGTAGACGATTTGACTACTCTGTATAGACGATTTGACTATTCTGTGTTGACGATTTGACTACTCTGTGTAGACGATTTGACTACTCTGTATAGACGATTTGACTACTCTCTGTAGACGATTTGACTACTCTGTGTAGACGATTTGACTACTCTCTGTAGACGATTTGACTACTCTGTGTAGACGATTTGACTACTCTGTGTAGACGATTTGACTACTCTGTGTAGACGATTTGACTATTCTGTGTAGACGATTTGACTACTCTGTGTAGACGATTTGACTACTCTCTGTAGACGATTTGACTACTCTGTGTAGACGATTTGACTATTCTGTGTAGACGATTTGACTACTCTGTGTAGACGATTTGACTATTCTGTGTAGACGATTTGTCTACTCTGTGTAGACGATTTGTCTACTCTATATAGACGATTTGACTACTCTGTGTAGACGATTTGTCTACTCTGTGTAGACGATTTGACTACTCTGTGTAGACGATTTGACTATTCTGTATAGACGATTTGTCTACTCTGTATAGACGATTTGACTACTCTATATAGACGATTTGACTACTCTGTATAGACGATTTGACTACTCTGTATAGACGATTTGACTACTCTGTATAGACGATTTGACTACTCTGTATAGACGATTTGACTATCCTTTGAAGACGATTTGACTACTCTGTATAGACGATTTGACTACTCTGTGTAGACGATTTGTTTAAACTGTATAGACGATTTGACTACTCTGTATAGACGATTTGACTACTCTGTATAGACGATTTGACTACTCTGTGTAGACGATTTGTCTACTCTGTATAGACGATTTGACTACTCTGTGTAGACGATTTGTCTACTCTGTGTAGACGATTTGACTACTCTGTGTAGACGATTTGACTACTCTGTGTAGACGATTTGACTATTCTGTGTAGACGATTTGACTACTCTGTGTAAACGATTTGTCTACTCTATATAGACGATTTGACTACTCTGTGTAGACGATTTGTCTACTCTGTGTAGACGATTTGACTACTCTGTGTAGACGATTTGACTACTCTGTGTAGACGATTTGTCTACTCTGTATAGACGATTTGACTACTCTGTGTAGACGATTTGACTATTCTGTGTAGACGATTTGTCTACTCTGTGTAGACGATTTGTCTACTCTGTGTAGACGATTTGACTACTCTGTGTAGACGATTTGACTACTCTGTATAGACGATTTGACTACTCTGTAGACGATTTGTCTACTCTGTATAGACGATTTGACTACTGTGTAGACGATTTGACTATTCTGTGTAGACGATTTGACTACTCTGTGTAGACGATTTGTCTAAACTGTATAGACGATTTGATTACTCTGTAGACGATTTGTCTACTCTGTATAGACGATTTGACTACTGTATAGACGATTTGACTACTCTGTGTAGACGATTTGACTACTCTGTGTAGACGATTTGTCTACTCTGTGTAGACGATTTGACTACTCTGTGTAAACGATTTGACTACTCTGTGTAGACGATTTGTCTACTCTGTATAGACGATTTGACTACTCTATATAGACGATTTGTCTACTCTGTGTAGACGATTTGACTATTCTGTGTGGACGATTTGACTACTCTGTATAGACGATTTGACTACTCTGTGTAGACGATTTGACTACACTGTATAGACGATTTAACTACTCTGTATAGACGATTTGACTACACTGTATAGACGATTTAACTACTCTGTATAGACGATTTGTCTACTCTGTGTAGACGATTTGACTACTCTGTATAGACGATTTGACTACTCTGTATAGACGATTTGTCTACTCTGTGTAGACGATTTGTCTACTCTGTGTAGACGATTTGTCTACACTCTGTAGACGATTTGACTACTCTATATAGACGATTTGACTACTCTGTGTAGACGATTTGACTTTTCTGTATAGACGATTTGACTACTCTGTATCGACGATTTGACTACTCTGTATCGACGATTTGACTACTCTGTATCGACGATTTGACTACTCTGTGTAGACGATTTGTCTACTCTCTGTAGACGATTTGACTACTCTATATAGACGATTTGACTTCTGTATAGACGATTTGACTACTCTGTATAGACGATTTGACTACTCTGTATAGACGATTTGACTACTCTGTATAGACGATTTGACTACTCTGTGTAGACGATTTGTCTACTCTGTGTAGACGATTTGTCTACTCTGTGTAGACGATTTGTCTACTCTGTGTAGACGATTTGACTACTCTGTGTAGACGATTTGACTACTCTGTATAGACGATTTGTCTACTCTGTGTAGACGATTTGACTACTCTGTGTAGACGATTTGACTATTCTGTATAGACGATTTGTCTACTCTGTATAGACGATTTGACTACTCTATATAGACGATTTGACTACTCTGTATAGACGATTTGACTACTCTGTATAGACGATTTGACTACTCTGTATAGACGATTTGACTACTCTGTATAGACGATTTGACTATCCTTTGAAGACGATTTGACTACTCTGTATAGACGATTTGACTACTCTGTGTAGACGATTTGTTTAAACTGTATAGACGATTTGACTACTCTGTATAGACGATTTGACTACTCTGTATAGACGATTTGACTACTCTGTGTAGACGATTTGTCTACTCTGTATAGACGATTTGACTACTCTGTGTAGACGATTTGTCTACTCTGTGTAGACGATTTGACTACTCTGTGTAGACGATTTGACTACTCTGTGTAGACGATTTGACTATTCTGTGTAGACGATTTGACTACTCTGTGTAAACGATTTGTCTACTCTATATAGACGATTTGACTACTCTGTGTAGACGATTTGTCTACTCTGTGTAGACGATTTGACTACTCTGTGTAGACGATTTGACTACTCTGTGTAGACGATTTGTCTACTCTGTATAGACGATTTGACTACTCTGTGTAGACGATTTGACTATTCTGTGTAGACGATTTGTCTACTCTGTGTAGACGATTTGTCTACTCTGTATAGACGATTTGACTACTCTGTAGACGATTTGTCTACTCTGTATAGACGATTTGACTACTGTATAGACGATTTGACTACTCTGTGTAGACGATTTGACTACTCTGTGTAGACGATTTGTCTACTCTGTGTAGACGATTTGACTACTCTGTGTAAACGATTTGACTACTCTGTGTAGACGATTTGTCTACTCTGTATAGACGATTTGACTACTCTATATAGACGATTTGTCTACTCTGTGTAGACGATTTGACTATTCTGTGTGGACGATTTGACTACTCTGTATAGACGATTTGACTACTCTGTGTAGACGATTTGACTACACTGTATAGACGATTTAACTACTCTGTATAGACGATTTGACTACACTGTATAGACGATTTAACTACTCTGTATAGACGATTTGTCTACTCTGTGTAGACGATTTGACTACTCTGTATAGACGATTTGACTACTCTGTATAGACGATTTGTCTACTCTGTGTAGACGATTTGTCTACTCTGTGTAGACGATTTGTCTACACTCTGTAGACGATTTGACTACTCTATATAGACGATTTGACTACTCTGTGTAGACGATTTGACTTTTCTGTATAGACGATTTGACTACTCTGTATCGACGATTTGACTACTCTGTATCGACGATTTGACTACTCTGTATCGACGATTTGACTACTCTGTGTAGACGATTTGTCTACTCTCTGTAGACGATTTGACTACTCTATATAGACGATTTGACTTCTGTATAGACGATTTGACTACTCTGTATAGACGATTTGACTACTCTGTATAGACGATTTGACTACTCTGTATAGACGATTTGACTACTCTGTGTAGACGATTTGTCTACTCTGTGTAGACGATTTGTCTACTCTGTGTAGACGATTTGTCTACTCTGTGTAGACGATTTGACTACTCTGTGTAGACGATTTGACTACTCTGTATAGACGATTTGTCTACTCTGTGTAGACGATTTGACTACTCTGTATAGACGATTTGACTACTCTGTATAGACGATTTGACTACTCTGTGTAGACGATTTGCCTACTCTGTGTAGACGATTTGTCTACTCTGTGTAGACGATTTGACTACTCTGTATAGACGATTTGACTACTCTGTGTAGACGATTTGACTACTCTGTGTAGACGATTTGACTACTCTGTATAGACGATTTGACTATTCTGTGTTGACGATTTGACTACTCTGTGTAGACGATTTGACTATTCTGTATCGACGATTTGACTACTCTCTGTAGACGATTTGACTACTCTGTGTAGACGATTTGACTACTCTGTATAGACGATTTGACTATTCTGTGTTGACGATTTGACTACTCTGTGTAGACGATTTGACTACTCTGTATAGACGATTTGACTACTCTCTGTAGACGATTTGACTACTCTGTGTAGACGATTTGACTACTCTCTGTAGACGATTTGACTACTCTGTGTAGACGATTTGACTACTCTGTGTAGACGATTTGACTACTCTGTGTAGACGATTTGACTATTCTGTGTAGACGATTTGACTACTCTGTGTAGACGATTTGACTACTCTCTGTAGACGATTTGACTACTCTGTGTAGACGATTTGACTATTCTGTGTAGACGATTTGACTACTCTGTGTAGACGATTTGACTATTCTGTGTAGACGATTTGACTACTCTGTGTAGACGATTTGACTACTCTGTATAGACGATTTGACTACTCTGTATAGACGATCTGACTACTCTGTGTAAACGATTTGACTACTCTGTATAGACGATTTGACTATTCTGTAAAGACGATTTGACTACTCTGTGTAGACGATTTGTCTACTCTGTGTAGACGATTTGACTACTCTGTGTAAACGATTTGTCTACTCTGTGTAGACGATTTGACTACTCTGTGTAAACGATTTGACTACTCTGTATAGACGATTTGACTACTCTGTATAGACGATTTGACTACTCTGTATAGACGATTTGACTACTCTGTATAGACGATTTGACTACTCTGTATAGACGATTTGACTACTCTGTGTAGACGATTTGTCTACTCTGTGTAGACGATTTGACTACTCTGTATAGACGATTTGACTACTCTCTGTAGACGATTTGACTACTCTGTATAGACGATTTGACTACTCTGTATAGACGATTTGACTACTCTGTGTAGACGATTTGACTACTCTGTATAGACGATTTGACTACTCTGTATAGACGATCTGACTACTCTGTGTAAACGATTTGACTACTCTGTATAGACGATTTGACTATTCTGTAAAGACGATTTGACTACTCTGTGTAGACGATTTGTCTACTCTGTGTAGACGATTTGACTACTCTGTGTAAACGATTTGACTACTCTGTGTAGACGATTTGACTACTCTGTGTAAACGATTTGACTACTCTGTATAGACGATTTGACTACTCTGTATAGACGATTTGACTACTCTGTATAGACGATTTGACTACTCTGTATAGACGATTTGACTATTCTGTAAAGACGATTTGACTACTCTGTATAGACGATTTGACTACTCTGTATAGACGATTTGACTACTCTGTATAGACGATTTGACTACTCTGTATAGACGATTTGACTACTCTGTATAGACGATTTGACTACTCTGTGTAGACGATTTGTCTACTCTGTGTAGACGATTTGACTTCTGTATAGACGATTTGACCACTCTGTATAGACGATTTGACTACTCTGTATAGACGATTTGACTACTCTGTATAGACGATTTGACTACTCTGTATAGACGATTTGACTACTCTGTATAGACGATTTGACTACTCTGTATAGACTATTTGACTACTCTCTGTGTAAACGATTTGACCATTCTGTGTAGACGATTTGACTACTCTGTGAAGACGATTCGACCACTCTGTGTAAACGATTTGACCATTCTGTGTAGACGATTTGACTACTCTGTGTAGACGATTTGACTACTCTGTGTAGACGATTTGACTACTCTGTGTAAACGATTTGACCATTCTGTGTAGACGATTTGACTACTCTGTGTAAACGATTTGACCATTCTGTGTAGACGATTTGACTACTCTGTGTAGACGATTTGACTACTCTGTGTAGACGATTTGACTACTCTGTGTAGACGATTTGACTACTCTGTGTAGACGATTTGACTACTCTGTGTAGACGATTTGTCTACTCTGTGTAGACGATTTGACTACTCTGTGTAGACGATTTGTCTACTCTGTGTAGACGATTTGACTACTCTGTGTAGACGATTTGACTACTCTGTGTAGACGATTTGACTACTCTGTGTAGACGATTTGACTACTCTGTATAGACCATTTGACTACTCTGTGTAGACGATTTGACTACTCTGTGTAGACGATTTGACTACTCTGTGTAGACGATTTGACTACTCTGTGTAGACCATTTGACTACTCTGTGTAGACGATTTGACTACTCTGTATAGACGATTTGACTACTCTGTATAGACGATTTGACTACTCTGTATAGACCATTTGACTACTCTGTGTAGACGATTTGACTACTCTGTGTAGACGATTTGACTACTCTGTGTAGACGATTTGACTACTCTGTGTAGACCATTTGACTACTCTGTGTAGACGATTTGACTACTCTGTGTAGACCATTTGACTACTCTGTGTAGACCATTTGACTACTCTGTGTAGACGATTTGACTACTCTGTGTAGACGATTTGACTACTCTGTATAGACGATTTGACTACTCTGTGTAGACGATTTGTCTACTCTGTGTAGACGATTTGACTACTCTGTATAGACGATTTGACTACTCTCTGTAGACGATTTGACTACTCTGTGTAGACGATTTGACTACTCTGTGTAGACGATTTGACTACTCTGTGTAGACGATTTGACTACTCTGTGTAGACGATTTGACTACTCTGTGTAGACCATTTGACTACTCTGTGTAGACGATTTGACTACTCTGTGTAGACCATTTGACTACTCTGTGTAGACGATTTGACTACTCTGTGTAGACGATTTGACTACTCTGTGTAGACGATTTGACTACTCTGTATAGACGATTTGACTACTCTGTGTAGACCATTTGACTACTCTGTGTAGACGATTTGACTACTCTGTGTAGACCATTTGACTACTCTGTATAGACGATTTGACTACTCTCTGTAGACGATTTGACTACTCTGTGTAGACGATTTGACTACTCTGTGTAGACGATTTGACTACTCTGTGTAGACGATTTGACTACTCTGTGTAGACGATTTGACTACTCTGTGTAGACCATTTGACTACTCTGTGTAGACGATTTGACTACTCTGTGTAGACCATTTGACTACTCTGTGTAGACGATTTGACTACTCTGTGTAGACGATTTGACTACTCTGTGTAGACGATTTGACTACTCTGTATAGACGATTTGACTACTCTGTGTAGACGATTTGACTACTCTGTGTAGACGATTTGACTACTCTGTGTAGACCATTTGACTACTCTGTGTAGACGATTTGACTACTCTGTGTAGACGATTTGACTACTCTGTGTAGACGATTTGACTACTCTGTATAGACGATTTGACTACTCTGTGTAGACCATTTGACTACTCTGTGTAGACGATTTGACTACTCTGTGTAGACGATTTGACTACTCTGTGTAGACGATTTGACTACTCTGTGTAGACGATTTGACTACTCTGTGTAGACGATTTGACTACTCTGTATAGACGATTTGACTACTCTGTGTAGACGATTTGACTACTCTGTGTAGACGATTTGACTACTCTGTGTAGACCATTTGACTACTCTGTGTAGACGATTTGACTACTCTGTGTAGACGATTTGACTACTCTGTGTAGACGATTTGACTACTCTGTATAGACGATTTGACTACTCTGTGTAGACCATTTGACTACTCTGTGTAGACGATTTGACTACTCTGTGTAGACGATTTGACTACTCTGTGTAGACCATTTGACTACTCTGTGTAGACGATTTGACTACTCTGTGTAGACCATTTGACTACTCTGTGTAGACCATTTGACTACTCTGTGTAGACGATTTGACTACTCTGTATAGACCATTTGACTATTCTGTGTAGACGATTTGACTACTCTGTGTAGACGATTTGACTACTCTCTTTGTAGTAGTTGATTCGACTAAGATTGACTGATAACAGGTTATCTTGTTGCTATTTTTGATATGATAACAACCATGTGAACTGTCGACAGGGTTCGTGTAATGAATTCTGGATAAAAACAATCGAGACCTAGACGTTTTTTTTTCCATATGTACTGTGTTGAACAGTTCCCGGTCCAGCTGTCCGAGTTCGTGCCCTGACATATATACAAACAACTAAAGTGTAGGTCTGGTATATGTTTTACACGCGCCAGGGATTTGTATATATTTAAGCATTGAACTGATACCAAATGGTAGTATACAGTCGATATGAATATATTTTATGTCGCCCATTACTGTATACTACCATTTAGTAACAGTTCATTTATTTCATATTTCAGATGCATTTGTAGATATCGTTAAATTATCCACAACTGCATAATTTCTGATTATTCTAAATTCAAGCCGTTTTTCTGCGCAATGATATACGGTTAACATTTAGAAGTGATGCGGCGTTGAACGGGTATTGCACAGAACAGAATCGATTCCTCGGAAACACTTATGTTTCTATCGACTGGATTTACGTTAATTTCAGAAGAATATCAGCTCTTAAATTCTAAATGAACGTCGTCTTGTCAGTAGGTGAACACGATTCCAAGGATATTTCGTTCGAAACAGATTCCAGTCTAACCGGTCACATCAGTGTCGCTAACTTAGCAGACGATTTTCAACTTCACAGGGGCTCGATTTCGGAGTAACCACAAAACTAAAATTCAGTATGCATACACAACCAGAAACCATTTCGATACTGCTGATTTTGCTGGACTTTTAATAATTCGGAAACGAGCCCCTGTGAGTGTGACGACACCGACAATATGATACCTTCCTATATATCAAGAATAGCATTTAAATGATAATTTTGTGAGGACTTCATTTTTTGTTTGTTACTAAGTTGCTTTATTTTTTTGTTGTGGATTATAAATGCTAGCATTCGAAAGCTCTCTAGGCCTAAATTAACTGGCGGCCATAGTTTTGACCTACAACACCTGGAGCTGTATTCCTACACTTACCCAATCACTGTAAATTATAGTACATTTTGTATACAGTCTCATGAATACAATTTGGTTTACTAACGACATAGTATTATAGGCAAATGCAATACAGAATGTAAATATGTAAATATAAGTTTTATTTATGCCATTGGTAACCATAAGTATCTGACAGTATACAAACAAGTCGACGGAGGATATGGTTATCTGAGACCAGCCCTAGACCCATCCCTACAAAATGTCTCTTAAGTTATATATCACAGTACATTTAACATTGTCGACCCCGCAGGTCTATAATGGATACTGTCTCCCTGGTATTCTGAATATATCGGAATTTCATAACGCTATCCTACCTGGACGTCATTCTACCTGGACGTTATATCTATTTTAGTTTTAACAAGTGTGAAGCCTGTTGTATTACTTCATACTGAATTTACCAATTATAGTGTACATTTATATTTTTTTTTCATTTTTTATACATATCATAATACAGCAGTTATTTGCTTAACAAAAAAATCGCCCATGGCCAGGCTGTCCTACTGTAGTGTGCTACCTAATGTTATATAATTTACCATTTCCTGTTGGTGAGTTTCTTCTTTCCGTATCATTTTTAAATGAACAACAACAACAACAACAACAACAACAACAAGATGACGAGGGTGAGGAAGGAGGTCGTTATTGGTTTTACTTTAGTTAGATGGTTTCTCGGTAATATGCTCTAGAATTATTTCTGGTCTGTTTTTGAAATTGACCCTTTACTCTTTAATCCATCTATAGAGAAATTATATATTTCAAAAAAAAAAAAAAATGACAATCACACTGAAGATGCGACATGCATGTAGCACTTTCAGAACATCATGACAATCTTGAGGAATAGCAGTAACCAATTTTAAATTTGAAAAAGAATAAAATGGTGGCCATCTTGAATATCCGACCAAGTTCCAAATGTGGCAAATACAAAATGACCTATATCGACCACGCCCCTTATGTGTCATGAAGATCCCCACGGGAAAAATGGCAATCTGTATTCATCAAAATATAAATGCAGCTGGTGGCTAGCTGAAGATTCTTAATCTGCAACCTAAAAAATAAAACTCAGTTAGACGGACATTTTGAAAAATCGATCAAAGCTCGTAGTTCCATATAAAGTTTCATAGATTTTATCGAATATTTTCGAACTTTTTCATGAATAGATTGTTCATTTAGCAAATCTAACTTAAATGAAAAGAAGTCAGGCTATGTAGTACTGGTCTTTATACATTGGTGGACAGTGTCAGACGGCCATCATTGTCAGCCATATTTTGATTGGACAGTGTCAGACGGCCATCATTGTCAGCCATATTTTGATTGGACAGTGTCAGACGGCCATCATTGTCAGCCATATTTTCACGTCTGACTGTAACACGGAAATATCTGACAATCTCTCATGTGGATACATAAAGATGAATAGCCTCGACCCGCATCAATATCTCAAATGGCGATGTCGATTTGTGTATTAGTCATAATTAATGTCGGCCATATCGATCTGCAAGTTTATTCTCATCAGAGATGTAATGCAACGCAACATATACTCCCTGCCGTTTTAGCAGTGCGTATGCGTGTTTGCTTGTAATGCCTAACTGTAATTAATGAAATTAACACGTTTTATCCCGGGACGTCACCTGTTGACCTAAACTACGGACAAGTCACCCCAAAGTCCGATAATCTGTAACACGATCGTCCCGTCTGAGTGGTCCTCTATTCCTACCAGATTATTGATGTTTACATTATAATCTACAACTTCAACGAGCATGAACTGGTATTAGATGGCCTCATCAACGAGCATGAACTGGTATTAGATGGCCTCATCACGACAGTTGAGCGAGTTTTTCTGGTTAATTCAAGCATCGCCGGTTCCATGACCGGGCAAACAATGTAATTCAATACCAGGGGGTCGTAATGACTACTACACAAATACAGCCTTTATTGATTTCGTCTCGTTACATTTATACCTTGTTTTCAAATCCCAGCAGGGGAACAGTATCCGCGGACACTACTATGACTCAGCATCGATATGTATTTGTTACCGAGAGGTAAACGTTGTATGTGTCGTCATAAGATGTCACGTCCTCAAAGTGCGTGAGCTCTCAAATATCAAATATACGTACACGAACAAGACTGGATTTGGAATTGGTTGTCCGCCATTTTGTTTGCGGTTTGTTTAGTACGTCCAAAAACATGTTTGTGCAGAACGCCTATATTTCAGATGTACCGAACGGTGTAAGATCAACTAGGTCTGCATTGTATTAAACCATTTGGTCTATCAGCATTGCAGATACTGTTTAAAGCGTTCATTCTATTTCAAACACCTGAGTTAACACGAGAAAACAGTATAACTAGTTTACACATCGAGTGACGTGGTAAATTGCACGCGCATCACGGAAGGCCGCCATTAAACTTCCAAAGCTGGAACGGAGAACGACACATTCCTGCCATTTCGTTAGCTAAAAAAGTAGGTCCTACGGAAACAACCGATTGCTTTTCAATTATTCGTGAACTTATATTTCTTTGTACATTTTTACATCAGTTTGAAGCTTCCAAAACTATCAATTTCAATACTCAGGCACAAAACATAATTATGCTATGAAACTTTTTGTTATGTTTCACGACATTATTGAACTTCGGCCCCGTTCGGAAATCCAGCATGCTATCATGTCCATGTTTAATTTTCTCGGAAAAAAATAGAGATTTTATATTGTAGCATTTTTCCTAAAAAAAAAAAAATATATTTTCCTGATTTTTTGCACAAAAAGGGCGCTATATTCATGCTTATGTACATATTTTGACTTAAAAGCCTATTTATAAATGTGGGACTACGGAGGCTACCAATAACACATAGAACAAGGGTACATTTACGTAATTTCGCACAGTACGTAAATTCGCACACCTGACGATTTTTTGCGTTTTTCCTTCAAGTGGTCGAGGACTGTGTTTTTTGTTGATATGTTGACTAATGCAAACCTTTAGTGGAACATTTGCCATTTTAAGTACATCTTTTCAGATTAAGTTCGTTTTGGAAACAAATTTTAACTAATACGACTCTCTTCCGATAAAATTGATACCGGATGATTAAATATTTTATTTAAAATAATCCCAGTTGTTGATTGACATGTGAATTTGCAAATATTTAGGGAAAATATCATTTGATCAGATTATATACAAAACTGAATACAAATCCACCAAGTATAACTAATAACAGCGCTGACCTGCAGACACCCCGTCATTATCACCGCCTTATTTACATTACCTCCGTAGGGAGCGGTCATTGTTTAAAGCAAAAATGGCGGTAAATTGACACTTTCCAATTTTACATTATTTTGTTTTTTAAAGATTTTTTTAATCATGGCATTGGGCTTAATCTTAGTTTAGGATGTTGTTTGTCTACAAAATGGCTAAAAACTATTTTTACCAACACAATTAAAGAAGTTAAATGGGTGTGCGAAATTACGTTCCCGATCGTCTTCAAACCCAGCAATAAACACAAGTTAACAACAGCTCCCATGCGCAGTGATACGTGTGCGCATATCAGGTTGCACACTTGTATGTTACCAAGCATCTGTACATCTAACGATGTGAGGTATTCTTTCTTGATTTGAAATAGATTTGATGGAAATGTATTGAAATACATACCGAAAGTTTGCGAAATTAGGTACACCCATTCTACAGACTATCGTGTTGGCTTCTTAGGCCATTTTGAAACTCCAACTTTTGCTCAAAGATTGTCATGTATACCAAAATGTTTGTTTGGACAGGTAACAATTAGAAATCTTTCTAATGTTTTAAACGTACAGTTTTATTTTCTGCTGGTCCATCCTTACGGTAGACATGACAGCTAGTTTTTTTTGCGACAGTTTTAAGTGTTTCTTTTTTACATCGACACTTTCTGTCACATAACCATGAAACAAGTAAATGGATAAACCGGCTCCAACCCGTTAACCCTAACTCATACCTAGTTATAACGTAGTGAGCCCGAAAGTCTGTAAACCAAACGAGGATGTAGTTACCGGTAACTACTGTCAATAAACAGAAAATTCAACAAATGAAATAATAAACCAGTACAGTAGTAGTACAGGTAAAGTATGTTAAAATGTTTCTTTTTACACCGAACGTTTGATAAATACTGGCCACAAAGATTGTTTAACCATAAAACATGTAAGTTTAGACGAGAATTGTTATCCCAGATATCCCCAACTCCAACCCATCAACCCGAACCCATAATACACTGTTAAATACGTAGTAACTTGTCAATAAACAGAAAAATTCACAATAACTTACAGTAATAGTTACAGCGGTCTGTCAGCCTTCTGATTTCATTATGTCTCGTTATTGTCCACAATTAACTCGAGATCAGCATTATTCCAAAATGCAACAGAAAAAAAAAAATCAGTGAGCACTGTGATGCCATGTTCATGATATCGAATACTCTAATACCCCACCCCCTGTGGTTACAGTAAAATATTAACATAAAAAGTACATGCGAGTAGTGTCCGAACATGTGGTCCAGTTAATCGTATTAATGTCTTAAATCGAGCTATATTTATACCACCGGTCCAGTTAACCGTATTAATGGCTTAAATCGAGCTATATTTATACCACCGGTCCAGTTAACCGTATTAATGTCTTAAATCGAGCTATATTTATACCACCGGTCCAGTTAACCGTATTAATGTCTTAAATCGAGCTATGTTTATACCACCGGTCCAGTTAACCGTATTAATGACTTAAACCGAGCTATATCGATACCACCGGTCCAGTTAACCGTATTAATGCCTTAAATCGAGCTATATTTATACCACCGGTCCAGTTAACCGTATTAAATCGAGCTATGTTTATACCACCGGTCCAGTTAACCGTATTAATGACTTAAACCGAGCTATGTTTATACCACCGGTCCAGTTAACCGTATTAAATCGAGCTATATTTATACCACCGGTCCAGTTAACCGTATTAATGTCTTAAATCGAGCTATATTTATACCACCGGTCCAGTTAACCGTATTAATGACTTAAATCGAGCTATATTTATACCACCGGTCCAGTTAACCGTATTAATGTCTTAAATCGAGCTATGTTTATACCACCGGTCCAGTTAACCGTATTAATGACTTAAACCGAGCTATATTTATACCACCGGTCCAGTTAACCGTATTAATGTCTTAAATCGAGCTATATTTATACCACCGGTCCAGTTAATCATATCAATGTCTTAAATCGAGCTATATTTATACCACCGGTCCAGTTAACCGTATTAATGACTTAAACCGAGCTATATTTATACCACCGGTCCAGTTAACCGTATTAATGACTTAAATCGAGCTATATTTATACCACCGTCCAGTTAATCATATTAATGTCTTAAATCGAGCTATATCGATACCACCGGTCCAGTCATTAAGGTATGAATTAGTTATCCCGACATGTCGTCATAAAAATCTCAAGTGGTCAGGATTCCCGAATAGGGCTGTTGCAGTTACTTCCCTTGTCCCACATTGTAAAGATAACCGTCAGACAGATGACATTATGAATATCAAACACGTAACTAAGTATATAAATATTTCTTTTTACAAATAGTATTGTTTTATTTTTTTATCTAAGGAATTATCACCATACATACGGCTTTCGTATGTAATATTTCTATACCACGATATATGTCTAAGCCTTGTATTTCTTTGTACATTATATAATGGGCAATGCTAAATAAAATGTTTTCCGTCCACAATGTCCACATCGACAGGACTGACCACTAGGTTGACACGGAATCATTATCAAGATTACTAACATTATTACGGTAACGACAGTGTAAAATGTTCTCTCTCCTTTTACCGTACTTTTTAAAAACCTTTTCATATGAGGGTAGTTTAGAATGTTTGATTGACCTTTTAAACTGTTTTAAAGTGTTACTTTTTTCCAGTGACATGTTATTCCATGAATTACAAGTATTCAGTATACAAAGACCTAGACCAAGACGATAATGAGGAATTTAATATTCATCTCTATTTCTGTGAATATAAGCAGACAGATTAGACATTTTCGGGGGAAGGAGAGACACGAGATAGTTTGGTGAATTACGCGACTAAATGCTATAAAAAGAGTGAGTTTTCTGATATTTAAGGATTAACATCAGTTATTTTTTCTGTTATACAGTCATCGCGGTTTATGAAGAGAGTACACTGCAGTTTTTTTATGTTATGACTGTATAACAGAAAAAATAATTAATGTTAATTCTTATAATTTAATTTCGTCTTATACACACCAAGATATTTCACTTTCTTTGGTGAACTCTTTTCTGTGATAAATTATTACGCAACGTCATCAGCCAATCAAAAATGACGTTACATTTCACAACGTCAAAAAATTTGTTATGGAGGTATAACAAAATTATTTCAGCCAATGAAAATGCGTGTTTCATACAAAATTAAATTATTTCTAGTTTCTGTTAAAGATTGCTGATATAGTCCTAATTTACAATGTACAAACCTGTTATAAGTCTGGCGACAACACCCTTTCATACATCGTAACATGTAAGTTTTTCACATCTGACATTTGGTAAGATGCAGAAATCCATTTATATTTTGAATTTGAAAGAATTTGTTTGCTTTGAAACGTAAGATGAACGTTGCTATTATGCTATATATAATGACACATAACTTTTTAAAGACAGAAGTTTAAAGTTTAATTTTCAAAAGTACTCATTTTGTTATTATACCTATGCCCCCTGTATGACTTTCGTCGAAACTTTATGTATTTTATGGAACTTACTAACTACCATGTCCATCCGGAACTCAAAATAGGATGATCCGAATGATGCCAGGTCTCCAAACCAAGCATTCTCAAAGACATCTCTCTCTTCCAAGGTCACTCTGATAAAAACAAAACTGCTATCAGCAACAAGTATCCACGAAGAGATATATCCAAGTAGGAAGCTCCGTTTTGAATACAATTACTGCAGCAGTAGTGCTCATGGTCACTTACAAATGTAGAGTTAGCACTGTATCACACAGGAAGGCCAATTGGGGCTTAGTGGACCTTTGATTACACGGCGGTACGTATTCGCACCTGTGTTTGAAAATAAAACGCAAATTCTTCTTTCAAAAACCTACCACTTTATACCAAAGAAAATCGATTTTCCCAAGTGTACATTTTTTCTACACATGTTATATATCACTGCAAACGTTTAATGATCGACAATTTTATTTGAACATTTTTTCAGAGTATCCTACACATTTACAAATTAATTTTGTTTCAAAAGTTTAAAATAAAGTCCTGGTATGTAATAAATTTTAATTCGTTCCCAGGTAAGTTTGTAGGAGGTAACTCTTGATTTGTCTCCTCAGGTAGACTAAGTACAGTTCACCCCTCCCCAGTATAGTTATACTAATCCCTGTCCAAGCCAGTACCTCTAACCCCGGTAATTATCGCCGCCGGACACTCCACCGTCCACATGAGAGGTTACGAAATACTTTCATCATCCGATGTTGTATTGTTTATTCCTTATCTTTTTTTTTTAATTCTATTTCACATTAAAGGACCGTTTCATGTTAATCATAATAAGTCATAAAGACGAGACAGGGCAATATGGTGGCAATATAATTTTGTACTTTGTACAAACCCTTCACCGGCACCATCTGTCTCTAATTGTATAATTATTTGTTTGTTAAAACACGGACACGAGTTATAAAGTTGTCATATAAAACATCATCACCGTCAATACATGTTGGAGCTGTCCTGATGGACCTGTCCTGTCGACTGTAATCTACACGATGTCCTGATGGACCTGTCCTGTCGACTGTAATCTACACGATGTCCTGATGGACCTGTCCTGTTGACTGTAATCTACACGATGTCCTGATGGACCTGTCCTGTCGACTGTAATCTACACGATCTGCTGCTTGGGAAGCTGCGAGCTTATATATGCATCTAAAGCTACTGTAACTCACAGGCGCTTGCATAGAAAATGAGAATTTAAAAAAAAATATATCGGTGGTATGTGTACTGTGTAAAAGTGACTTACAGAGTACACATACCACTGTCATATATATAAAAAAAAATGAAAATCACATTTTCTATGCAGGCGCCTGTGCCGTAGCTAGGCGGCAGACAGCAGTGGATCAGACTGGGACCCGAGACCAGCGAATGGACCGAAATAAAGAAAGGTGTTTCCCAGGGTTCTATTGTCGGACCAATGATTTTTAATATTTTTATCAATGATAATTTTACCTTTGTAAAACAATGTGATCTCTATAATTATGAAAAGTTTATGTAGTCTATGCACTTCCTTCAACTTACAGGAATGTGTGAGATATAATCTAGAAAATGACTCTGATTCTTTCGTAGCATTTTTAGATAGCAAAATAGCTTTCGATACTGTTTGGCACGAAGGGTTATTGCTCAAACTGTACAAAATGGGATTTAAAGGCAAAATTTGGACTATATTGAGAAATATGTATACTTGTTTTGTAAGTCACGTTGCCTTTAAGGATTATCAATCTTCACCTGTTCTTATGGAGAGAGGGATCTTGCAAGGGGGGTCCTTATCTGCTAAAATGTACCTGTGTTTTATCAACGATCTGTTAATTGATGTCGATTTGTCGGGAAAAGGAGCCTTTGTTATTGATACCAGGGTTAATATCCCCACACAAGCGGATGACATATGTTTGATCAGTTTCACAAGTGTTGGTTTACAAGATATGGTTACAATTTGTGAAAGTTATAGTTGTAAATGGAAATTTTCATTCTCTGTAGATAAAAGTAAAATTGTTGTTTTTACAAAAGGCAGAAAACAAGTTTTGGTAAAAGATGTGTATTTATATGGTAAAGCATTACCAGTTGTTGAGAATATTACGCACGTTGGTGTGGTTTTGAATTTTAAACTGTGTTCAGCAGACAGAACGGAGTCTGCATGTAAGAGAATGAAAAGTGGAACCATGGCTCTTGTTCGATCTGGTGCTCACCCTAGGACCCTTAATCCTTTAACTGTTTCAAAGATTATTAAGACTAAAGTTTTCCCGTCTGCACTGTATGGGTGTGAACTGTGGCAATTATCGAGAACCGAATTAATCAAATTAGAGCGCGCTCAAAATTTTATTGTAAAATCCATTCAAGGGTTAAACATTAGAACTAGAACTGATATGGCCATTTCCCTAATTGGATGGACCACTATAGAAGGTTTTATTGACATCAGAAAACTTTTATTTCTTGGTCGTCTTTGCAGGCTGGACAGTAAATACTTAACTCATACTATATTTCTCAAACGTCTATTCATGTATCTTTTGAAGGAATCATGTCAAACTGGTTTTATTCCTGATATCGTGAGAATAATTCGCAAGTATGATTTGTTTAATCAGTTGTTGCAGTATACTTCAGATACAGTTTTTCCAAGTAGTTCAAAATGGAAGTCAATCGTCTATAAAGCTGTTTTTAATTGGGAAGAATTAATGATGTACAATAGAATGAATAACGATTCAGATTTCAGTAGGTTTATGCTCATTCAAGATGTAATTTCTCCACATATTTTATGGACAGTAGCACTAAAATTCCCTGAACATCTCAGCAAGTTAAGTAATATAGTTCGACTATGTACGAATTTAAGATCAACAAACCTTATAGAATTGTGCCATTTCTGGGGTATTTTACATGATGACCGTATATCACATATAGTACTCCATTGTACAAAAACTGAAAATCTTAGAGACGATCTCTGGTGTCTTAGTAGTGCTGTTTTTGATATAGAATTTAGCGTGTTCTTACATTCCTTATCGGAATATAACTTAATTCATGTACTACTTGGTGGTAGTCTTCCCTACAGATTAAGTCCATCTGATCATGTGATATTTGTACTGCATAGTGCTATTTTTGTTGATAAAATGTTGTTGTTATATCAGCATTAATAGTGTAATACACGTATGGCATACAATGTTTTTTTTTTTTTTTTTTTTTTTTACATGAGTAGTGCCAAATTAATAACTGTTTAATTGATTTATCAATTATTTATCTATTATTATTATTATATAACCCCTTCGTGTGTGTTAATGCCTGTGAAAGCCTGAGAGGACTTTGCTGGTAGGGCTCTCCCCAACCCCAACCGCTGGGAACCTCAGGCTTCACATGCATTGTAATGATTTTGTATCATTTGCTACTTTCGTGACCTTTCATTATGTAGTTATTTAACTATTTCATTATGTATTCATTTACCCGGTCATCTCTGTAAATAATTGATGTGTTTATTTTTTTGACAACAATGTATATTTCTTTTTGTAACTCTTCAATTTGGAGGAAATAAAGAAATAATAATAATAATAATAATGTTGTATTGTTTATTCCTTATCTTTTTTTTTTAATTCAATTTCACATTAAAGGACCGTTTCATGTTAATCATAATAAGTCGTAAAGACGAGACAGGGCAATATGGTGGCAATATAATTTTGTACCTTGTACAAACCCTTCACCGGCACCATCTGTCTCTAATTGTATAATTATTTGTTTGTTAAAACACGGACACGAGTTATAAAGTTGTCATATAAAACATCATCACCGTCAATACATGTTGGAGCTGTCCTGATGGACCTGTCCAAGACCTTCGACTGTAATCTACACGATCTGCTGCTTGGGAAGCTGCGAGCCTATATATATGCATCTAAAGCTACTGTAACTCACAGGCGCTTGCATAGAAAATGAGAATTAAAAAAAAATTATATCGGTGGTATGTGTACTGTGTAAAAGTGACTTACAGAGTACACATACCACTGTCATATATAAAAAAAAATGAAAATCACATTTTCTATGCAGGCGCCTGTGCCGTAGCTAGGCGGCAGACAGCAGTGGATCAGACTGGGACCCGAGACCAGCGAATGGACCGAAATAAAGAAAGGTGTTTCCCAGGGTTCTATTGTCGGACCAATGATTTTTAATATTTTTATCAATGATAATTTTACCTTTGTAAAACAATGTGATCTCTATAATTATACAGACGAACAATACTCTTTCATAAATTTGTGATAATCTTGAAACTTTAACAATTTGTTTAGAAGAAGAGAGTAAAAATTTAATAAATTCGTTTAGTTTTAATGACATGAAGGGCAATCCAGAAAAAAAAATCAGGCAATAAGTATTGGCAAAAAACAAACAATAGTATAAAATCATTCTCCACCGACAATTGAGAGATTAAATGTGAAGATTGTGTTTAGATTTTTTTTACTCAAATTGGATTCACATATACAAAGAAAATGTATCTCGTTTATGTAGAAATGCCTCTGAACAATTGGCTGTCTTAAAAACACTGAGAAATAACCTTACAAAAAGGGGAACTTACTATTCTAAAAACTGTAATCAAGTCAAATTTAAATTACTGTCCTTTAGCCTGACATTTTTGTACTTTATCAAATACAAGGAATATGGAGAAGGTGCAGGAACGAGTGTTGCGTTTTATCGAAAATGATTAGATGTCCCCTGTCCAAGGTATTTTAAAATTGCACATACTTGTTTTTTACATGTTAATAAGATGAAATGCATGACCTCAGAAGTTTTGATATCTTAAAAGATATTTCTCCCTCTCTTTTACAGAATCTTATTGAGACAAAAGATTTTTTTATAACCTGAGGCATGAAAATCTGGTCAAGATTCCAAAAATCACCTCGACATATGGTTAAAAATCTTTTAGATTTGAGGCGTACCGCTTGTGGAATGGTCTGCCAAACGAATTAAGGTTGGTTGGAAATTATCGATCGTTTCGCGGGCTGGTCCGCTCCTGGGATGGTCAAATCTGCTCCTGTACCAAATGCATACATCAGTAAGTGCGAGTTGTCCCCCTTTGGCTCTTAATTTAATTTCAATTTCCTTATTATATACTCTAACTGTTAAATATATGTCAAGTAGTAATAACGACAGTACAGACAAGTAAATTGTCGAATCTATCTGTTAAATATGTATACAGAACTTTGTGTAATGGTCGTGGGACGAGATGTGTGTCCTGTAGGAAGGGTATGCCAGATCACCTGTGATATGTACAGTATCTCGCCAGCGATATTGACATTTTTTTTTATTTAAACTTTTTATTTTACACCTCCGGTATTTATGTTCTATATTTAACTTACACTGTGGTACTCAATTGTTATATGATCATGTATACCACTAAATCTGATATTTTCGGTGCATTTCTATGTAATGATAATTTCCTAATATGCGACGTTAAATAAAGCTTCTTGAATCTTAAATCTTGAATCACCCACTTCGAATATACAGAAGATATTAAACTGTCATAGAATATCACACTGGTACTTGAGAATTAGTTACAGTCTACATGTAAATGAACACCGGGGGGGTTATATTTTTAATCTAGCCATCCAAAACTTTCAATGTGTGCTGTAACTAATTCTCAACTCCCAGTGGAATTTCACATAATAAGAATATCGAAATATTATGTAAGGTGAGTTAAATATATGTGATACAATTCCACTTGCCTTTCACCTAGGCGTTGGTTTCCACGTGCCACCTGGTCACCCCTCCCCCCCCCCCCCCCCCCCCCCCCCCCCCCCACAGTAAGACCACTCCCACGCTTCCATCCATTTTTTTATAACAAATTAACACCTACACGTATATACAATATATACAGTAGCTGTTGAGACAGATAAGGTTTTTGGCACTTTATCGAAAGAAATGTGAACTTGACGTAGGCATAATCAAAATGGCATCGAATTGGAGCAGAATATTTAAAAGGTTGTTATTTATTTTCTGGCAATTTTTGAGACTGACAACTAGCCCATTGTAGCTTTTAAGATGACACAAATATCTTTGTGTTTTCCGTAAACAAGCTTCCATAAAGTTAATTATAGATTAATACCGATGGAAATACCATAAACTTGACAGGCGAGAGCTCGACGCTGGTTACCGTGGCGTGTTTTTTTTTAAGTTCGGGCCTGGCTTTTATTTTTATCCGGTTGTTAGTATCACCCAACCAACGTGAGTATATCAGAGTTACCTCCCATTCCTGTAGTAGACTATGGTTTGTAAATTTAGCGATGACAGTAACGAAAAGCACCGTGTCACTGCGATGTAAGTGTACTTTGGCGTTTGTCGATTCCATCAGAATAGTCGACTTTTTGTAAGATTTATACTATAGGAACAGTCACTCGTTGGTCTATATCTATATCAACACACGCTGAAATACACCAGGTCAGGTGCCTGGGATCGGGACTTCGATACTGTACAGTCTGACAGTTGTCGGTACATTCGGGGAGACTACAAGTACCGATTCAGCGACTGGCTTTTAATCGACTTTTTTTCAAGCGAATTAATTGTGGAATTTTAAGAAGGTCAGTTTCCATCAGACGTTTTGTTCCTAATACATTGTAGATACTGACAAACATGTTAGTTTTAGAATGTCTATACTTTGCAATGATGCAAACTGGGGTCAAGATATAGAGCGTCCCATATTATGACCTCGTCTTTTTGTTAAGTCAGGGACGTCCCTGGTCAAATTCACCACATTTTTGTTATAGATTTCTGATATAAATCCAAGTTATTGTTACTTTTAAAAGAAGTGATCTTTTATTGTATTTGGCTCACTAACAATTGGTCCTCCACTTATGAATCAAATCTTACTTGAGGGTGCGCCACTCAAGGCTTATTGTGTCTTGGGAATGATCATCTTATAACCCAGTTATTTAAAGGAAGATTTCAACACCTTAAAACTAACAAAATACATCATGATATATTTTGATTAAATTAATATTTTCTCTGTGTACACTGTAGGTCATTTATTAAATGTATTAGATATTTGTAATATACATTGTCTGGGCATCCAGTAGACCCTTGAGAGTATGTTTTGACTCCCAAAATTGAGATCTGACTCTTGAGTTTGAAGGGACTTCTGAAATTGGAAAAGTCAAGGGTCAACTGGATGCCCTGATTGTATTGTAAGAGGAGTGGCAAAATGCACGGTCAGACCGGGGTTGGAACCCTGAACCTCCGAAATACTAGACTGTTGCTCTGTCATTTGGTCTACTTGGCCGCCAATGATCGACCCTGTCCAGTTCTACTACAATGTCATATCCTAGGCTGGCTGGGAAAACTATTGAATTTTACATTGGAAAGAAACAAGATGGGGAAAAACCAAAAGGACTTGTTTGATAGCAACAACAGTCCTTTTTTTAAATTTTCTATACTTTGTTTAATTCCAATGTTAAGTTCTGTATTAGTGTATTAAATGCTATATATATAATTAAACGTAGATAGTGTCCTTGTGATTGATATACATAAAACTAGATAAAAAACACAAACCAGAAAATCACAAGTACTTTCGCTTACTTTCAGAGCAAGCTCTTAGGTGATATATATATAATATAAAGTGTTGATGAATGTTTGACAAAGCTATAAAACACAACAAACCTGGTATGATTGACAAAGCTATAAAACACAACAAACCTGGTATGATTGACAAAGCTATAAAACACAACAAACCTGGTATGATTGACAAAGCTATAAAACACAACAAACCTGGTATGATTGAAATTCCCCTCTGTACCCTAATGGAACACACCAACCCAGGTTCTCTCTCCAAGGAAGCCTTTTGCTTTCACTTGGAGTGGTCTGTGGCACCAATGTAAAAGTTGTGGAAAAATGCCAGACCGGGGTTCGAACCCTGGACCTCCGAACACTAGCCGGATGCTCTACCAATTGAGCTACCTGGTCGCCGACGATCGACCTGATCCAGTTCCACTACACCTGGTTAATTCCCAGACTGTAATTCTAACCAAACATCAAAGCTTCACAAGTTGTATCTTCTGTCATATGTGTCACGACAGTGTGTAAACAGTAAATGTAAGTTCTGTAGAGCTATCATGGTCAAAAAATTAATTTTCCATTGTTTGTACGCAGACTGCGGCTTTCTGATTGGTTGAGATTTTTTTTTCATATCACTATGAAAAAAAATCTGAGAATGGCGCGAAAAATGTGACGTCACAATACGACAATTGATTTGAGAAAAATAATCCCATATAAAACTAGTAAAATTGTACATAATGTAAATTTAAAAAATATTTTTTAAAATTAATTATAAGCGTTGATGTCAATTATTTTTTAGTTTCATAGGGGTATGAAAACAATTTTGTTTGCAAACAAAATTTTTTTCATACCCCGATGAAACTGAAAGTTGTTTCACTTGGTATGTTCCTATAAAGAATCCTAACTCAGAACGTAAATATAATAATATTATTTTGATTTCAGGAATATTGTTTGACTGGGAGTATTTTGGAGAAACAACTTGTTAACACCAGCAAAAAGAAATCTAGACGATCGCAGCCATGGCTAAACTCAATGGAACAGTAAACTCTGTCAGCATGGAGAATGGGGACGCGGACGTTCCGATGCTGGAGCTAGGCACACATAGCTATACACTACCAAAGTTCCGATATGTCAACATTTTTGGTTTCTTCCTATTGGTGGATGCTATTGTATCAGTTATCCTCTGGTTGACCGGTGAGTACTTAACCAATGAACTAAAGGATTCAATATGAATCTGTCTATTATTAAATGAAAGTATGAAGGTAAGAAAATTAAATTTTGAAGCAACAAGATGTAATGATCAAAAGATGAGCTCATTGTTATATATGACAATGCATGATATTGACAAGGAAAATGTACATTCTGAACTAGGGCTAGGGGATAAGATATTTTATTATAACAGAAATGACTCTCATTACTACAGACAAAGGGAGATAACTTTGTTTTATTTTATTATAACTGATGTAGACTCTCATTACTAGGGTTAAAGGGAGATAACTTTGTTTTATTTTATTATAACCTATGTAGACTCATTACTAGGGTTAATGGGAGATAACTTTGTTTTATTTTATTATAACCTATGTAGACTCATTACTAGGGTTAAAGGGAGATAACTTTGTTTTATTTTATTATAACTGATGTAGACTCTAATTACTAGGGTTAAAGGGAGATAACTTTGTTTTATTTTATTATAACTGATGTAGGCTCACATTACTAGGGTTAAAGGGAGATAACTTTATTCTATTATAACATATTTAGACTCTCAATACTACAGATAAAGGCAGATAATTTTGTTTTATTATAACAGATGTAGACTCTCATTACTACAGACATAGACTCTCATTACTACAGACAAAGGGAGATAATTTTGTTTTATTCTATTATAACAGATGTTGACTCTCATTACTACAGATAAAGGGAGATAACTTTGTTTTATTCTATTTTAACAGATGTAGACTCTCATTACTAGGGTTAAAGGGAGATAACTTTGTTTTATTATAACATATGTAGACTCTCAATACCTACAAATAAAGGGAGATAACTTTGTTTTATTTTATTATAACAGGTGGAGACTCTCATTATTTCATACACAATATAACTCATTTCACAATGACATCGTCAGTGTTTGACCTTGCCCTTCTGTCGGCTGTCAAGTTGGTGATCCTTATCGGAATCGTCCTTCCATCCTTAGAAAATTCCTCGTATCAGCTGATAGAGATTGATAACACGACCCATAGACAGTTGAAGGCCAAGAAGATTCGCCTGCATGTGTGCCTAATTATACTCACTATAGGACTGTTATCATATACAACTACCAAAGGGGCATTAGTTCTACATGCATACAAGGACACGGATAATTACACTGTGATGCATGCTACATACAACACCCTAGTCATCTTTGCGTTTGTATGCAGCTTGCTGGAAGTATTATTTGCTCTTTCAAGCTTCACTATGATGAGGAGATTAAAAACTGTGAGAATTCTGCATCGCTTTAATGATGATGGAGAGGAGATTGGAAAAGATGGCGAACCTTTAAAGAGGAGTGTGACCTTTTCTAGATTGGCAGCTCTTGCTAAACCTGTAAGTTAATTTTTAAAATTTTTGTATAGAGAAACTGTGAAAACTGTAATATGGTCTTGTTGATTTCTGTACTTGCTTGACAGGCCCATAGATGTGTGTTTAAAAATACATTGAAAAAAATCCACATGTTCTCTTTAATTGCTCGGTAGTATTAATTGTACAGTATTTTTTGGCAATAAGCCTGTAGATACTGTTACCTATGTCAGTGAAGTTCTTAATAAATCAAGTCAATTTTATAGTACTGCTGCAATACACCAATTCCCTATACATATGATATATAAGATATTTTATGTATAATTTTGTCTCTCTGTACATGTGACAACCCCCTATATCTATGTAAGATATTTTATGTATAATTTTGTCCCCCTGTACATGTGACAACCCCCTATATATATTAAAGATATTTTATGTATAATTTTGTCTCTCTGTACATGTGACAACCCCCTATATCTATGTAAGATATTTTATGTATAATTTTGTCCCTCTGTACATGTGACAACCCCCTATATCTATGTAAGATATTTTATGTAGAATTTTGTCTCTCTGTACATGTGACAACCCCCTATACATATGTAAGATATTTTATGTAGAATTTTGTCTCCCTGTGATTTATAGTACAGGATAAATGCAGTTATATAGATCTATTTATGATATCATCATTAAGAAATATTATATAATTCTTATCTACTATTTCAGCTAAAATTACTCCCCAGTATCTTTTGTATGACAAACTAAACCAAATTAATTCTCTTTTGATTTAAAGCAATTTTTAAAATATTTATTTGTAGGAATTGGGCCTGCTTGGGTTCGCCTCGATAGGTTTGCTGTTTTCCAGTGCCTCCCAGATGGTGGCGCCACTGTTCTTTGGAAAAGTGGTCGATGCTGCTCAGCATAGTATCAGTAAGTCTGGTTGTTAAATCTGTCTGGCAGTGTCGACAGGTCTATAATAAATAACTCACAAAGTTTAGATATAATTTCAATACTAATTTCCTGGGCAATATCACGTCACAATATCACGTCAAATGGAATTATGAATTGCTGAGTAAATTAAACTAATTGCAATACAGCGAGTTCCTTTCCAAGCCTTTTCATCCACAATTTCTAAGAATCCAATACCAAAGGTAGTTTGTAATTTTTTGTTTATAATTTTTCATTTGGTAAAAAGATTGTTTTTTCATTAAAAAAATCAATTTTTTACAGAAAATAAAATCTAGATCTAGATAAATCAACTGTTTTCACTACATACTATATATTTTGTTTTATTTTATTATTAATAATTTTTTTTCCATTGTGGATAAGATATTCAAAAGTTGGGGGTGGGCTTATTCCCGAATATGAGCCTATGAAGAAAAAAAGTGAAAAATAGTGAGGTGGGCTTATCCCAGAGCATGGGCTTATTCCCGGTAAAATACGGTTTATGGCATATAATGTTCTTAACACAAAAAGGAACTGTGTATCAAATATAGAAACAAGGCCTACATCAGCCTGTAGTTATCTGTAGGTAATGTATAACTACCAACTTGTTGTCCAGTTACTCGAACCGAATTACTCCAATACCCCCAAAATGGGCGAAATGGGGCAAGTAGCAAGAATCTCTCTTAAGACATAAGATCAGCTTACTACTGTCTCACTTAAAAAAGGAGGCGTAGCTAGAAACTATCTTGGACATAAGATCAGCTTACTGCTGTCTCACTTAAAAAAGGGCGTAGCTGGAAACTATCTTAGACATAAGATCAGCTTACTGCTGTCTCACTTAAAAAAGGGGGCGTAGCTGGAAACTATCTTAGACATAAGATCAGCTTACTACATATACTGTCTCACTTAAAAAAGGGCGTAGCTGGAAACTATCTTAGATATAAGATCAGCTTACTACTGTCTCACTTAAAAAAGGGGGCGTAGCTGGAAACTATCTTAGACATAAGATCAGCTTACTACATATACTGTCTCACTTAAAAAAGGGCGTAGCTGGAAACTATCTTAGATATAAGATCAGCTTACTGCTGTCTCACTTAAAAAAGGGGGCGTAGCTGGAAACTATCTTAGACATAAGATCAGCTTACTACATATACTGTCTCACTTAAAAAAGGGCGTAGCTGGAAACTATCTTGGACATAAGATCAGCTTACTACTGTCTCACTTAAAAAAGGGCGTAGCTGGAAACTATCTTAGACACAAGATCAGCTTACTACTGTCTCACTTAAAAAAGGGGGCGTAGCTGGAAACTATCTTAGACATTAAAGATCAGCTTACTACTGTCTCACTTAAAAAAGGGGGCGTAGCTGGAAACTATCTTAGACATAAGATCAGCTTACTACATATACTGTCTCACTTAAAAAAGGGCATAGCTGGAAACTATCTTGGACATAAGATCAGCTTACTACTGTCTCACTTAAAAAAGGGCGTAGCTGGAAACTATCTTAGACACAAGATCAGCTTACTACTGTCTCACTTAAAAAAGGGGGCGTAGCTGGAAACTATCTTAGACATAAGATCAGCTTACTGCTGTCTCACTTAAAAAAGGGGGCGTAGCTGGAAACTATCTTAGAGATAAGATCAGCTTACTACTGTCTCACTTAAAAAAGGGGGCGTAGCTGGAAACTATCTTAGACATAAGATCAGCTTACTACTGTCTCACTTAAAAAAGGGGGCGTAGCTGGAAACTATCTTAGACATAAGATCAGCTTACTACTGTCTCACTTAAAAAAGGGGGCGTAGCTGGAAACTATCTTAGACATTAAAGATCAGCTTACTGCTGTCTCACTTAAAAAAGGGCGTAGCTGGAAACTATCTAAGAGATATGATCAGCTTACTACTGTCTCACTTAAAAAAGGGCGTAGCTGGAAACTATTTTAGACACAAGATCAGCTTACTACTGTCTCACTTAAAAAAGGGCGTAGCTGGAAACTATCTTAGACATAAGATCAGCTTACTACTGTCTCAAACACTTAAAAAAAAGGGGGCGTAGCTGGAAACTATCTTAGACACAAGATCAGCTAATTACTACTCTCTCAAACACTTAAAAAAGGGGGCGTAGCTGAAAACTATCTTAGACAAATATAACGGTATTATTTAAGATTTGCTGTACACCTCCATCTTTATCTCCTTTTTCACTCACTTTCATAGTTGGGATAACTAGAAGTCCTCTTAAACTCTAAGGGATCCGTAATGTAATCTTATACCTATCTTTAGGGTTTAAGGGCGTAACTACATTCTCAACTCAGGAAAAAATGTCCACTTAGACTAAGGCTGCTCATGACTGTCCCCTTAAACCCCCTTAGTACACGGTTCTGAAAGCAAGACGGAATCATTGCAATAATTTTGATGCTTTTAGAGAAGAACCGAGATTATTCAGAGATCGCCAAAATTTACTGGAACTTTCCTCATGGTCTGACTGGAACTGTTGATCGTGATCCTATTTACTTGGTTAGTAATTGTAGTTGTTAGCTACTGGAGAAACATAAACCAACATGGATGAGAAGTGTTGAACTACTCACCTCAGATTTCACAAAGTGTTTACAACTCAAGGGTCGTAATTGATTACTGATTGGTGAATTGAGCGTATGATCCTACTAAGTAACATAATGGGAGATTTGGTCATATTTCAGGTGAGCTAACGAGAACTGTTCTAATTATGCTGGGAATCTACCTGGTGGGAAACTTGTTTGGAATGATCCGTGCCTGGCTGTTTACGCTGGCGGGAATGAGGCTAGTGGCTCGGCTCCGTAAACGACTTTTCAACTCTATCATCCAACAGGAAGTGGCCTTCTTTGATGTCAACAGGTAAGCGGTATTAACTGCTGTGTGTCTGATTTTCACACCAACAATCCTTAATGCAAACAAGCACGTACGATCAGTTATTCTGCCACCTTTAATCATGAGGTTCAGTCTTTTTTATTTTCTGTACAATGGTTGGTCTCCTTATGACCAGTTAATCAGAAATGCATTGTTTACCAAACGTTAACATTGTTTACCAAACATTAACATTGTTTACTGTTTTCTCTAGTTCTGAGCTCATCTGTTCCAAGCTTATGCCATGTGGTGTCAGACATCAGTGCATCAACAGTTTAAAAGTTTAACTGAAAGCATCCCTAAATGGTGGGGATTCAAAATGATTTACTACCCCAAAGAAAATCCTGCATTATTTTGTTCAATCTTCAGTTATGACACTTTTGGCAATTCATAAGTAAACTGAGAGTATGGTATTGATTTTTTCACTCTAAAGACATTAAATTGCCTTGTGTCTGTGGTCCATCCCTCCGTAAACAGTTCTCACATTTTCTTGAGAAGCATTGGAAGGATCTTTCTCAAACTTCATATGTGGGTTCCCCAGTGTCCAGCTTGGATTTTGAGAATTGAAGTTTGTTATCGCTATTTCTTGAAAAGTACTAGAGGGATATTCCTCAAACCTTACGCAAAGTTTCCACTTGTTCCTTAGTTAAGCTAATTCGATTCAAATTTTTGATCAGAAAAACAAAATGGCCGGTAGGCGGCCATCTTGGATTTTGAGAATTGAAGTTTTTCTAGTATTTCTAGAAAAGTACTGAGGGATATGTCTCAAACTTCACATGTAGGTTCCAGTTGTTCACCCTCTCAGATTATTTAGATGAATAAAGACAGAAGAGAAAAGTAGAGAAAAGATCAGTTTGATAAAGAACCAATAAAGTTTATTGAATAGTGGGCGCCATATATAAACACTGATTTAATTGGAATTCTCACAAGGAGTCCCCATGCCAAATATCAAGGTTATTAGATCAAAGGTCAAGGTCCAATTTTGTATTTTTTCATTGAATAAAGGACATTTTGTTAAGACCTTATGAAGCATGGTTAGTTGGAATTATACAAAGAATCAACTGTCCAAAGATCAAGGTCAATGGGTCAAAAGTTAAGGACATTTGCTTGAAAAGGTCAAGGTCAAAGTGGATCTCCGAATATGACCCTGGTTCTTAGTGGGAGATGTATTTAAGATTAACATGAAACAAATCAAATCTAACAAAACGGTTTTATACAGGCATTTCCATTTCTGTTAATTAACCCAACAGATATGGAGGCAGATGTGTATGATGTATATTTTCTCCCTTGCCACATGATGTGATCCTCGCTGACCCCTCCGTGTTCTAGCTTTACTTTGAGTCTGATCCAGAAATCCAAATTGCTGACAGTTAAAGTTTTGTATTTAAATATTTCTAATTTCTTTTTAGGTATCTGTTAGATTTCAGTTTGAGGTTTATATATGAAGGTTTTCCTTGGTCCCTACTTGTCTCAATTTGTTTTTGAAAGCAAAATATAGCTGACAGTTGAAGTTCAGCTTTGCTATTTCTAATTCATCGAAATTTTTTTTCTAAAATGTCTTTTAGATTTTAGATAAAGTCTTCCTTGTTACTGGATGATTAAAGTACAGAAAAGATCATTCAGTGGTGGGCACCAAGATCCGTCCTGGATCTCAGGATTTCTCTTTGATATTCTCGTGTTGTTTATGCCCTTAATGAACTTTTTAAGTTTTTTTGTTTCACGATTGCTGTAAAATTTAAATTTATTTGACCATTTTCTCCTATTATCCTAACATAAGTGTGACTGTGTCATTTAATTTTGTCTCTGAATACATCCTCACCTTATGATTTGTTTGTAGGACAGGAGAACTCTGTAACCGGCTGTCCTCAGATACACAAGTCTTACAGAACGCTGTCACGGTAAGTACCCGTATATATATATATATATATACAATAACCGGCTCTCCTCAGATACACAAGTCTTACAGAACGCTGTCACGGTAAGTACCCGTATATATATATATATATACAATAACCGGCTGTCCTCAGATACACAAGTCTTACAGAACGCCGTCACGGTAAGTACCCGTATATATATATATATATGTCAAGTAGTAATAACGACAGTACAGACAAGTAAATTGTCGAATTTTCGAGGCAATCTGCCCCTTTATCACGACACAGGTAAATTACATACGATCACATATAGACATAGAACATGGAACAGTTACACAAATATAGTAGGTATAAACAACAAAAAATATCGTAATGTTGTAAAAATGATCCCCCTCGGCCGATACTTAATTCGCCGAGGGCCTATTATGATTAATTAGGAAACATCTTAGGTGGTGTACAGATGCTAAAAGTAAATGAATAAATAAATAAATAAATAAATAGATAATATAACTTAAAGGTTTAACAAAATAGCATCGCGGGTTGATTCGATGTGATGGCGGCGCGTGTTATGTCGTGAATGTTTTTGTTATTGTTTTTTTCCCCGATATGTACATTTCGTCCCGCAAAACTCGGCCCAAACAGTGGGTAGCAGTGACAATATCGGGTGGCCAATCCCATATTAAAATTGGTTCGTTTAAACGAAATGGAACAAATATTAAAATCATATAGATGTAATTGTGTAGAAAGGTATAATTTAGGCATTAGAAACCAAACAAAAAGGTGGTCGAAAGATCCTATTAGCGTGACGAAAACTGAGTGTCAGGACGACTCGTCACAAACCGACAACATGTACTCGCACAACTTATTCAGCCAATCAGCTGCTGTTTCATGTAAACCAAGTCCCTATATATATATACAATAAAAACAGTTGTTTGCTCCTTACGGACGGAATAATAATTTTAAAACAAAAAAACTTAACATCGTTCTCCTAGCGCTTTCCCTCCATCTTGGGAGTTCTTCAGTTGTGTTAAAGCAGTACTTTTAATTTAAACAAAACTTTCTGAAGAACTCCCAAAATGGAGAGAAAGCGCTAAGAGAACGCTGTTAAGTTTTTTTGTTTAAAAAAAAAAAAATATATATATATATAATTTATATAGGGTCTAGTAAAGTAATAACGACGGCATAAACCAATATAGGTACTGGATCCTAACAAACAAATGTTGGATGCGTATTACTATAAATAGATATATGTCAAGTAGTAATAACGACAGTACAGACAAGTAAATTGTCAAATTTTCGAGGCAATCTGCCCCTTTATCAAGACACAGGTAAATTACATACGATCACATATAGACATAGAACATGGAACAGATACACAAGTCTTACAGAACACTGTCACACTGGGTATATATATAATCCCCTGAAGAGCGGCAGAATGTAGCCACGAAAGTACTAGGGAGACAGCAGATCTGTGTTTGGCTTTTTATTTTATTATATATTATATATATAATATCCGGCTCTCCTTTGTCAAACTATGACATTCTGGTGTAATATTTATATCTGATATTAATAAGAAACAAATAATAAGAATCAAATATTGTCAACGTAAAAAAGTTGTGAGATATAATAATACTGAAATAAACTTTTAATTTAATGTTCTGTCAATTTCAGGTGAATATGTCCATGTTGGTTAGAAATGTACTACAGCTGATTGGCTCCCTCGGTTTCATGTTTTACCTCAATCCCGCGTTAACAGGTGTGCTGTTGTCAGTGGTACCTATCGTGTCACTTGGAGCTGTCCAATATGGTAAGTATTAATATAGGTACAATGTAGGTAAGTGTTAATATAGGTACAATGTAGGTAAGTATTAATATAGGTACACTGTAGGTAAGTGTTAATATAGGTACAATGTAGGTAAGTGTTAATATAGGTACAATGTAGGTAAGTGTTAATATAGGTACAATGTAGGTAAGTGTTAATATAGGTACAATGTAGGTAAGTATTAATATAGGTACAATGTAGGTAATGTTAATATAGGTACAATGTAGGTAATGTTAATATAGGTACAATGTAGGTAATGTTAATATAGGTACAATGTAGGTAAGTGTTAATATAGGTACAATGTAGGTAAGTGTTGATATAGGTACAATGTAGGTAAGTGTTAATATAGGTACAATGTAGGTAATGTTAATATAGGTACAATGTAGGTAAGTGTTAATATAGGTACAATGTAGGTAAGTGTTAATATAGGTACAATGTAGGTAATGTTAATATAGGTACAATGTAGGTAATGTTGATATAGGTACACTGTAGGTAATGTTGATATAGGTACAATGTAGGTAATGTTAATATAGGTACAATGTAGGTAAGTGTTAATATAGGTACAATGTAGGTAAGTGTTAATATAGGTACAATGTAGGTAATGTTAATATAGGTACAATGTAGGTAATGTTAATATAGGTACAATGTAGGTAAGTGTTAATATAGGTACAATGTAGGTAAGTGTTAATATAGGTACTATGTAGGTAATGTTAATATAGGTACAATGTAGGTAAGTGTTGATATAGGTACAATGTAGGTAAGTATTAATATAGGTACAATGTAGGTAAGTGTTGATATAGGTACAATGTAGGTAAGTGTTAATATAGGTACAATGTAGGTAATGTTAATATAGGTACAATGTAGGTAATGTTGATATAGGTACAATGTAGGTAATGTTAATATAGGTACAATGTAGGTAAGTGTTAATATAGGTACAATGTAGGTAAGTGTTAATATAGGTACAATGTAGGTAAGTGTTAATATAGGTACAATGTAGGTAATGTTGATATAGGTACAATGTAGGTAAGTGTTAATATAGGTACAATGTAGGTAATGTTAATATAGGTACAATGTAGGTAAGTGTTGATATAGGTACAATGTAGGTAAGTGTTAATATAGGTACAATGTAGGTAAGTGTTAATATAGGTACAATGTAGGTAAGTGTTAATATAGGTACAATGTAGGTAAGTGTTAATATAGGTACAATGTAGGTAAGTATTAATATAGGTACAATGTAGGTAAGTGTTAATATAGGTACAATGTAGGTAAGTGTTAATATAGGTACAATGTAGGTAAGTGTTAATATAGGTACAATGTAGGTAAGTATTAATATAGGTACAATGTAGGTAAGTGTTAATATAGGTACAATGTAGGTAATGTTAATATAGGTACAATGTAGGTAAGTGTTAATATAGGTACAATGTAGGTAAGTGTTAATATAGGTACAATGTAGGTAAGTGTTAATATAGGTACAATGTAGGTAAGTGTTAATATAGGTACAATGTAGGTAAGTGTTAATATAGGTACAATGTAGGTAATGTTAATATAGGTACAATGTAGGTAAGTGTTAATATAGGTACAATGTAGGTAAGTGTTAATATAGGTACAATGTAGGTAATGTTGATATAGGTACAATGTAGGTAAGTGTTAATATAGGTACAATGTAGGTAAGTGTTAATATAGGTACAATGTAGGTAATGTTAATATAGGTACAATGTAGGTAAGTGTTAATATAGGTACAATGTAGGTAAGTGTTAATATAGGTACAATGTAGGTAATGTTGATATAGGTACAATGTAGGTAAGTGTTAATATAGGTACAATGTAGGTAATGTTAATATAGGTACAATGTAGGTAATGTTAATATAGGTACAATGTAGGTAATGTTAATATAGGTACAATGTAGGTAAGTGTTAATATAGGTACAATGTAGGTAAGTGTTAATATAGGTACAATGTAGGTAAGTGTTATATAGGTACAATGTAGGTAAGTGTTAATATAGGTACAATGTAGGTAATGTTAATATAGGTACATTGTAGGTAATGTTAATATAGGTACAATGTAGGTAATGTTAATATAGGTACAATGTAGGTAAGTGTTAATATAGGTACAATGTAGGTAATGTTAATATAGGTACAATGTAGGTAAGTGTTTAATATAGGTACAATGTAGGTAATGTTTATATAGGTACAATGTAGGTAATGTTAATATAGGTACAATGTAGGTAAGTGTTAATATAGGTACAATGTAGGTAAGTGTTAATATAGGTACAATGTAGGTAAGTGTTAATATAGGTACAATGTAGGTAAGTGTTAATATAGGTACAATGTAGGTAAGTGTTAATATAGGTACAATGTAGGTAATGTTAATATAGGTACAATGTAGGTAATGTTTATATAGGTACAATGTAGGTAAGTATTAATATAGGTACAATGTAGGTAAGTGTTAATATAGGTACAATGTAGGTAATGTTAATATAGGTACAATGTAGGTAAGTATTAATATAGGTACAATGTAGGTAAGTGTTAATATAGGTACAATGTAGGTAAGTGTTAATATAGGTACAATGTAGGTAAGTGTTAATATAGGTACAATGTAGGTAAGTGTTAATATAGGTACAATGTAGGTAAGTATTAATATAGGTACAATGTAGGTAAGTGTTAATATAGGTACAATGTAGGTAAGTGTTAATATAGGTACAATGTAGGTAAGTGTTAATATAGGTACAATGTAGGTAAGTGTTAATATAGGTACAATGTAGGTAATGTTAATATAGGTACAATGTAGGTAATGTTAATATAGGTACAATGTAGGTAAGTATTAATATAGGTACAATGTAGGTAATGTTAATATAGGTACAATGTAGGTAATGTTAATATAGGTACAATGTAGGTAAGTGTTAATATAGGTACAATGTAGGTAATGTAATATAGGTACAATGTAGGTAAGTGTTAATATAGGTACAATGTAGGTAAGTGTTAATATAGGTACAATGTAGGTAAGTGTTAATATAGGTACAATGTAGGTAAGTGTTAATATAGGTACAATGTAGGTAATGTTAATATAGGTACAATGTAGGTAATGTTAATATAGGTACAATGTAGGTAAGTGTTGATATAGGTACAATGTAGGTAAGTGTTAATATAGGTACAATGTAGGTAAGTGTTAATATAGGTACAATGTAGGTAAGTAGTTAATATAGGTACAATGTAGGTAATGTTAATATAGGTACAATGTAGGGTAATGTGTTAATATAGGTACAATGTAGGTAATGTTGATATAGGTACAATGTAGGTAATGTTAATATAGGTACAATGTAGGTAATGTTAATATAGGTACAATGTAGGTAAGTGTTAATATAGGTACAATGTAGGTAATGTTAATATAGGTACAATGTAGGTAAGTGTTAATATAGGTACAATGTAGGTAAGTGTTAATATAGGTACAATGTAGGTAAGTGTTAATATAGGTACAATGTAGGTAAGTGTTAATATAGGTACAATGTAGGTAAGTGTTAATATAGGTACAATGTAGGTAAGTGTTAATATAGGTACAATGTAGGTAAGTGTTAATATAGGTACAATGTAGGTAAGTGTTAATATAGGTACAATGTAGGTAATGTTAATATAGGTACAATGTAGGTAATGTTGATATAGGTACAATGTAGGTAAGTGTTAATATAGGTACAATGTAGGTAATGTTAATATAGGTACAATGTAGGTAAGTGTTAATATAGGTACAATGTAGGTAAGTGTTAATATAGGTACAATGTAGGTAATGTTGATATAGGTACAATGTAGGTAAGTGTTAATATAGGTACAATGTAGGTAATGTTAATATAGGTACAATGTAGGTAAGTGTTAATATAGGTACAATGTAGGTAAGTGTTAATATAGGTACAATGTAGGTAATGTTAATATAGGTACAATGTAGGTAAGTGTTAATATAGGTACAATGTAGGTAATGTTAATATAGGTACAATGTAGGTAAGTGTTAATATAGGTACAATGTAGGTAAGTGTTAATATAGGTACAATGTAGGTAAGTGTTAATATAGGTACAATGTAGGTAATGTTGATATAGGTACAATGTAGGTAAGTGTTAATATAGGTACAATGTAGGTAAGTGTTAATATAGGTACAATGTAGGTAAGTGTTAATATAGGTACAATGTAGGTAAGTGTTAATATAGGTACAATGTAGGTAAGTGTTAATATAGGTACAATGTAGGTAATGTTAATATAGGTACAATGTAGGTAAGTGTTAATATAGGTACAATGTAGGTAATGTTAATATAGGTACAATGTAGGTAAGTGTTAATATAGGTACAATGTAGGTAAGTGTTGATATAGGTACAATGTAGGTAATGTTAATATAGGTACAATGTAGGTAAGTGTTAATATAGGTACAATGTAGGTAAGTGTTAATATAGGTACAATGTAGGTAAGTGTTAATATAGGTACAATGTAGGTAAGTGTTAATATAGGTACAATGTAGGTAAGTGTTAATATAGGTACAATGTAGGTAAGTGTTAATATAGGTACAATGTAGGTAAGTGTTAATATAGGTACAATGTAGGTAAGTGTTAATATAGGTACAATGTAGGTAAGTGTTAATATAGGTACAATGTAGGTAATGTTAATATAGGTACAATGTAGGTAATGTTAATATAGGTACAATGTAGGTAAGTGTTAATATAGGTACAATGTAGGTAATGTTAATATAGGTACAATGTAGGTAAGTGTTAATATAGGTACAATGTAGGTAAGTGTTATATAGGTACAATGTAGGTAATGTTAATATAGGTACAATGTAGGTAATGTTAATATAGGTACAATGTAGGTAATGTTAATATAGGTACAATGTAGGTAAGTGTTAATATAGGTACAATGTAGGTAAGTGTTAATATAGGTACAATGTAGGTAAGTGTTAATATAGGTACAATGTAGGTAAGTGTTAATATAGGTACAATGTAGGTAATGTTAATATAGGTACAATGTAGGTAAGTGTTAATATAGGTACAATGTAGGTAAGTATTAATATAGGTACAATGTAGGTAATGTTGATATAGGTACAATGTAGGTAAGTGTTAATATAGGTACAATGTAGGTAAGTGTTAATATAGGTACAATGTAGGTAAGTGTTAATATAGGTACAATGTAGGTAAGTGTTGATATAGGTACAATGTAGGTAAGTGTTAATATAGGTACAATGTAGGTAAGTGTTAATATAGGTACAATGTAGGTAATGTTGATATAGGTACAATGTAGGTAAGTGTTAATATAGGTACAATGTAGGTAATGTTAATATAGGTACAATGTAGGTAATGTTAATATAGGTACAATGTAGGTAAGTGTTAATATAGGTACAATGTAGGTAAGTATTAATATAGGTACAATGTAGGTAAGTGTTAATATAGGTACAATGTAGGTAAGTGTTAATATAGGTACAATGTAGGTAAGTATTAATATAGGTACAATGTAGGTAAGTGTTAATATAGGTACAATGTAGGTAATGTTAATATAGGTACAATGTAGGTAAGTGTTAATATAGGTACAATGTAGGTAATGTTAATATAGGTACAATGTAGGTAAGTATTAATATAGGTACAATGTAGGTAAGTGTTAATATAGGTACAATGTAGGTAAGTATTAATATAGGTACAATGTAGGTAATGTTGATATAGGTACAATGTAGGTAAGTGTTAATATAGGTACAATGTAGGTAATGTTGATATAGGTACAATGTAGGTAATGTTAATATAGGTACAATGTAGGTAAGTGTTAATATAGGTACAATGTAGGTTATTATTAATATAGGTACAATGTAGGTAATGTTAATATAGGTACAATGTAGGTAAGTGTTAATATAGGTACAATGTAGGTTATTATTAATATAGGTACAATGTAGGTAATGTTAATATAGGTACAATGTAGGTAAGTGTTAATATAGGTACAATGTAGGTTATTATTAATATAGGTACAATGTAGGTAAAGTATATAGGTACCATGTAGGTAAGTTGTTAATATAGGTACAATGTAGGTTATTATTAATATAGGTACAATGTAGGTAATGTTAATATAGGTACAATGTAGGTAAGTGTTAATATAGGTACAATGTAGGTAAGTGTTAATATAGGTACAATGTAGGTAAGTATTAATATAGGTACAATGTAGGTAAGTATTAATATAGGTACAATGTAGGTAATGTTGATATAGGTACAATGTAGGTAAGTGTTAATATAGGTACAATGTAGGTAAGTATTAATATAGGTACAATGTAGGTAAGTATTAATATAGGTACAATGTAGGTAAGTGTTAATATAGGTACAATGTAGGTAATGTTGATATAGGTACAATGTAGGTAATGTTAATATAGGTACAATGTAGGTAAGTGTTAATATAGGTACAATGTAGGTAAGTATTGATATAGGTACAATGTAGGTAAGTGTTAATATAGGTACAATGTAGGTTATTATTAATATAGGTACAATGTAGGTAATGTTAATATAGGTACAATGTAGGTAAGTGTTGATATAGGTACAATGTAGGTAAGTATTAATATAGGTACAATGTAGGTAAGTGTTAATATAGGTACAATGTAGGTAAGTGTTAATATAGGTACAATGTAGGTAATGTTAATATAGGTACAATGTAGGTAAGTGTTGATATAGGTACAATGTAGGTAATGTTAATATAGGTTTTCAGAATAACATTTTTTAATTACCGTTGTCTTATGTTACAGGAAAGCTGGTAAAGAAATTGAGGAAGAAATTCCAGGATAAGTTGGCAGATGCTGGAACAATGGCAGAAGAAAGTCTGTCCAGTATCAGGACAGTACGGACATTCTCGGCTGAAGGGAAGGCGGGGCACATGTATGGAGTGGAGATTGACGAGAGTTACAATGTGGGAAAGAAACTAGCTTTAGTAACAGGTTAGCAGTGTGATCCTCACAACATCAGATTTATAACTCGACATACTTTTAATTCTTATAACTCAGAATACTTTAATTATTTATAACTCCGAATATTTTAAATATTTATAACTCGGAATAATTTTAATATTTATAATTTGGAATAATTTTAATATTTATAATTTGGAATAATTTTAATATTTATAACTGGGAATATTTTAAATATTTATAACTCGGAATATTTTAATTATTTATAACTCGGAATATTTAAAATATTCATAACTCGAAATAATTTTAATATTTATGACTCTGAATACTTTCATTGTTTATAACTCGACTTTAAATATTAGGATTTCGATGGGTTTACTCAGTACTCTCAGATGTAAGTGTCAGCTTTGGTTAACACATTATAATTGTGAGTTATTTTTGGACATTTCCAGACAATAGGTTTTGAACAGATTAGGATTCTGTTTCCTGAGTTTGTAACACAAATTACCTTTATCTTGCTGGTATTTGGTTTGAACGTTTGTCAGGAATCAAGCATCAATACCATGAAGCCCAAATGGAAAAAATGGTTCTGTAAATTATGTTCTGAAAAATAAAATACAGTTCTGTAAAATAAAATACATTTTTGTAAAATACAATTCTATAATATACAGTAAAATGGCACATGTCTTTTGCTTTTGTTTAGTTTTGTATTTAGCTCATCACATTTACATCAACTCGGGACTCGGTCATGTTTCACAGACATATTTCTCCTTTGTGTAAGCTCTCTGTGGGGTCTCGATTTCACTCTAGACGATCTTTTCTCTGTAGGTGGTTTCACCGGCGTGATCGGGACTGTGGCCTACGGGGCCATTACTGTTGTGCTGTGGTATGGAGGAAAGTTAGTGTACGATAACCAACATGGCACGCCGACTGGCCTCACACCTGGTATTCTTACCTGTAAGTGACAGATAATCTGTTGTTTTTCATTTCCTTGTATCTTTGTTGTTTTACATACATAATCATAATTAAATATACATACTTAATCATATACCTACTTAATCATAATTTTATACATACTTAATAATTATATACATACTTAATAATTATATACATACTTAATAATAATTATACATACTAAACAATATTTATATACATACTAAATAATAATTATATACATACTAAATAATAATTATAAACGTACTAAATAATAATCATATACATACTAAATAATAATTATATACATACTAAATAATAATTATAAACGTACTAAATAATAATTATATACCTACTAAATAATAATCATATACATACTAAATAATAATTATACACATACTAAATAATAATTATATACATACTAAATAATAATTATAAACGTACTAAATAATAATCATATACATACTAAATAATAATTATATACATACTAAATAATAATTATAAACGTACTAAATAATAATTATATACTACTAATAATAATTATATACATACTAAATAATAATTATAAACGTACTAAATAATAATTATATACCTACTAAATAATAATTATATACATACTAAATAATAATATACATACTAAATAATAATGATATACATACTAAATAATGATTATATACATACTAAATAATAATTATATACATACTAATTATAAACGTACTAAACAATAATTATATACATACTAAATAATAATTATACATACTAAATAATAATTATAAACATACTTGATTATAATTATATACTACTGTATATCTGTTAATTTTCGCCCCAGGTTATTTCCGCCCTTGAGCAACACAAAACATATTCGCCCCATTTTAAATTCGCCCTAAATGATTTTAAATGGAGGCGAGAAGGAGAGATGTGTTCAGAATGTCTGTTTAAACTGTTAAGACTCCCCACCCTATAACCATGTATTACATTGTTTGGCATAAAGAGATTAACACAATTATGTTGTTAAGATAAACCTTGGAATCTTACCAACCCCAAGAGACTTAGTTTCTTGGTTATATATTTGAAACAGTTGAAATCCCCAACTCATAAATGTATGTAGCATTGCTGGACATCAAGGGATAAAAACTGTCATGTTGTAAAAACATTCCCTGGAGTCGTCTTTGTTTCTGGGTTATATCTTTGTGTCTGGGTTATATCTTTGTGTCTGGGTTATATCTTTGTTTCTGGGTTATATCTTTGTGTCTGGGTTATATCTTTGTGTCTGGGTTATATCTTTGTGTCTGGGTTATATCTTTGTGTCTGGGTTATATCTTTGTTTCTGGGTTATATCTTTGTGTCTGGGTTATATCTTTGTGTCTGGGTTATATCTTTGTTTCTGGGTTATATCTTTATTTCTGGGTTATATCTTTGTTTCTGGGTTATATCTTTGTTTCTGGGTTATATCTTTGTGTCTGGGTTATATCTTTGTGTCTGGGTTATATCTTTGTGTCTGGGTTATATCTTTGTGTCTGGGTTATATCTTTGTGTCTGGGTTATATCTTTGTGTCTGGGTTATATCTTTGTGTCTGGGTTATATCTTTGTGTCTGGGTTATATTTTGTTTCTGGGTTATATCTTTGTGTCTGGGTTATATCTTTGTGTCTGGGTTATATCTTTATTTCTGGGTTATATCTTTGTGTCTGGGTTATATCTTTGTGTCTGGGTTATATCTTTGTGTCTGGGTTATATCTTTATTTCTGGGTTATATCTTTGTGTCTGGGTTATATCTTTGTGTCTGGGTTATATCTTTGTGTCTGGGTTATATATTTGTGTCTGGGTTATATCTTTGTGTCTGGGTTATATCTTTATTTCTGGGTTATATCTTTGTGTCTGGGTTATATCTTTGTGTCTGGGTTATATCTTTGTTTATCTTTGTTTCTGGGTTATATCTTTGTTTCTGGGTTATATCTTTGTTTCTGGGTTATATCTTTGTGTCTGGGTTATATCTTTGTGTCTGGGTTATATCTTTGTGTCTGGGTTATATCTTTGTGTCTGGGTTATATCTTTGTGTCTGGGTTATATCTTTGTGTCTGGGTTATATCTTTGTGTCTGGGTTATATCTTTGTTTCTGGGTTATATCTTTATTTCTGGGTTATATCTTTGTTTCTGGGTTATATCTTTGTTTCTGGGTTATATCTTTGTGTCTGGGTTATATCTTTGTTTCTGGGTTATATCTTTGTGTCTGGGTTATATCTTTGTGTCTGGGTTATATCTTTGTGTCTGGGTTATATCTTTATTTCTGGGTTATATCTTTGTGTCTGGGTTATATCTTTGTGTCTGGGTTATATCTTTGTTTCTGGGTTATATCTTTGTGTCTGGGTTATATCTTTGTTTCTGGGTTATATCTTTGTGTCTGGGTTATATCTTTGTGTCTGGGTTATATCTTTGTGTCTGGGTTATATCTTTGTGTCTGAGTTATATCTTTGTTTCTGGGTTATATCTTTGTGTCTGGGTTATATCTTTGTTTATCTTTATTTCTGGGTTATATCTTTGTGTCTGGGTTATATCTTTGTGTCTGGGTTATATCTTTGTGTCTGGGTTATATCTTTGTGTCTGGGTTATATCTTTGTTTCTGGGTTATATCTTTGTTTCTGGGTTATATCTTTGTTTCTGGGTTATATCTTTGTGTCTGGGTTATATCTTTGTTTCTGGGTTATATCTTTGTGTCTGGGTTATATCTTTGTGTCTGGGTTATATCTTTGTTTCTGGGTTATATCTTTGTGTCTGGGTTATATCTTTGTTTCTGGGTTATATCTTTGTTTCTGGGTTATATCTTTGTGTCTGGGTTATATCTTTGTTTCTGGGTTATATCTTTGTTTCTGGGTTATATCTTTGTGTCTGGGTTATATCTTTGTGTCTGGGTTATATCTTTGTGTCTGGGTTATATCTTTGTGTCTGGGTTATATCTTTATTTCTGGGTTATATCTTTATTTCTGGGTTATATCTTTGTTTCTGGGTTATATCTTTGTGTCTGGGTTATATCTTTGTGTCTGGGTTATATCTTTGTGTCTGGGTTATATCTTTGTGTCTGGGTTATATCTTTGTTTCTGGGTTATATCTTTGTGTCTGGGTTATATCTTTGTGTCTGGGTTATATCTTTGTTTCTGGGTTATATCTTTGTTTCTGGGTTATATCTTTGTTTATCTTTGTTTCTGGGTTATATCTTTGTGTCTGGGTTATATCTTTGTTTCTGGGTTATATCTTTGTTTCTGGGTTATATCTTTGTGTCTGGGTTATATCTTTGTTTCTGGGTTATATCTTTGTTTCTGGGTTATATCTTTGTTTCTGGGTTATATCTTTGTTTCTGGGTTATATCTTTGTGTCTGGGTTATATCTTTGTGTCTGGGTTATATCTTTGTGTCTGGGTTATATCTTTGTTTCTGGGTTATATCTTTGTTTCTGGGTTATATCTTTGTGTCTGGGTTATATCTTTGTTTCTGGGTTATATCTTTGTTTCTGGGTTATATCTTTGTGTCTGGGTTATATCTTTGTGTCTGGGTTATATCTTTGTGTCTGGGTTATATCTTTGTGTCTGGGTTATATCTTTGTGTCTGGGTTATATCTTTGTGTCTGGGTTATATCTTTGTTTCTGGGTTATATCTTTGTGTCTGGGTTATATCTTTGTGTCTGGGTTATATCTTTGTGTCTGGGTTATATCTTTGTTTCTGGGTTATATCTTTGTGTCTGGGTTATATCTTTGTTTCTGGGTTATATCTTTGTGTCTGGGTTATATCTTTGTGTCTGGGTTATATCTTTGTTTCTGGGTTATATCTTTGTGTCTGGGTTATATCTTTGTTTCTGGGTTATATCTTTGTGTCTGGGTTATATCTTTGTGTCTGGGTTATATCTTTGTTTCTGGGTTATATCTTTGTGTCTGGGTTATATCTTTATTTCTGGGTTATATCTTTGTGTCTGGGTTATATCTTTGTTTCTGGGTTATATCTTTGTGTCTGGGTTATATCTTTGTTTCTGGGTTATATCTTTGTGTCTGGGTTATATCTTTGTGTCTGAGTTATATCTTTATTTCTGGGTTATATCTTTGAAGAAGATGAGATCGTCATCCCATAACCATATATTGCATTGTACAACATCAACAAATAAAGCTATTTACAAATTGAACATTATTTTTTGTGAAATCCAACCAGGTGAGCAATACAGACCCTCTGGCCTCTTGTTAAGCAATTTATTTCCTTGTGATAATTTTTGTTTTCTCTCTGTTCCAGCTTTCCTTGTGATAACTTTTCTGTTTTCTCTCTGTTCCAGCTTTCCTTGTGATACAATTTTTGTTTTTTTTTCTGTTCCAGCTTTCCTTGTGATAACATTTTGTTTTTTTTTTCTGTTCCAGCTTTCCTTGTGATAACATTTTTTTTCTGTTCCAGCTTTCCTTGTGATAACATTTTTTTTCTGTTCCAGCTTTCCTTGTGATAACATTTTTTTTCTGTTCCAGCTTTCCTTGTGATAACATTTTTTTTCTGTTCCAGCTTTCCTTGTGATAACATTTTTTTTCTGTTCCAGCTTTCCTTGTGATAACATTTTTTTCCTGTTCCAGCTTTCCTTGTGATAACATTTTTTTTCTGTTCCAGCTTTCCTTGTGATAACATTTTTGTTTTTTTTCTGTTCCAGCTTTCCTTGTGATAACATTTTTGTTTTTTTTTCTGTTCCAGCTTTCCTTCTGTATACACTACAAGTGGCCTTGGCTTTCACCTTCACAACAGCACTGTATGGGGATTTCATGCAGGTTAGATGTTAAAAATGTACAACAGAATCTGATGTACTACAGATGTACTACAGATGTACTTCAGATGTACTACAGAATGATGTACTACAGAATGATGTACTACAGAATGATGTTCTACACAAATACTACAGAATGATGTACTACAGAATGATGTACTACAGAATGATGTACTACAGAAGTATGTACTACAGAATGATGTACTACAGAAGTATGTACTACAGATTGATGTACTACAGAATGATGTACTACAGATGTACTATAGAATGATGTACTACAGAATGATGTAATACAGAATGATGTACTACAGAAGTGTCACATATGAGACACTGATGTACTACAGAATGATGTACTACAGAATGATGTACTACGAGATATGATGTACTACAGATGTACTACAGAATGATGTACTACAAAATGATGTACTACAGAAATGATGTACTACAGATGTACTATAGAATGATGTACTACAGATGTACTACAGAATGATGTACTACAGAATGATGTACTACAGAATGATGTACTACAGAATGATGTACTACAGATGTACTACAGAATGATGTACTACAAAATGATGTACTACAGAATGATGTACTACAGATGTACTACAGAATGATGTACTACAGAATGATGTACTACAGATGTACTACAGAATGATGTTACAGTACACAGAATGATGTACTACAGAGATTGATTGTACTACAGAGTGTACTATCGAATGATGTACTACAGAATGTACTAAGATACCAGAATGATGTACTACAGAATGATGTACTACAGATGTACTACAGAATGATGTACTACAGATTGATGTACTACAGAATGATGTACTACAGAATGATGTACTACAGATTGATGTACTACAGAATGATGTACTACAGAATGATGTACTACAGATGTACTATAGAATGATGTACTACAGATGTACTACAGAATGATGTACTACAGAATGATGTACTACAGATTGAATGATGTACTACAGAATGATGTACTACAGATATACTACAGAATGATGTACTACAGAATGATGTACTACAGATGTACCACAGAATGACGAACTACAGAATGATGTACCACAGAATGATGTACTACAGATGTACTATATAATGATGTACTACAGATGTACTACAGAATGATGTACTACATATGTACCACAGAATGATGTACCACAGAATGATGTACTACAGAAAGTATAATGATACTACAGATGTACCACAGAATGATGTACTACAGAAAGATGTACTACAGATGTACTACAGAATGATGTACTACAGAATGATGTACTACAGAATGATGTACTACAGATGTACTACTACAGAAAGATGTACTACAGAATGATGTACTACAGAATGATGTACTACAGATTGATGTACTACAGAATGATGTACTACAGAATGATGTACTACAGATGTACTATAGAATGATGTACTACAGATGTACTACAGAATGATGTACTACAGAAAGATGTACTACAGATTGATGTACTACAGAATGATGTACTACAGATGTACTACAGAATGATGTACTACAGATTGATGTACTACAGAATGATGTACTACAGAATGATGTACTACAGAATGATGTACTACAGATGTACTACAGAATGATGTACTACAGATATACTACAGAATGATGTACTACAGAATGATGTACTACAGAATGATGTACTACAGATGTACTACAGAATGATGTACTACAGAATGATGTACTACAGAATGATGTACTACAGAATGATGTACTACAGATGTACTATAGAATGATGTACTACAGAATGATGTACTACAGAATGATGTACTACAGATTGATGTACTACAGATGTACTACAGAATGATATACTACAGAATGATGTACTACAGAATGATGTACTACAGAATGATACTACAGAATGATGTACTACAGAATGATGTACTACAGAATGATGTACTATAGAATGATGTACTACAGATGTACTACAGAATGATGTACTACAGATGTACTATAGAATGATGTACTACAGAATGATGTACTACTATAATTAACTGAGTCCAGAACTCATGTTAACACATGTATTTATAATCTATACAAATGTATTCATTCCTACATTGAGATATTGTCTAGAGTAATAAGTTCTATCAATGATTTCCTTCCTATAGGCTGTTGGGGCATCCATACGAATATTTGATTTGTTGGACCGACAACCGAAAGTCTCCAACGAGAATGGTGTAGTCCTTGGATCTATAGATGGAAGTAAGTTGACGAGGAAGTAGATGTTTGTTACAGAGAGGGTTGTTTTGTAACAGTCGGAGTGGATATATAGAGGTTACACAACGAGTGGTTGTTGGATATGGAATTTATTTCACACGAGTAAGTTATTTTTTAAAAGTTACAAAAGACACGAGCTTTAGCGAGTGTTTTTTGCAACTTTTAAAAAATAACTTACTCGTGTGAAATAAATTCCATATCCAACAATTTCGAGTCGTGTGACCTGTTTCTACCACAATAATATCGGCTTGAATCAAAGGGAAACGTGGCCAAGTATAATTTCGCATATGCAAATAAAGTGTACCGGTGACGTCCGGGACCCGGTGATGTGACGTCATTAGATTATTGATGACGTCAATAACAATTGCAGCTTGGGTCAAAGTTCACCGTGTTAGCCAATCGAAATGCGTACAGAGTTTATACCACGTGTGGTATAAACAGATTGTTAATCAACAGCTGTGATGATTAACTGATGGTCTGAGAGTTGAATAACATGGCGTATTGTGGTAGAAAATCCCTTATTACTGATAAAAAAGAGTTTTGATGACCCTGATGTCTGATACACTCTGGTGCTGGTATTGTTATGATTTATGGTATTCGTAAGTTAACTCCTCTTGTTTATATTTCTGTACATTTAAAGCAACGTCTGTTTTATCAATCTAAACTTGTGTACAGTACTCTAATTTAGAATACACAAGTAATCCTCATCCCCTCACCAGTAATCCTCGTCCCCTCACCAGTAATCCTCGTCCCCTCACCAGTAATCGTCATCCCCTCACCAGTAATCATCGTCCCCTCACCAGTAATCCTCATCCCCTCACCAGTAATCCTCATCCCCTCACCAGTAATCATCGTCCCCTCACCAGTAATCCTCATCCCCTCACCAGTAATCCTCATCCCCTCACCAGTAATCCTCATCCCCTCACCAGTAATCCTCGTCCCCTCACCAGTAATCCTCGTCCCCTCACCAGTAATCCTCATCCCCTCACCAGTAATCCTCGTCCCCTCACCAGTAATCCTCATCCCCTCACCAGTAATCATCGTCCCCTCACCAGTAATCATCGTCCCCTCACCAGTAATCCTCATCCCCTCACCAGTAATCCTCATCCCCTCACCAGTAATCCTCGTCCCCTCACCAGTAATCCTCGTCCCCTCACCAGTAATCCTCATCCTCTCACCAGTAATCCTCATCCCCTCACCAGTAATCCTCATCCCCTCACCAGTAATCCTCATCCCCTCACCAGTAATCCTCATCCCCTCACCAGTAATCCTCGTCCCTTCACCAGTAATCCTCATCCCCTCACCAGTAATCCTCATCCCTCACCAGTAATCCTCATCCCCTCACCAGTAATCCTCATCCCCTCACCAGTAATCCTCATCCCCTCACCAGTAATCCTCATCCCCTCACCAGTAATCCTCATCCCCTCACCAGTAATCCTATCCCCTCACCAGTAATCCTCATCCCCTCACAAGTCATCCTCATCCCCTCACCAGTAATCCTCATCCCCTCACCAGTAATCCTATCCCCTCACCAGTAATCCTCATCCCCTCACCAGTAATCATCGTCCCCTCACCAGTAATCCTCGTCCCCTCACCAGTAATCCTCGTCCCCTCATCAGTAATCCTCATCACCTCATCAGTAATCCTCGTCCCCTCACAAGTAATCATCGTCCCCTCACCAGTAATCCTCATCCCCTCACCAGTAATCCTCATCCCCTCACCAGTAATCCTCATCCCCTCACTAGTAATCCTCATCACCTCACCAGTAATCCTCGTCCCCTCACAAGTAATCCTTGTCCCCTCACCAGTAATCCTCATCCCCTCACCAGTAATCCTCGTCCCCTCACCAGTAATCCTCATCCCCTCACCAGTAATCCTATCCCCTCACAAGTAATCCTCATCCCCTCACCAGTAATTCTCATCCCCTCACAAGTAATCCTCATCACCTCACCAGGAATCCTCATCACCTCACCAGTAATCCTCATCCCCTCACCAGTAATCATCGTTCCCTCACCAGTAATCCTCATCCCCTCACCAGTAATCATCGTCCCCTCACCAGTAATCCTCATCCCCTCACCAGTAATCCTCATCCCCTCACCAGTAATCCTCATCCCCTCACCAGTAATCCTCATCCCCTCACCAGTAATCCTCATCCCCTCACCAGTAATCCTCATCCCCTCACCAGTAATCCTCATCCCCTCACAAGTAATCCTCATCCCCTCACCAGTAATCCTATCCCCTCACCAGTAATCCTCATCCCCTCACCAGTAATCCTCATCCCCTCACCAGTAATCCTCATCCCCTCACCAGTAATCCTCATCCCCTCACCAGTAATCCTCATCCCCTCACCAGTAATCCTCATCCCCTCACCAGTAATCCTATCCCCTCACCAGTAATCCTCATCCCCTCACCAGTAATCGTCGTCCCCTCACCAGTAATCGTCGTCCCCTCACCAGTAATCCTCGTCCCCTCACAAGTCATCCTCGTCCCCTCACAAGTCATCCTCGTCCCCTCACAAGTCATCCTCATCCCCCTCCAAGAGAATGTTTTTTTGTATGTGATATTGAAATTTAATAATAATGATTCTTAGATTTCTATATCTTACACCACATTGTCAGCTTATTGATATGAAAATATTTGATATGATATTTAATAGTCCATGAAAATTTAATGTTCTCACTGGTATTTCTGATTTACAGGGGTCGAGTTTGACAATGTCAAGTTCACATATCCATCTCGTCCAGAAACTGAAGTCCTCAAGGTAGGTGTCACCTGGGTTTATATATTGTGTATTTAGTTTGATCATTGTTAACTATTTCTAGAAATCAAAACTAAATGCCTACTACGTATATAGTTGTCTCTGAACATCCACAAGGGGAGATAACTCTGTGGTGATCACATCTCAAGAGACACGTTCCTTCTGTGTTGAAGCTTTAGGTCATTTGACCTGAAGGGCCAGGATGACGTATAGCCATCAATCGCTATCTGTTGTTTTTATTAGCTCACCGGTATCCGCGTCAGCATCCAACCCCACTTTAAAGTTTTTGAGATCAGTTTTTGAAAGTCCAAAAGTATACACCTCACACCCTTCTAATTTGGTTTATACATTCATTAGAGGTCTAAGAGTAAAGTTATGGCAAAATCATGCAGAAAAGAAAAGAATTGTGATTTTTTCGCGTTTTACCATTTTGTGGACTTTTTTTGGCACAAAAACCTTCTTTGAAGAATTTTGGCACAAAAACCCTCTTTAAAGAATTTGGTGGTAAGTTTTGAAAAGCTTGTAAGTCAACACCCTTCTTTTTTGGTTTATACATCCATTAGAGGTCTAGGAGCGATATTATGTGACATACAATTTCAAAATGACATGCTTATACATACACAAAAAATGAATGCATGGTGTGATTGCTGCCGCCGGTGAGCTTTCGCAATCATTGATTGCACTTGTTGACAAACCACATACATATCTTGTTGTTCAGAAGATATTGCTCTTCTGATCTTGTTGGTAGGTCTTCTGATTCTAAGCATGAACACTTGATAATAAATGTCTTTATAAGTTACAGTACATTAATTTTTGTATCGCCGTTCTGTAAAGTGCTGTACTTGGTTTTACAGGGCATTTCATTTACCTTAGAGCCAGGTAAAGTGTTGGCACTGGTGGGGCCCTCTGGTGGAGGAAAATCAACTATCGTCAATCTGATAGAAAGATTCTACGACCCTGACTCAGGCACAGTGTCTTTAGGTTTGTAGATACGATATCCGGGTTCTCTAAATCTCATGGCATTGTGTTCACGATCGGTATTACCCAAGTCATTAGCACTGTATGATGACTTCCCCTTAGTTTCAAGGAAATCAAAGATGTCCTTTGTCTGAGAGATAAGTGGGACATTATACCAACTATCTGATATAATGATTATGATATGATTGTATTGCCCTTCTGATTAATTTGTCAAACTTGCTGATAAAATTGTTTTTATACACATAATTATGTTAAGGTATGTTATTTTTTGTTTTGATACATTTTCACATTTTTTACACATAGTCATTGTGCTTGGTTTGTCGTCATCTGCCATACATAAGATTTCCACATTTCAAACTTCTCAAGTTCAGCCACTTGATCAGAGCTTAAACTGTCCTGAAATGATCCTGAGATGTCCTAACCAATCATATTTGTAAGTTAATTTTATCCGATTCCTCGGGACAGATGGAAGGACAGGACCCCAAACCGGGAACTTGGCTGAAATTTTCCTTTTAAAAACACTAAACCTCCTAAATGCCTTAACAGATTACAACAAGTTTGGTATGAACAATATTGAAGAAAGGCAGGCTTGATTTACAAGTGAGACTGGACCGAGCACTGGACAGAGGGGCGGGGCCCAGAAGTGATTTTTTTCTTTAAAATGCTACTTCTCCTTCATTCCTGAATGGATTACAACCAAATTTGGTCTGTAACCTCATTGGAGGAGGGCATGATATAATAATTATTATAAATTTGGTTTGATCCCTTTTGATAGAAGGGCATGTCATTGCTGTAAGTTTTTGTCAGATGACCATACAGACCCATGGGCCTCTTGTTCTATGATAAATTATAAGTCTGGTTTGATTCTCTGGGAAGATTCTGCTGTATGTTTTTGTCAGATGACCATACAGACCCATGGGCCTCTTGTTCTATGATAAATTATAAGTCTGGTTTGATTCTCTGGGAAGATTCTGCTGTAAGTTTTTGTCAGATGACCATACAGACCCATGGGCCACTTGTTCTGTGATGTAAGACTTTAACCCTGTACATTCGTTATTTGTTCCAGGAAGTAACAATCTCCGTGAACTAGAGCCACGCTGGTTCCGTCAGAAGATTGCCATGGTTAGTCAGGAACCCACACTGTTTGCCTGTAGCATCAAGGAGAATATCGCCTATGGCAAGACTGCAACAGATGCTGAGGTCAGTTCTCTTCAACACTTAACGACCACGCTTTTGCTAATACTATTGAATATACATGAAGGGCACAATCATTTGTAGTCATTTGTCAGAAACCGAGTCAGAGCATTACTTGATTAATAGCCTGTTAAAGTCAGTAAGATTTCTGAGGTAATGACAATACTGTTTTAATCCCTACAGATTCAGGAGGCAGCTAAACAAGCCAATGCCCACGGCTTTATCAGCGAGTTTGAGAAAGGTTACGAGACACTAGTTGGTGAACGGGGGATCCGTCTCTCAGGGGGACAAAAACAACGTATAGCCATCGCCCGCGCTCTCATAATGGATCCTGTTCTACTCCTACTGGACGAGGTTAGATTTCTCTTTCTGCGATCACATAATGTTTAGGCACTCATGGAAAAGCTTAAGTAACTGTAGATGTTGTAATTAATAATTACAACATCTAATTCTAAGTACACCGGTCGGCACGCACCGTGACCGACTCCTCCTCACCAAGCCCCAGGCCAGCTAACAGTAATCATAACAGGTGGTTGGGGCATTTCGTTTACACATTCAGTCCAGGGTTGAAGTGTCCGAGATGTCCGGGGTTTTATGAGGGATGATTGCTCAAATCCGGGATAAATTTAACCCTGATTCAGGAAATGTACTAAATCAGGATTTAGGTGAAATTTAAATGATTTTCCAGGCACTTCCCGCGTAATCCGGGATGGTTGACACCACTGAATTATACTACTTAATGCTGGAGAACATCTTTAGACATAGTCTCAAAGGACCAACTGCGATTACATTTTTTCCAGCGCCAGCCGTCCATGTGTCATGCATTGTTAATAATTTACATTTTCGACTTCTTCTGAACCTACTTTCAAAGTCACAGGGGTCAAAAGTATTAAAACCAAGAAGCCCAGGGTCATGATATTGATCCAGTGGAATGTTGGAATGAAGGGCTACAAAGTTTGTTTTAGAATGACCTTGACCTACTTTCAAGGTCACAGGGCCGTACAAATCTTTAAATGAATGCCCAGGGTCTTGTCTACACTTCACTTTCAAGAAATCAAATATTACAACATAAATATAAATCATGGTGCTACTATGTGTTTATGATCGTTAAATACGTTTCCATAAGATTCCTGAAACAAAATGAAGAATTAACTGTAATAATGTTCACACTAAGACTTGTGATATCTAAAGGTTTCCATTTTACATTATCAGGCGACCAGTGCATTGGATGCTGAGAGTGAACATCTGGTCCAGGAAGCCGTGGAGCGAGCCATGAAGGGGCGCACCGTTATAGTGATTGCCCACAGGTTATCAACTGTCAGAAACGCTACTCAGGTAAAGTCTCAATCCTCTACGGGGATATCACACATCTTAATGTCCATGATGGGAGGTCAAAGGTCGGGGAAGTCAAAGGTCAGGGATATCACACATCTTAATGTTCATGATGGGAGGTCAAAGGTCGGGGAAGTCAAAGGTCAGGGATATCACACATCTTAATGTTCATGATGGGGAGGTCAAAGGTCAGGAAAGTCATAGTCAGGGATATCACACATCTTAATGTTCGTGATCGGAGGTCAAAGGTCGGGGATATCACACATCTTAATGTCCATGATGGGAGGTCAAAGGTCAGGGATATCACACATCTTAATGTTCATGATGGGAGGTCAAAGGTCAGGGATATCACACATCTTAATGTTCATGACGGGGAGGTCAAAGGTCAGGAAAGTCATAGTCAGGGATATCACACATTTTAATGTTCGTGATCGGAGGTCAAAGGTCGGGGATATCACACATCTTAATGTTCATGATGGGAGGTCAAAGGTCAGGGATATCACACATCTTAATGTTCATGATGGGAGGTCAAAGGTCAGGGATATCACACATCTTAATGTTCATGACGGGGAGGTCAAAGGTCAGGAAAGTCATAGTCAGGGATATCACACATTTTAATGTTCGTGATCGGAGGTCAAAGGTCGGGGATATCACACATCTTAATGTTCATGATGGGAGGTCAAAGGTCAGGGATGTCAAAGGTCAGGGATATCAAACATCTTAATGTTCATGATGGGAGGTCAAAGGTCAGGGAAGTCAAAGGTCAGGGATATCACACATCTTATAGTTCATGATTGGATGGCAAAGGTCAGGGAGGTCAAAGGTCAGAGAAGTCAGAGGAAAGGGAAGTCAAAGTCTAGAGATTAACCTTATAGTAATTAAAGGGAGATAACTCACAAGATTAACACAATACCCTGTAGGAGATATATCTAACAAAAGATATAGACTTATAGTTATTGTCATAATTATACATGTACATATGAGTTACTATCATTGAACGGCACATCCAATACAGCTAGGTAGATAGACCTAACATCCAGGCCATCACCACCTAAACTGTGTACACAGGTCATCACCACCTAAACTGTGTACACAGGTCATCACCACCTAAACTGTGTACACAGGCCATCACCACCTAAACTGTGTACACAGGCCATCGCCACCTAAACTGTGTACACAGGCCATCACCACCTAAACTGTGTACACAGGCCATCACCACCTAAACTGTGTACACAGGTCATCCCAACCTAAACCGTGTACACAGGCCATCACCACCTAAACCGTGTACACAGGTCATCACCACCTAAACTGTGTACACAGGCCATCACCACCTAAACTGTGTACACAGGTCATCACCACCTAAACTGTGTACACAGGTCATCACCACCTAAAATGTGTACACAGGCCATCACCACCTAAACTGTGTACACAGGTCATCACCACCTAAACTGTGTACACAGGTCATCACCACCTAAACTGTGTACACAGGTCATCACCACCTAAACTGTGTACACAGGCCATCACCACCTAAACTGTGTACACAGGCCATCACTACCTAAACTGTGTACACAGGCCATCACCACCTAAACTGTGTACACAGGTCATCACCACCTAAACTGTGTACACAGGCCATCGCTACCTAAACTGTGTACACAGGCCATCACCACCTAAACTGTGTACACAGGCCATCACCACCTAAACCGTGTACACAGACCATCACCACCTAAACTGTGTACACAGGTCATCGCCACCTAAACTGTGTACACAGGCCATCACCACCTAAACTGTGTACACAGGTCATCACCACCTAAACTGTGTACACAGGTCATCACCACCTAAACTGTGTACACAGGCCATCGCTACCTAAACCGTGTACACAGGCCATCCCCACCTAAACCGTGTACACAGGCCATCGCCACCTAAACCGTGTACACAGGCCATCGCCACCTAAACCGTGTACACAGGTCATCACCACCTAAACCGTGTACACAGGCCATCACCACCTAAACCGTGTACACAGGCCATCGCCACCTAAACTGTGTACACAGGCCATCGCCACCTAAACCGTGTACACAGGCCATCACCACCTAAACCGTGTACACAGGCCATCACCACCTAAACTGTGTACACAGGCCATCACCACCTAAACCGTGTACACAGGCCATCACCACCTAAACTGTGTACACAGGCCATCACCACCTAAACTGTGTACACAGGCCATCGCCACCTAAACTGTGTACACAGGCCATCGCCACCTAAACTGTGTACACAGGTCATCACCACCTAAACTGTGTACACAGGCCATCACCACCTAAACCGTGTACACAGGCCATCACCACCTAAACTGTGTACACAGGTCATCACCACCTAAACTGTGTACACAGGCCATCACCACCTAAACTGTGTACACAGGTCATCACCACCTAAACTGTGTACACAGGCCATCACCACCTAAACTGTGTACACAGGCCATCACCACCTAAACCGTGTACACAGGCCATCACCACCTAAACTGTGTACACAGGCCATCACCACCTAAACTGTGTACACAGGCCATCACCACCTAAACCGTGTACACAGGCCATCACCACCTAAACTGTGTACACAGGCCATCACCACCTAAACTGTGTACACAGGTCATCCCCACCTAAACTGTGTACACAGGCCATCACCACCTAAACTGTGTACACAGGCCATCACCACCTAAACTGTGTACACAGGCCATCACCACCTAAACTGTGTACACAGGCCATCACCACCTAAACTGTGTACACAGGCCATCACCACCTAAACTGTGTACACAGGTCATCACCACCTAAACCTGTGTACACAGGCCATCACCACCTAAACTGTGTACACAGGCCATCACCACCTAAACTGTGTACACAGGCCATCACCACCTAAACTGTGTACACAGGCCATCACCACCTAAACCGTGTACACAGGCCATCACCACCTAAACTGTGTACACAGGCCATCACCACCTAAACTGTGTACACAGGCCATCACCACCTAAACTGTGTACACAGGCCATCACCACCTAAACTGTGTACACAGGTCATCCCCACCTAAACTGTGTACACAGGCCATCACCACCTAAACTGTGTACACAGGTCATCACCACCTAAACTGTGTACACAGGCCATCACCACCTAAACTGTGTACACAGGCCATCGCCACCTAAACTGTGTACACAGGCCATCGCCACCTAAACTGTGTACACAGGCCATCACCACCTAAACTGTGTACACAGGCCATCACCACCTAAACTGTGTACACAGGCCATCACCACCTAAACTGTGTACACAGGTCATCACCACCTAAACTGTGTACTCAGGTCATCACCACCTAAACTGTGTACACAGGCCATCACCACCTAAACTGTGTACACAGGCCATCACCACCTAAACTGTGTACACAGGTCATCACCACCTAAACTGTGTACACAGGCCATTACCACCTAAACTGTGTACACAGGCCATCACCACCTAAACCGTGTACACAGGTCATCACCACCTAAACTGTGTACACAGGCCATCACCACCTAAACCGTGTACACAGGCCATCCCCACCTAAACTGTGTACACAGGCCATCACCACCTAAACTGTGTACACAGGTCATCACCACCTAAACTGTGTACACAGGTCATCCCAACCTAAACTGTGTACACAGGCCATCACCACCTAAACTGTGTACACAGGTCATCACCACCTAAACTGTGTACACAGGCCATCACCACCTAAACTGTGTACACAGGCCATCACCACCTAAACTGTGTACACAGGTCATCACCACCTAAACTGTGTACACAGGCCATCACCACCTAAACCGTGTACACAGGCCATCCCCACCTAAACTGTGTACACAGGCCATCACCACCTAAACTGTGTACACAGGTCATCACCACCTAAACCGTGTACACAGGCCATCACCACCTAAACTGTGTACACAGGCCATCACCACCTAAACTGTGTACACAGGCCATCACCACCTAAACCGTGTACACAGGCCATCCCCACCTAAACTGTGTACACAGGCCATCACCACCTAAACTGTGTACACAGGTCATCACCACCTAAACCGTGTACACAGGCCATCACCACCTAAACTGTGTACACAGGCCATCACCACCTAAACTGTGTACACAGGTCATCACCACCTAAACTGTGTACACAGGTCATCCCAACCTAAACTGTGTACACAGGTCATCCCCACCTAAACTGTGTACACAGGCCATCACCACCTAAACTGTGTACACAGGCCATCACCACCTAAACTGTGTACACAGGCCATCACCACCTAAACTGTGTACACAGGCCATCACCACCTAAACTGTGTACACAGGTCATCACCACCTAAACCGTGTACACAGGCCATCACCACCTAAACTGTGTACACAGGTCATCACCACCTAAACTGTGTACACAGGCCATCGCCACCTAAACTGTGTATTAATGTATCAAATGTTTAATATACAGAATTAACTTGATGTGTACACAGGCCATTGCCACCTAAACCGTGTATTAATGTATTAGCTCACTTTGTCCAAAGGACCAAGGTGAGCATATGCCATATCATGGCATCTGACATCTTGTGTCCGACTGTACGTCCGTCTGTCAACAATTTCCTTGTAACAATAACTTGAGTAAATATAAACCAAGTTTGATGAATCTTTGTATGAAGTCAAATATCAACAAGATCTCGAACAAGTTCGAAAATGGAATTATTCATCAGTAACTTACAGAGTTATTGCCCTTTGTAATAATATATTGGACCTTGTGAACACGATAACTGAAGTAAATATAAACCAAGTTTGACGAATCTTTGTATGTAGCTTTATATCGTCAAGATTTTGGACGAGTTCGAAAATGATTATTCAACATTAACTTACAGAGTTACATGTATTGACAACTTAATTGATTTTGATGAAATGTGGTCTGATGAATTATTTGTCAATGTTATGTGTTGTATAAGTGAAGGATGTGACAGCCTTGGGGCAGGAGAAAGGGGGTCGAATATATAGGGGAAATAAAGCAACAACAACAAAAAGGGAATACTTTTTCTTTTTCAAGAATGACAGGATTTAGTCCACTGGTAGTTTGAACCATTGTTGGGAGAGGCAGTACAAAAGTAGGAAAATATTCGAAATACAGTAGTGTATTACTTAAATTAGAGTATTTTTCCATTATTACTGAAATATCCAGGTGAGCGATGTACTAGACCCTCTGGGCCTCTTGTCTGATGTTTAATATACTGAATAAACTCAATGTGTACACTTATCAAAACTATCACAAAGTACATAAAACATTGTATAGAGGAACAACAAAATAAGTCATTGACCATATCGTCTTTTTTATGTTTGTTATGTTATGTTTGCTTTGAAAACATACCAAAATGGTTTGCTCAGTTGAATGACCTTGAACTGGTCGAATGTTGTAATTCATAATTTAATAACAACATCGAGTATCAGTATGTATTTTACAACTCACACGACCATTAAGACCCATGGGCCTCTTGTTGTCTTTCCAGGTGATCGTGATAGATAAAGGAGTTGTAGCAGAGAGTGGCACTCATGATGAACTGATTTCTAAAGATGGTGTATACAAACGCCTCGTTCTACGACAGCTCATGGCTGGGAATGCCTCGTTAAATGGGCCGGCTACAGAGGACGATGGAAACGACAACAAAAAAGACACAATTTTCACCATCGGGGATAGTGACAGTCACTCAACTTCTCTACACTGACAACAGGGATGTTAGGGGCATTTTCATTCTTTAGTGACCTATTGCGATCTCCTTTTGTCTAACGTCGTGTGTCATAAACAATTTACATTTTTGACCTAGAGGCCAAGGGTTATCATATTGGGCCAGTAGCATGGTGATATAAATAGCTACGATGTTCCTTGACTTGATTTCAAGGTCATTGAGGTTAAATGTGTTATAAAACAAATAAAATGACCTCTTCACAATGGCCAATAGGCCCAGGGTCAGGGTATTGGGCCAGTTTCATGCTTGGATTAAGGGTTACCAAAGGTATTCAAATGAATGACCTTAATATACTCTCAAGGTTAAAAGATCCAAAGTGTTAAAATCTTTTAAACAACTTCTCAATAACTAAGAGCCCTAACATCAGGATATTGGAACATTGGCATGCTTTGATAACAGACTCAAAACTTCGTTCAATTGAATGACCTTGACCTGCCCTCAAGGTTACACTGGTCAAATGTGTTACATTGTTAATTTAAGTATTTATTTTAGAACTCAGGTGACTATCAAGGCCCATGGACCTCTTGTATTCATCATATTGGTATCTTTTTAAGGGCTATTCTGGTAAAAATTGGTATCCAACAGGTAGACTCCTGATATAAAGATGTTCTTAACATGGTGGGTGTCTGAGAAATGTAGCTTATAGTCTGGTACTGTTGGAATAAATGACTTCAATGGTAGTCACTGTTTGTCAAACCTGGGGTCCTCAAATCTACTTCAATGGTAGTCACTGTTTGTCAAACCTGGAATCCTCAAATCTACTCCAATGGGTGACAAACCTGGGGTCCTCATATCTACTCCAATGGATGACAAACCTGGGGTCCTCAAATCTAATTCAGTGGGTGGTTCCTGTCTGACAAACCTGGAGTCCTCAAATCTAATTCAATGGATGACAAACCTGGGGTCCTCATATCTACTCCAATGGATGACAAACCTGGGGTCCTCAAATCTACTCCAATGGGTGACAAACCTGGGGTCCTCAAATCTACTCCAATGGGTGACAAACCTGGGGTCCTCATATCTACTCCAATGGGTGACAAACCTGGGGTCCTCAAATCTACTCCAATGGGTGACAAACCTGGGGTCCTCATATCTACTCCAATGGATGACAAACCTGGGGTCCTCATATCTACTCCAATGGGTGACAAACCTGGGGTCCTCATATCTACTTCAGTGGGTGACAAACCTGGGGTCCTCATATCTACTTCAGTGGGTGACAAACCTGGGGTCCTCATATCTACTTCAGTGGGTGACAAACCTGGGGTCCTCATATCTACTCCAATGGGTGACAAACCTGGGGTCCTCATATCTACTCCAATGGATGACAAACCTGGGGTCCTCATATCTACTCCAATGGATGACAAACCTGGGGTCCTCAAATCTACTCCAATGGGTGACAAACCTGGGGTCCTCAAATCTACTTCAGTGGGTGGTTAATGTCTGACAAACCTGGAGTCCTCAAATCTAATCCAATGGATGACAAACCTGGGGTCCTCATATCTACTTCAGTGGGTGGTTAATGTCTGACAAACCTGGAGTCCTCAAATCTAATCCAATGGATGACAAACCTGGGGTCCTCATATCTACTTCAGTGGGTGGTTAATGTCTGACAAACCTGGAGTCCTCAAATCTACTCCAATGGATGACAAACCTGGGGTCCTCATATCTACTCCAATGGATGACAAACCTGGGGTCCTCAAATCTACTCCAATGGATGACAAACCTGGGATCCTCATATCTACTTCAGTGGGTGGTGTCTGTATGTCAAACCTGGGGTCCTCATATCTACTTCAGTGGGTGGTGTCTGTATGTCAAACCTGGGGTCCTCATATCTACTTCAGTGGGTGGTGTCTGTATGTCAAACCTGGGGTCCTCATATCTACTTCAGTGGGTGGTGTCTGTATGTCTTGGAGTCTTCCTTTGATATTTTACTGGAATACCCTAATGGCCTTTTATTTCATCATACTAAATATAGTTTTGTGATTATTGTACAAACTTTATTTTGCTGTGATAGTGTGTGTCCCATGAGCATTGTTCAAAATCCAGGAAATCGTAACTTTGATGTTCAGGGACTAGGTCCAAAGAAATACGTTTTATATGATTTTATCACATTTCTACCAAGTGTCATTTTAACTTTGAAGTAGTCGCATAATCTTGTCTTAATTTTGTGTATTTACTTGTGTCAGTTTGTCTAAAAAGCTAGCTATTATTTAAAATATATTGAGTGTCATTTTTATGTGAGGTGACTGGTATATATGATGTCTGTGTCTGAGAGGTGACTGGTATATATGATGTCTGAGAGGTGACTGGTATATATGATGTCTGTGTCTGAGAGGTGACTGGTATATATGATGTCTGTGTCTGAGAGGTGACTGGTATATATGATGTCTGAGAGGTGACTGGTATATATGATGTCTGAGAGGTGACTGGTATATATGATGTCTGAGAGGTGACTGGTATATATGATGTCTGTGTCTGAGAGGTGACTGGTATATATGATGTCTGAGAGGTGACTGGTATATATGATGTCTGAGAGGTGACTGGTATATATGATGTCTGAGAGGTGACTGGTATATATGATGTCTGTGTCAGAGAGGTGACTGGTATATATGATGTCTGAGAGGTGACTGGTATATATGATGTCTGTGTCTGAGAGGTGACTGGTATATATGATGTCTATATCTGAGAGGTGAATGGTATATATGATCTCTATATCTGTGAGGTGACTGGTATATATGATATCTGAGAGGTGACTGGTATATATGATGTCTGAGAGGTGACTGGTATATATGATGTCTGAGAGGTGACTGGTATATATGATGTCTGAGAGGTGACTGGTATATATGATGTCTGAGAGGTGACTGGTATATATGATGTCTGAGAGGTGACTGGTATATATGATGTCTGAGAGGTGACTGGTATATATGATGTCTGTGTCTGAGAGGTGACTGGTATATATGATGTCTGAGAGGTGACTGGTATATATGATGTCTGAGAGGTGACTGGTATATATGATGTCTGTGTCTGAGAGGTGACTGGTATATATGATATCTGAGAGGTGACTGGTATATATGATGTCTGAGAGGTGACTGGTATATATGATGTCTGTGTCTGAGAGGTGACTGGTATATATGATGTCTGAGAGGTGACTGGTATATATGATGTCTGAGAGGTGACTGGTATATATGATGTCTGAGAGGTGACTGGTATATATGATGTCTGTGTCAGAGAGGTGACTGGTATATATGATGTCTGAGAGGTGACTGGTATATATGATGTCTGTGTCTGAGAGGTGACTGGTATATATGATGTCTATATCTGAGAGGTGAATGGTATATATGATGTCTATATCTGTGAGGTGACTGGTATATATGATATCTGAGAGGTGACTGGTATATATGATGTCTGAGAGGTGACTGGTATATATGATGTCTATATCTGAGAGGTGACTGGTATATATGATGTCTGAGAGGTGACTGGTATATATGATGTCTATATCTGTCAGGTGACTGGTATATATGATGTCTGAGAGGTGACTGGTATATATGATGTCTGAGAGGTGACTGGTATATATGATGTCTATGTCTGAGAGGTGACTGGTATATATGATGTCTGTGTCTGAGAGGTGACTGGTATATATGATGTCTATATCTGAGAGGTGACTGGTATATATGATGTCTGAGAGGTGACTGGTATATATGATGTCTGAGAGGTGACTGGTATATATGATGTCTGTGTCTGAGAGGTGACTGGTATATATGATGTCTATATCTGAGAGGTGACTGGTATATATGATGTCTGAGAGGTGACTGGTATATATGATGTCTGTGTCTGAGAGGTGACTGGTATATATGATGTCTATGTCTGAGAGGTGACTGGTATATATGATGTCTGAGAGGTGACTGGTATATATGATGTCTGAGAGGTGACTGGTATATATGATGTCTGAGAGGTGACTGGTATATATGATGTCTGAGAGGTGACTGGTATATATGATGTCTGAGAGGTGACTGGTATATATGATGTCTATGTCTGAGAGGTGACTGGTATATATGATGTCTGAGAGGTGACTGGTATATATGATGTCTGAGAGGTGACTGGTATATATGATGTCTGAGAGGTGACTGGTATATATGATGTCTGAGAGGTGACTGGTATATATGATGTCTGAGGTGACTGGTATATATGATGTCTGTGGTTGTGATGTGACTGGTATATATGATGTCTGTGTCTGAGAGGTGACTGGTATATATGATGTCTGAGAGTTGACTGGTATATATGATGTCTGAGAGGTGACTGGTATATATGATGTCTATATCTGAGAGGTGACTGGTATATATGATGTCTGAGAGGTGACTGGTATATATGATATCTGAGAGGTGACTGGTATATATGATGTCTGAGAGGTGACTGGTATATATGATGTCTGTGTCTGAGAGGTGACTGGTATATATGATGTCTGAGAGGTGACTGGTATATATGATGTCTGAGAGGTGACTGGTATATATGATGTCTGAGGTGACTGGTATATATGATGTCTGTGGTTGTGATGTGACTGGTATATATGATGTCTGTGTCTGAGAGGTGACTGGTATATATGATGTCTGAGAGTTGACTGGTATATATGATGTCTGAGAGGTGACTGGTATATATGATGTCTATATCTGAGAGGTGACTGGTATATATGATGTCTGAGAGGTGACTGGTATATATGATATCTGAGAGGTGACTGGTATATATGATGTCTGAGAGGTGACTGGTATATATGATGTCTGTGTCTGAGAGGTGACTGGTATATATGATGTCTGAGAGGTGACTGGTATATATGATGTCTGTCAGATGACTGGTATATATGATGTCTGAGAGGTGACTGGTATATATGATGTCTGTGTCTGAGAGGTGACTGGTATATATGATGTCTGTGTCTGAGAGATGACTGGTATATATGATGTCTGAGAGGTGACTGGTATATATGATGTCTGAGAGGTGACTGGTATATATGATGTCTGAGAGGTGACTGGTATATATGATGTCTGAGAGGTGACTGGTATATATGATGTCTGTGTCTGAGAGGTGACTGGTATATATGATGTCTGAGAGGTGACTGGTATATATGATGTCTGAGAGGTGACTGGTATATATGATGTCTGAGAGGTGACTGGTATATATGATGTCTGAGAGGTGACTGGTATATATGATGTCTGAGAGGTGACTGGTATATATGATGTCTGTGTCTGAGAGGTGACTGGTATATATGATGTCTATATCTGAGAGGTGACTGGTATATATGATGTCTGAGAGGTGACTGGTATATATGATGTCTGTGTCTGAGAGGTGACTGGTATATATGATGTCTGTGTCTGAGAGGTGACTGGTATATATGATGTCTATATCTGAGAGGTGACTGGTATATATGATGTCTGAGAGGTGACTGGTATATATGATGTCTATATCTGAGAGGTGACTGGTATATATGATGTCTATGTCTGAGAGGTGACTGGTATATATGATGTCTGTGGTTGTGATGTGACTGGTATATATGATGTCTGTGTCTGAGAGGTGACTGGTATATATGATGTCTGAGAGGTGACTGGTATATATGATGTCTGAGAGGTGACTGGTATATATGATGTCTGAGAGGTGACTGGTATATATGATGTCTATGTCTGAGAGGTGACTGGTATATATGATGTCTGTGTCTGAGAGGTGACTGGTATATATGATGTCTATATCTGAGAGGTGACTGGTATATATGATGTCTATATCTGAGAGGTGACTGGTATATATGATGTCTGAGAGGTGACTGGTATATATGATGTCTGAGAGGTGACTGGTATATATGATGTCTGAGAGGTGACTGGTATATATGATGTCTATGTCTGAGAGGTGACTGGTATATATGATGTCTATGTCTGAGAGGTGACTGGTATATATGATGTCTATATCTGTCAGGTGACTGGTATATATGATGTCTGAGAGGTGACTGGTATATATGATGTCTGAGAGGTGACTGGTATATATGATGTCTGAGAGGTGACTGGTATATATGATGTCTGAGAGGTGACTGGTATATATGATGTCTATGTCTGAGAGGTGACTGGTATATATGATGTCTGTGTCTGAGAGGTGACTGGTATATATGATGTCTGAGAGGTGACTGGTATATATGATGTCTGAGAGGTGACTGGTATATTTGATGTCTGAGAGGTGACTGGTATATATGATGTGTGAGAGGTGACTGGTATATATGATGTCTATATCTGAGAGGTGACTGGTATATATGTCTGAGAGGTGACTGGTATATATGTCTGAGAGGTGACTGGTATATATGATGTCTATGTCTGAGAGGTGACTGGTATATATGATGTCTATATCTGTCAGGTGACTGGTATATATGATGTCTGTGTCTGAGAGGTGACTGGTATATATGATGTCTGTGTCTGAGAGGTGACTGGTATATATGATGTCTGAGAGGTGACTGGTATATATGATGTCTATATCTGAGAGGTGACTGGTACATATGATGTCTGTGTCTGAGAGGTGACTGGTATATATGATGTCTGTGTCTGAGAGGTGACTGGTATATTTGATGTCTGAGAGGTGACTGGTATATATGATGTCTGTGTCTGAGAGGTGACTGGTATATATGATGTCTGTGTCTGAGAGGTGACTGGTATATATGATGTGTGAGAGGTGACTGGTATATATGATGTCTATATCTGAGAGGTGACTGGTATATATGATGTCTGTGAGGTGACTGGTATATATGATGTCTGTGTCTGAGAGGTGACTGGTATATTTGATGTCTGAGAGGTGACTGGTATATATGATGTCTGAGAGGTGACTGGTATATATGATGTCTATATCTGTCAGGTGACTGGTATATATGATGTCTTAGAGGTGAATGGTATATATGATGTCTGTGTCTGAGAGGTGACTGGTATATATGATGTCTGAGAGGTGACTGGTATATATGATGTCTGAGAGGTGACTGGTATATATGATGTCTGAGAGGTGACTGGTATATATGATGTGTGAGAGGTGACTGGTATATATGATGTCTGTGTCTGAGAGGTGACTGGTATATATGATGTCTATATCTGAGAGGTGACTGGTATATATGATGTCTGAGAGGTGACTGGTATATATGATGTCTGTGTCTGAGAGGTGACTGGTATATATGATGTCTGTGTCAGACTTTATCTGAGAGATGACTGGTGTATGTCTATATCTGGATTAAAGGTCAAGGTCTATAAGGTCTAGTATAGTGATTCCCTGACTTTGACCCTGAATCTTGACGATGGAGGTTTTGAATTAAAAGCAAATCAAAGCATAAAAATGAAGATTGGAACAGTATTTACATTTCTGTTAGCCCAGCAAATGTAGATGTGGAAGGGGACAAGAGTCACATCATAGTATATTTTGTTTTCTTATTTTAATTCAAAATGTCAAATGTCAATTTTAGCTATATGGGAGATGTGTTTTTGATGATTATGGGGGCTATATTGCCACAATACAGGGCTAACCTATCAGTTTTCCATTTTGTATAAATATGTCCTGTCTAGAATCTGGAGAATGTAATCACAGCTGTATAGTAATCTTGTATAGCAGATAGGAGACTTTCTATCAGGTGGGAGACTGTCAGGTGGGAGACTTTCTATCAGGTGGGAGACTTTCTGTCAGGTGGGAGACTTTCTGTCAGGTGGGAGACTTTCTGTCAGGTGGGAGACTATCAGGGGGGAGACTTTCTGTCAGATGGGAGACTTTCTGTCAGATGGGAGACTGTCAGGGGGGAGACTTTCTGTCAGATGGGAGACTTTCTGTCAGGTGGGAGACTTTCTATCAGGTGGGAGACTTTCTATCAGGTGGGAGACTTTCTATCAGGTGGGAGACTTTCTATCAGGTGGGAGACTTTCTATCAGGTGGGAGACTGTCAGGTGGGAGACTTTCTGTCAGGGGGAGACTTTCTGTCAGGTGTGAGACTTTCTGTCAGGGGGGAGACTTTCTGTCAGGTGGGAGACTTTCTGTCAGGTGTGAGACTTTCTGTCAGGTGGGAGACTTTCTGTCAGGGGGGAGACTTTCTATCAGGTGGGAGACTGTCAGGTGGGAGACTGTCAGGTGGGAGACTTTCTGTCAGATGGGAGACTGTCAGGGGGGAGACTTTCTGTCAGGGGGAGACTTTCTGTCAGGTGGGAGACTGTCAGGTGGGAGACTTTCTGTCAGGTGGGAGACTTTCTGTCAGGTGGGAGACTGTCAGGTGGGAGACTTTCTGTCAGGTGGGAGACTTTCTATCAGGTGGGAGACTTTCTGTCAGGTGGGAGACTTTCTGTCAGATGGGAGACTGTCAGGGGGGAGACTTTCTGTCAGGGGGGAGACTTTCTGTCAGGTGGGAGACTTTCTGTCAGGTGGGAGACTTTCTATCAGGTGGGAGACTGTCAGGGGGGAGACTTTCTGTCAGGGGGGAGACTTTCTGTCAGGTGGGAGACTTTCTGTCAGGGGGGAGACTTTCTGTCAGGTGGGAGACTTTCAGGTGGGAGACTTTCTATCAGGTGGGAGACTGTCAGGTGGGAGACTTTCTGTCAGGTGGGAGACTTTCTGTCAGGTGGGAGACTTTCTGTCAGGTGGGAGACTGTCAGGTTGGAGACTTTCTGTCAGGTTGGAGACTGTCAGGTGGGAGACTTTCTGTCAGGTGGGAGACTTTCTGTCAGGGGGGAGACTTTCTGTCAGGTGGGAGACTTTCTGTCAGGTGGGTGACTGTCAGGTGGGAGACTTTCTATCAGGGGAAGACTTTCTGTCAGGTGGGAGACTGTCAGGTGGGAGACTTTCTGTCAGGGGGGAGATTTTCTGTCAGGTGGGAGACTTTCTGTCAGGGGGGAGACTGTCAGATGGGAGACTTTCGGTCAGGTGGGAGACTTTCTGTCAGGTGGGAGACTTTCTGTCAGATGGGAGACTTTCTGTCAGATGGGAGACTTTCTGTCAGGTGGGAGACTGTCAGGTGGGAGACTTTCTGTCAGGTGGGAGACTGTCAGGTGGGAGACTTTCTGTCAGGTGGGAGACTGTCAGGTTGGAGACTTTCTGTCAGGTAGGAGACTTTCTGTCAGGTTGGAGACTTTCTGTCAGGGGGGAGACTTTCTGTCAGGTGGGAGACTTTCTGTCAGGTTGGAGACTTTCTGTCAGGGGGGAGACTTTCTGTCAGGTGGGAGACTGTCAGGTGGGAGACTTTCTGTCAGGGGGGAGACTTTCTGTCAGGTGGGAGACTTTCTGTCAGGTTGGAGACTTTCTGTCAGGGGGGAGACTTTCTGTCAGGTGGGAGACTGTCAGGTTGGAGACTTTCTGTCAGGTGGGAGACTTTCTGTCAGGGGGGAGACTTTCTGTCAGGGGGGAGACTTTCTGTCAGGTTGGAGACTGTCAGGTGGGAGACTTTCTGTCAGGTGGGAGACTTTCTGTCAGGTTGGAGACTGTCAGGTGGGAGACTTTCTGTCAGGGGGGGAGACTTTCTGTCAGGTTGGAGACTGTCAGGGGGGAGACTTTCTGTCAGGTGGGAGACTGTCAGGGGGGAGACTTTCTATCAGGGGAAGACTTTCTGTCAGGTGGGAGACTTTCAGGTGGGATACTGTCAGGTGGGAGACTTTCTGTCAGGTGGGAGACTTTCTGTCAGGTGGGAGACTTTCTGTCAGGTGGGAGACTTTCTGTCAGGTGGGAGACTTTCTGTCAGGTGGGAGACTGTCAGGTGGGAGACTTTCTGTCAGGTGGGATACTGTCAGGTGGGAGACTTTCAGGTGGGATACTGTCAGGTGGGAGACTTTCTGTCAGGTGGGAGACTGTCAGGTGGGAGACTTTCTGTCAGGTGGGAGACTGTCAGGTGGGAGACTGTCAGGTGGGAGACTGTCAGGGGGGAGACTGTCAGGTGGGAGACTTTCTGTCAAGTGGGAGACTGTCAGGTGGGAGACTTTCTGTCAGGTGGGAGACTTTCTGTCAGGTGGGAGACTTTCTGTCAGGTGGGAGACTTTCTGTCAGGGGGGAGACTTCTGTCAGGTGGGAGACTTTCTGTCAGGTGGGAGACTTTCTGTCAGGTGGGAGACTGTCAGGTGGGAGACTTTCTGTCAGGGGGGAGACTTTCTATCAGGTGGGAGACTGTCAGGTGGGAGACTTTCTGTCAGGTGTGAGACTTTCTGTCAGGGGGGAGACTTTCAGGTGGGAGACTGTCAGGTGGGAGACTGTCAGGTGGGAGACTTTCTGTCAGGGGGGAGACTGTCAGGTGGGAGACTGTCAGGTGGGAGACTTTCTGTCAGGGGGGAGACTTTCTATCAGGTGGGAGACTGTCAGGTGGGAGACTTTCTGTCAGGGGGGAGACTTTCTATCAGATGGGAGACTTTCTGTCAGGGGGGAGACTTTCTGTCAGGTGGGAGACTGTCAGGTGGGAGACTTTCTGTCAGGTGGGAGACTGTCAGGTGGGAGACTTTCTATCAGGTGGGAGACTTTCTGTCAGGTTGGAGACTTTCTGTCAGGTGGGAGACTTTCTGTCAGGTGGGAGACTTTCTGTCAGGTGGGAGACTTTCTATCAGGTGGGAGACTTTCTGTCAGGTGGGAGACTGTCAGGGGGGAGACTTTCTGTCAGGTGGGAGACTTTCTGTCAGGGGGGAGACTTTCTGTCAGGTGGGAGACTTTCTGTCAGGTGGGAGACTTTCTGTCAGGGGGGAGACTTTCTGTCAGGTGGGAGACTTTCTGTCAGGTGGGAGACTTTCTGTCAGGTGGGAGACTTTCTGTCAGGGGGGAGACTTTCAGGTCGGAGACTGTCAGGTGGGAGACTTTCTGTCAGGTGGGAGACTTTCAGGTGGAGACTTTCTGTCAGGTGGGAGACTGTCAGGTGGGAGACTTTCTGTCAGGTGGGAGACTGTCAGGTGGGAGACTTTCTGTCAGGTGGGAGACTGTCAGGTGGGAGACTTTCTGTCAGGTGGGAGACTGTCAGGTGGGAGACTTTCTGTCAGGTGGGAGACTGTCAGGTGGGAGACTGTCAGGTGGGAGACTGTCAGGGGGGAGACTGTCAGGTGGGAGACTTTCTGTCAGGTGGGAGACTGTCAGGTGGGAGACTTTCTGTCAGGTGGGAGACTTTCTGTCAGGTGGGAGACTTTCTGTCAGGTGGGAGACTTTCTGTCAGGGGGGAGACTTTCTGTCAGGTGGGAGACTTTCTGTCAGGTGGGAGACTTTCTGTCAGGTGGGAGACTGTCAGGTGGGAGACTTTCTGTCAGGGGGGGAGACTTTCTATCAGGTGGGAGACTGTCAGGTGGGAGACTTTCTGTCAGGTGTGAGACTTTCTGTCAGGTGGGAGACTTTCAGGTGGGAGACTGTCAGGTGGGAGACTGTCAGGTGGGAGACTTTCTGTCAGGGGGGAGACTGTCAGGTGGGAGACTGTCAGGTGGGAGACTTTCTGTCAGGGGGGAGACTTTCTATCAGGTGGGAGACTGTCAGGTGGGAGACTTTCTGTCAGGGGGGAGACTTTCTATCAGGTGGGAGACTTTCTGTCAGGGGGGAGACTTTCTGTCAGGTGGGAGACTGTCAGGTGGGAGACTTTCTGTCAGGTGGGAGACTGTCAGGTGGGAGACTTTCTATCAGGTGGGAGACTTTCTGTCAGGTGGGAGACTTTCTGTCAGGTGGGAGACTTTCTGTCAGGTGGGAGACTTTATGTCAGGTGGGAGACTTTCTATCAGGTGGGAGACTTTCTGTCAGGTGGGAGACTGTCAGGGGGGAGACTTTCTGTCAGGTGGGAGACTTTCTGTCAGGGGGGAGACTTTCTGTCAGGTGGGAGACTTTCTATCAGGTGGGAGACTTTCTGTCAGGGGGGAGACTTTCTGTCAGGTGGGAGACTTTCTGTCAGGTGGGAGACTTTCTATCAGGTGGGAGACTTTCTGTCAGGGGGGAGACTTTCAGGTCGGAGACTGTCAGGTGGGAGACTTTCTGTCAGGTGGGAGACTGTCAGGTGGGAGACTTTCTGTCAGGTGGGAGACTTTCTGTCAGGTGGGAGACTGTCAGGTGGGAGACTTTCTGTCAGGTGGGAGACTTTCTGTCAGGTGGGAGACTTTCTGTCAGGTGGGAGACTGTCAGGTGGGAGACTTTCAGGTGGGATACTGTCAGGTGGGAGACTTTCTGTCAGGTGGGAGACTTTCTGTCAGGTGGGAGACTGTCAGGTGGGAGACTTTCTGTCAGGTGGGAGACTGTCAGGTGGGAGACTGTCAGGTGGGATACTGTCAGGTGGGAGACTGTCAGGTGGGAGACTGTCAGGGGGGAGACTGTCAGGTGGGAGACTTTCTGTCAAGTGGGAGACTGTCAGGTGGGAGACTTTCTGTCAGGTGGGAGACTTTCTGTCAGGTGGGAGACTGTCAGGTGGGAGACTTTCTGTCAGGGGGGAGACTTTCTATCAGGTGGGAGACTGTCAGGTGGGAGACTTTCTGTCAGGTGTGAGACTTTCTGTCAGGGGGGAGACTTTCAGGTGGGAGACTGTCAGGTGGGAGACTGTCAGGTGGGAGACTTTCTGTCAGGGGGGAGACTGTCAGGTGGGAGACTGTCAGGTGGAAGACTTTCTGTCAGGGGGGAGACTTTCTATCAGGTGGGAGACTGTCAGGGGGGAGACTTTCTGTCAGGGGGGAGACTTTCTATCAGATGGGAGACTTTCTGTCAGGGGGGAGACTTTCTGTCAGGTGGGAGACTGTCAGGTGGGAGACTGTCAGGTGGGAGACTTTCTATCAGGTGGGAGACTTTCTGTCAGGTTGGAGACTTTTTGTCAGGTGGGAGACTTTCTGTCAGGTGGGAGACTTTCTGTCAGGTGGGAGACTTTCTGTCAGGGGGGAGACTTTCTGTCAGGTGGGAGACTGTCAGGTGGGAGACTTTCTGTCAGGTGGGAGACTGTCAGGTGGGAGACTTTCTATCAGGTGGGAGACTTTCTGTCAGGTTGGAGACTTTCTGTCAGGTGGGAGACTTTCTGTCAGGTGGGAGACTTTCTATCAGGTGGGAGACTTTCTGTCAGGGGGGAGACTTTCAGGTCGGAGACTGTCAGGTGGGAGACTTTCTGTCAGGTGGGAGACTGTCAGGTGGGAGACTTTCTGTCAGGTGGGAGACTTTCTGTCAGGTGGGAGACTGTCAGGTGGGAGACTTTCTGTCAGGTGGGAGACTTTCTGTCAGGTGGGAGACTGTCAGGTGGGAGACTTTCAGGTGGGATACTGTCAGGTGGGAGACTTTCTGTCAGGTGGGAGACTTTCTGTCAGGTGGGAGACTGTCAGGTGGGAGACTTTCTGTCAGGTGGGAGACTGTCAGGTGGGAGACTGTCAGGTGGGATACTGTCAGGTGGGAGACTGTCAGGTGGGAGACTGTCAGGGGGGAGACTGTCAGGTGGGAGACTTTCTGTCAGGTGGGAGACTGTCAGGTGGGAGACTTTCTGTCAGGTGGGAGACTTTCTGTCAGGTGGGAGACTTTCTGTCAGGGGGGAGACTTTCTGTCAGGTGGGAGACTTTCTGTCAGGTGGGAGACTTTCTGTCAGGTGGGAGACTGTCAGGTGGGAGACTTTCTGTCAGGGGGGAGACTTTCTATCAGGTGGGAGACTGTCAGGTGTGAGACTTTCTGTCAGGTGTGAGACTTTCTGTCAGGGGGGAGACTTTCAGGTGGGAGACTGTCAGGTGGGAGACTGTCAGGTGGGAGACTTTCTGTCAGGGGGGAGACTGTCAGGTGGGAGACTGTCAGGTGGGAGACTTTCTGTCAGGGGGGAGACTTTCTATCAGGTGGGAGACTGTCAGGGGGGAGACTTTCTGTCAGGGGGGAGACTTTCTATCAGATGGGAGACTTTCTGTCAGGGGGGGAGACTTTCTGTCAGGTGGGAGACTGTCAGGTGGGAGACTTTCTGTCAGGTGGGAGACTGTCAGGTGGGAGACTTTCTATCAGGTGGGAGACTTTCTGTCAGGTTGGAGACTTTTTGTCAGGTGGGAGACTTTCTGTCAGGTGGGAGACTTTCTGTCAGGTGGGAGACTTTCTGTCAGGGGGGAGACTTTCTGTCAGGTGGGAGACTTTCTGTCAGGTGGGAGACTTTCTGTCAGGTGGGAGACTGTCAGGTGGGAGACTTTCTGTCAGGGGGGAGACTTTCTATCAGGTGGGAGACTGTCAGGTGGGAGACTTTCTGTCAGGTGTGAGACTTTCTGTCAGGGGGGAGACTTTCAGGTGGGAGACTGTCAGGTGGGAGACTGTCAGGTGGGAGACTGTCAGGTGGGAGACTTTCTGTCAGGGGGGAGACTGTCAGGTGGGAGACTGTCAGGTGGGAGACTTTCTGTCAGGGGGGAGACTTTCTATCAGGTGGGAGACTGTCAGGGGGGAGACTTTCTGTCAGGGGGGAGACTTTCTATCAGATGGGAGACTTTCTGTCAGGGGGGAGACTTTCTGTCAGGTGGGAGACTGTCAGGTGGGAGACTTTCTGTCAGGTGGGAGACTGTCAGGTGGGAGACTTTCTATCAGGTGGGAGACTTTCTGTCAGGTTGGAGACTTTCTGTCAGGTGGGAGACTTTCTGTCAGGTGGGAGACTTTCTGTCAGGTGGGAGACTTTCTATCAGGTGGGAGACTTTCTGTCAGATGGGAGACTTTCTGTCAGGTGGGAGACTGTCAGGGGGGAGACTTTCTGTCAGGTGGGAGACTGTCAGGGGGGAGACTTTCTGTCAGGTGGGAGACTTTCTGTCAGGTGGGAGACTTTCTGTCAGGTGGGAGACTGTCAGGTGGGAGACTTTCTGTCAGGGGGGAGACTTTCTATCAGGTGGGAGACTGTCAGGTGGGAGACTTTCTGTCAGGTGTGAGACTTTCTGTCAGGGGGGAGACTTTCAGGTGGGAGACTGTCAGGTGGGAGACTGTCAGGTGGGAGACTTTCTGTCAGGGGGGAGACTGTCAGGTGGGAGACTGTCAGGTGGGAGACTTTCTGTCAGGGGGGAGACTTTCTATCAGGTGGGAGACTGTCAGGTGGGAGACTTTCTGTCAGGGGGGAGACTTTCTATCAGATGGGAGACTTTCTGTCAGGGGGGAGACTTTCTGTCAGGTGGGAGACTGTCAGGTGGGAGACTTTCTGTCAGGTGGGAGACTGTCAGGTGGGAGACTTTCTATCAGGTGGGAGACTTTCTGTCAGGTGGGAGACTTTCTGTCAGGTGGGAGACTTTCTGTCAGGTGGGAGACTTTCTGTCAGGTGGGAGACTTTCTATCAGGTGGGAGACTTTCTGTCAGGTGGGAGACTGTCAGGGGGGAGACTTTCTGTCAGGTGGGAGACTTTCTGTCAGGGGGGAGACTTTCTGTCAGGTGGGAGACTTTCTATCAGGTGGGAGACTTTCTGTCAGGGGGGAGACTTTCTGTCAGGTGGGAGACTTTCTGTCAGGTGGGAGACTTTCTATCAGGTGGGAGACTTTCTGTCAGGGGGGAGACTTTCAGGTCGGAGACTGTCAGGTGGGAGACTTTCTGTCAGGTGGGAGACTTTCAGGTGGGAGACTTTCTGTCAGGTGGGAGACTGTCAGGTGGGAGACTTTCTGTCAGGTGGGATACTGTCAGGTGGGAGACTTTCAGGTGGGATACTGTCAGGTGGGAGACTTTCTGTCAGGTGGGAGACTGTCAGGTGGGAGACTTTCTGTCAGGTGGGAGACTGTCAGGTGGGAGACTGTCAGGTGGGAGACTGTCAGGGGGGAGACTGTCAGGTGGGAGACTTTCTGTCAAGTGGGAGACTGTCAGGTGGGAGACTTTCTGTCAGGTGGGAGACTTTCTGTCAGGTGGGAGACTTTCTGTCAGGTGGGAGACTTTCTGTCAGGGGGGAGACTTTCTGTCAGGTGGGAGACTTTCTGTCAGGTGGGAGACTTTCTGTCAGGTGGGAGACTGTCAGGTGGGAGACTTTCTGTCAGGGGGGAGACTTTCTATCAGGTGGGAGACTGTCAGGGGGGAGACTTTCTGTCAGGTGTGAGACTTTCTGTCAGGGGGGAGACTTTCAGGTGGGAGACTGTCAGGTGGGAGACTGTCAGGTGGGAGACTTTCTGTCAGGGGGGAGACTGTCAGGTGGGAGACTGTCAGGTGGGAGACTTTCTGTCAGGGGGGAGACTTTCTATCAGGTGGGAGACTGTCAGGTGGGAGACTTTCTGTCAGGGGGGAGACTTTCTGTCAGGTGGGAGACTTTCTGTCAGGTGGGAGACTTTCTGTCAGGTGGGAGACTGTCAGGTGGGAGACTTTCTGTCAGGTGGGAGACTGTCAGGTGGGAGACTTTCTATCAGGTGGGAGACTTTCTGTCAGGTTGGAGACTTTCTGTCAGGTGGGAGACTTTCTGTCAGGTGGGAGACTTTCTGTCAGGTGGGAGACTTTCTATCAGGTGGGAGACTTTCTGTCAGGTGGGAGACTGTCAGGGGGGAGACTTTCTGTCAGGTGGGAGACTTTCTGTCAGGGGGGAGACTTTCTGTCAGGTGGGAGACTTTCTGTCAGGTGGGAGACTTTCTGTCAGGGGGGAGACTTTCTGTCAGGTGGGAGACTTTCTGTCAGGTGGGAGACTTTCTATCAGGTGGGAGACTTTCTGTCAGGGGGGAGACTTTCAGGTCGGAGACTGTCAGGTGGGAGACTTTCTGTCAGGTGGGAGACTTTCAGGTGGGAGACTTTCTGTCAGGTGGGAGACTTTCTGTCAGGTGGGAGACTGTCAGGTGGGAGACTTTCTGTCAGGTGGGAGACTTTCTGTCAGGTGGGAGACTTTCTGTCAGGTGGGAGACTGTCAGGTGGGAGACTTTCAGGTGGGATACTGTCAGGTGGGAGACTTTCTGTCAGGTGGGAGACTTTCTGTCAGGTGGGAGACTGTCAGGTGGGAGACTTTCTGTCAGGTGGGAGACTGTCAGGTGGGAGACTGTCAGGTGGGATACTGTCAGGTGGGAGACTGTCAGGTGGGAGACTGTCAGGGGGGAGACTGTCAGGTGGGAGACTTTCTGTCAGGTGGGAGACTGTCAGGTGGGAGACTTTCTGTCAGGTGGGAGACTTTCTGTCAGGTGGGAGACTGTCAGGTGGGAGACTTTCTGTCAGGGGGGAGACTTTCTGTCAGGTGGGAGACTGTCAGGTGGGAGACTTTCTGTCAGGTGGGAGACTTTCTGTCAGGGGGGAGACTTTCAGGTGGGAGACTGTCAGGTGGGAGACTGTCAGGTGGGAGACTTTCTGTCAGGGGGAGACTGTCAGGTGGGAGACTGTCAGGTGGAAGACTTTCTGTCAGGGGGGAGACTTTCTATCAGGTGGGAGACTGTCAGGGGGGAGACTTTCTGTCAGGGGGGGAGACTTTCTATCAGATGGGAGACTTTCTGTCAGGGGGGAGACTTTCTGTCAGGTGGGAGACTGTCAGGTGGGAGACTGTCAGGTGGGAGACTTTCTATCAGGTGGGAGACTTTCTGTCAGGTTGGAGACTTTTTTGTCAGGTGGGAGACTTTCTGTCAGGTGGGAGACTTTCTGTCAGGTGGGAGACTTTCTGTCAGGGGGGAGACTTTCTGTCAGGTGGGAGACTGTCAGGTGGGAGACTTTCTGTCAGGTGGGAGACTGTCAGGTGGGAGACTTTCTATCAGGTGGGAGACTTTCTGTCAGGTTGGAGACTTTCTGTCAGGTGGGAGACTTTCTGTCAGGTGGGAGACTTTCTATCAGGTGGGAGACTTTCTGTCAGGGGGGAGACTTTCAGGTCGGAGACTGTCAGGTGGGAGACTTTCTGTCAGGTGGGAGACTTTCAGGTGGGAGACTTTCTGTCAGGTGGGAGACTTTCTGTCAGGTGGGAGACTGTCAGGTGGGAGACTTTCTGTCAGGTGGGAGACTTTCTGTCAGGTGGGAGACTGTCAGGTGGGAGACTTTCAGGTGGGATACTGTCAGGTGGGAGACTTTCTGTCAGGTGGGAGACTTTCTGTCAGGTGGGAGACTGTCAGGTGGGAGACTTTCTGTCAGGTGGGAGACTGTCAGGTGGGAGACTGTCAGGTGGGATACTGTCAGGTGGGAGACTGTCAGGTGGGAGACTGTCAGGGGGGAGACTGTCAGGTGGGAGACTTTCTGTCAAGTGGGAGACTGTCAGGTGGGAGACTTTCTGTCAGGTGGGAGACTTTCTGTCAGGTGGGAGACTTTCTGTCAGGGGGGAGACTTTCTGTCAGGTGGGAGACTTTCTGTCAGGTGGGAGACTTTCTGTCAGGTGGGAGACTGTCAGGTGGGAGACTTTCTGTCAGGGGGGAGACTTTCTATCAGGTGGGAGACTGTCAGGTGTGAGACTTTCTGTCAGGTGTGAGACTTTCTGTCAGGGGGGAGACTTTCAGGTGGGAGACTGTCAGGTGGGAGACTGTCAGGTGGGAGACTTTCTGTCAGGGGGGAGACTGTCAGGTGGGAGACTGTCAGGTGGGAGACTTTCTGTCAGGGGGGAGACTTTCTATCAGGTGGGAGACTGTCAGGTGGGAGACTTTCTGTCAGGGGGGAGACTTTCTATCAGATGGGAGACTTTCTGTCAGGGGGGAGACTTTCTGTCAGGTGGGAGACTGTCAGGTGGGAGACTTTCTGTCAGGTGGGAGACTGTCAGGTGGGAGACTTTCTATCAGGTGGGAGACTTTCTGTCAGGTTGGAGACTTTTTGTCAGGTGGGAGACTTTCTGTCAGGTGGGAGACTTTCTGTCAGGTGGGAGACTTTCTGTCAGGGGGGGAGACTTTCTGTCAGGTGGGAGACTTTCTGTCAGGTGGGAGACTTTCTGTCAGGTGGGAGACTGTCAGGTGGGAGACTTTCTGTCAGGGGGGAGACTTTCTATCAGGTGGGAGACTGTCAGGTGGGAGACTTTCTGTCAGGTGTGAGACTTTCTGTCAGGGGGGAGACTTTCAGGTGGGAGACTGTCAGGTGGGAGACTGTCAGGTGGGAGACTGTCAGGTGGGAGACTTTCTGTCAGGGGGGAGACTGTCAGGTGGGAGACTGTCAGGTGGGAGACTTTCTGTCAGGGGGGAGACTTTCTATCAGGTGGGAGACTGTCAGGGGGGAGACTTTCTGTCAGGGGGGAGACTTTCTATCAGATGGGAGACTTTCTGTCAGGGGGGAGACTTTCTGTCAGGTGGGAGACTGTCAGGTGGGAGACTTTCTGTCAGGTGGGAGACTGTCAGGTGGGAGACTTTCTATCAGGTGGGAGACTTTCTGTCAGGTTGGAGACTTTCTGTCAGGTGGGAGACTTTCTGTCAGGTGGGAGACTTTCTGTCAGGTGGGAGACTTTCTATCAGGTGGGAGACTTTCTGTCAGGTGGGAGACTTTCTGTCAGGTGGGAGACTGTCAGGGGGGGAGACTTTCTGTCAGGTGGGAGACTGTCAGGGGGGAGACTTTCTGTCAGGTGGGAGACTTTCTATCAGGTGGGAGACTTTCTGTCAGGGGGGAGACTTTCTGTCAGGTGGGAGACTTTCTGTCAGGTGGGAGACTTTCTGTCAGGTGGGAGACTTTCTGTCAGGTGGGAGACTTTCTATCAGGTGGGAGACTTTCTGTCAGGGGGGAGACTTTCAGGTCGGAGACTGTCAGGTGGGAGACTTTCTGTCAGGTGGGAGACTTTCAGGTGGGAGACTTTCTGTCAGGTGGGAGACTTTCTGTCAGGTGGGAGACTGTCAGGTGGGAGACTTTCTGTCAGGTGGGAGACTTTCTGTCAGGTGGGAGACTGTCAGGTGGGAGACTTTCAGGTGGGATACTGTCAGGTGGGAGACTTTCTGTCAGGTGGGAGACTTTCTGTCAGGTGGGAGACTTTCTGTCAGGTGGGAGACTTTCTGTCAGGTGGGAGACTGTCAGGTGGGAGACTGTCAGGGGGGAGACTGTCAGGTGGGAGACTTTCTGTCAAGTGGGAGACTGTCAGGTGGGAGACTTTCTGTCAGGTGGGAGACTTTCTGTCAGGTGGGAGACTTTCTGTCAGGTGGGAGACTTTCTGTCAGGTGGGAGACTTTCTGTCAGGTGGGAGACTTTCTGTCAGGGGGGAGACTTTCTGTCAGGTGGGAGACTTTCTGTCAGGTGGGAGACTGTCAGGTGGGAGACTTTCTGTCAGGGGGGAGACTTTCTATCAGGTGGGAGACTGTCAGGTGGGAGACTTTCTGTCAGGTGTGAGACTTTCTGTCAGGGGGGAGACTTTCAGGTGGGAGACTGTCAGGTGGGAGACTGTCAGGTGGGAGACTTTCTGTCAGGGGGGAGACTGTCAGGTGGGAGACTGTCAGGTGGGAGACTTTCTGTCAGGGGGGAGACTTTCTATCAGGTGGGAGACTGTCAGGGGGGAGACTTTCTGTCAGGGGGGAGACTTTCTATCAGATGGGAGACTTTCTGTCAGGGGGGAGACTTTCTGTCAGGTGGGAGACTGTCAGGTGGGAGACTTTCTGTCAGGTGGGAGACTGTCAGGTGGGAGACTTTCTATCAGGTGGGAGACTTTCTGTCAGGTTGGAGACTTTCTGTCAGGTGGGAGACTTTCTGTCAGGTGGGAGACTTTCTATCAGGTGGGAGACTTTCTGTCAGATGGGAGACTTTCTGTCAGGTGGGAGACTGTCAGGGGGGAGACTTTCTGTCAGGTGGGAGACTGTCAGGGGGGAGACTTTCTGTCAGGTGGGAGACTTTCTATCAGGTGGGAGACTTTCTGTCAGGGGGGAGACTTTCTGTCAGGTGGGAGACTTTCTGTCAGGTGGGAGACTTTCTGTCAGGTGGGAGACTTTCTATCAGGTGGGAGACTTTCTGTCAGGTGGGAGACTTTCTGTCAGGTGGGAGACTGTCAGGTGGGAGACTTTCTGTCAGGGGGGAGACTTTCTGTCAGGTGGGAGACTGTCAGGTGGGAGACTTTTTATCAGGTGGGAGACTTTCTGTCAGGTGGGAGACTTTCTGTCAGGTTGGAGACTTTCTGTCAGATGGGAGACTTTTTATCAGGTGGGAGACTTTCTGTCAGGTGGGAGACTTTTTATCAGGTGGGAGACTTTCTGTCAGGGGGAGACTTTCTGTCAGGTGGGAGACTTTCTGTCAGGTGGGAGACTGTCAGGTGGGAGACTTTCTGTCAGGTGGGAGACTGTCAGGTGGGAGACTTTCTGTCAGGTGGGAGACTTTCTGTCAGGTGGGAGACTTTCTGTCACCCAAATTGTATTCATATTGGCTCTATACCTACTACAGATAATATTCTACAAAGTATCTGTCAGGATTGATGTAGGTACCTTCAGTGAAATGATGTGGCATGATTTTCTTAAAACAAATTTTTTATTCAATTTTAATTTGATCAACAACACATTACAAATACAATGCATGTCCATTCAAATTTACAAGCATGCATCATATCCATTCATGTAGCCATTCTATATGTCTTTACTCACTCACACACACACACATAAAGACAACAAATCAAACCTACTGGGAGGGGGGATTTTTTTGGCAGCCTCGGACTAATTATTTCATTACACAGATGGTAAATAGTGTATACAATATACACATAAAAGTATAGACATGAACTTTAAATTGACAGCACAAAACTTTTTCATTAAATAAAACCACATGTGCCATGATTTATAATGAATTCTGTATTCAACAGTTATTTTGACATTTAAAGAATTCTGTGGTATACATAACATGGGTAATTAACTATTTTAAAGGCTGCATGCACAGACTATTTCATATCATGTATTAAAATGTTTGTTTGTTTTGTTTGCTTTGTTTTGTTTTTTTTATCTTAATCATTATTTACAAATAATTTGTCAGAAGTTATTTATTTGAAGATTTTTTTTAATGATTCACTAGATTGATAAAGAAATTTCCTCATGTTGAATTCAATGAAGAAGTAGATGACAATAATGATGATTGCGTTATCAACAAAGTTCTGAAAAATAAGTTTTAAAAAACTCAATGGATTCATATCATCTGGCACAGTACCCAAATGTTTTCTCAATTCTAGTGAATTATTTTCAAAATACCCAGTATACATTCAGAATTCTGCTACATTCAAGAAATGTAAACCTAAAAGGCCGCATCACAGTAAAGCATTAAAAGGGAGATAATTCTTACTACCAAGGGAGATAATTCTCACAAATTTGGTAAATGATGATAATCACCGGTTAGATAGTTCTTTTCTTGCTGTAATAAATTAGTGGCAGCTGAATGGAAGTAAAAAGTTCCGTCAGCATCCACAACATCGTTGAGCAGTCTAGCCAACCACATGAGTAATCTTAAATATTTTTAATTGATTAATTCTTTCATCAACATTGTAAATTAGATTTACTATATTCTAGTTTAAATTGTGCTGAATTCTGCATATCTGTATCTACATGTACCGGTACACGAGACGATTTAACAAAATATTGCTGACTCATCGAGCATTAAACACTTGTGGTTAAATTTATGTATGTATTAAAACTGTGATAAACATATTTGTTGACAGGTAAATATATATATATAGGTGTTGTTTACATTTTTAACCTGTCCTGATTGTAATACAAACAATAAATGTTTAAATACGAACTGTATGGTTTTGTGTTTTTAGTTTTAAATGTTTCAGGGACACGTTAACAAGACCTATAATATAAGATTTCGAAGGTTCATATCATGATCATCATGATATTATTATCGGATATTTTTAGTTTTGTTATTTGTCGAACAAAAATAAAGGGGGGGGGGGGGGGCAGGAGGGGGGGTAGGATAGGGATGTATGTTACAGCTGATGACTCTCTTACCTGTGACTTGTGCTATATCATGACTTGTATTTGGAACTCACGTTACACACAGATTGACGTGACAGGTCTTAGACAGAGGCCTTTGATAAATGATAAAATCATTACGGTCACCATGGTCAGAGCTGCCCCCCTCCCCGCCGGACTCTCCCATCTCTGTCAATCATACCCATCATCAGGTCTGTCACCAAGTGATCCTCCCTTTCAGCTGGATAATTAGCCCCCGGGGGGTCCATAGAACACGTGCAAGTTATCATGACAATATAAACGTATCTCTTTTACCTGAGCTAACTAGTTCTCAGAACTTACCTGTGGAATTAATAGACGGGTATCAGTCAAATTTGTAATTCGTTATTGATCTAAACTTAAACTGTTTATAGGCACAAAAGTCGCATTAATAAAATTACAAAAACTATTTCAAGGGTCATTTCATCACTCGTAATATGTTTGTTTGGTGAATAAATTTTCCTAAATTATATAATTCTGTTCCATATGAACAGGTGATAGAAATTTAACTAATTTATAGACGGAGGGATTTATTCGATAATAGGCTTAATTTACTTGTTTCTCGACTCACTGCACAAAGTCATTTAAAAATGAAATGAAGTTCGACCTCGATGTCAGTATTGTATTGTATTGTTTATTCACTTTAAGCCTTGCGGCCAATCGGTATTACAGCAAAAGCAGAATAATGTCATGTGCATGTACAATAAGGATATCAAAAACATATACAAAATGTTAAGTATGATATGAAAAATAACCTACATTGTACAAGACAAGAATGAATTTGATAGAATGGCGGACAGCTGTGAAATATGTATGAGATAATTGTATGAAGTCATATTCATAATTTGATAGATTGGAAGACGACAGGCATAACATATGAAGTAAAAAATGTGCCAGAAAATGTCATTTGCAGATCGAGATAATCGGATGAAAATACATGGTAATTAAACAATACATATAACATATTAAGCTTGAAACGTTGAACGTAATAATAAACTTGATCGTAAATATTTACCTAAATGACAAAGTTCCTTACTATTACGTACTGCTAGTAACTGTACAAGTTTATACGACGACGGACGGTTCCAATAGTATTTTTTGATAATTTTGTTACGTAAAGTTACATACAGAGGACAAATAAGAATGAAATGAAATTCATCTTCTACCTGATTTTGGTTCTATGTGCCTTTGGGATATTACGATATCTGCCTTCTTCTACTCTTAACTGATGAGATGATAAACGAAACTTTGATATAAGCCGAGAATAAATATCTGGAATTGATTTTGTTAAATAATACTGCAGAGTAAAAGAGTCTAACAAGAATTTATACAGATAACATTTTGATGAATTTTCAGTAAATTCATTCCTTAATTGAATAAAATTATCGGTTAGGCGTTGTTTGAAAAGATGCAAAAACACTTTTTCGTTATTAACGCTTTGATTTAACCAAACATCACCAAAGCCCGTAGACATCAGTAAGTTTTTAACCTGGCATCGCTAATTACAGTTTCTGTGATTACATACAATCATATCGTCATACACTGACTTTAATATACAATTATTAGTCTTAGTTAACTTCAACTAGTATTTAATCGGTTCAAAACCTACTTGGGGCAGTTGCCAGGTACTGACTGTCGGCCGGTGGTTTTTCTCCAGGTTCTCCGGCTTTCCTTCACCTTTAAAACCTGGCACATCCTTAAATGACCCTGGCTGTTAATAGGACGTGAAACAAAAACAAACCAAACCAGTATTTAATAATTCGGCATTTCCGAGTAATTTGCAGAGATAAACGACCAAGCTCTTGCAGAGTATAACATAAAAGTAGGTGTACAAGAATATTTTTACAAAAATTCTAATTGTATCGTCTGAATATCAGCGGCTGTATAGAAAACCCCATTTTCTACTGTACCATAACCCCACACATATGTACGTCCCTTTTCCTAAGGCTCAATAATGTGGCGAAACTATGTGATGCTAACAGCTTTTGCGATGGAGCAAAAAACTATCTACATTTTTCGGCATAGCCGTCTAATTTGTTTTGGCCCCGGATATGACGCGACAGGTGGCGTTACTGGTCAAGATGAAGTATGTGATTGGTCAATGTAGCGGTCAATGCAAAATGCAGATATACAGTTAAAAACGAAACAAAGTTAAAGGGACCTCACGGTAAACCAATATTTATTTTGGATTTTTTATCATATTATTGTGTATATCTTTAAAAAAATAACCTTCTGAACAATAACCATTCGAATTCGATGATGTATGTACATAAAAACATCAATTATCAATTATTAAGAGGTTATCACAATTCGCTGATCAACAATCTGAATATGCAAAAAAATTGTGACATATACGATAAACGCAAGCGCACAACAAACTAAAACACATGGAAACAAAAATGGCTTCCAATGTGAATCGACTGCGGTTGAAAACGATAACAGCTTCCGCAATGAAGAGAATAATAGGAAAATGGGTCAAACACAATCCTAGAATTAAACTTGGGAAGCAGTACAATAGACTGTAACAGTTCAAACATGAAAACAGCAGTAATATGGACGCCGCTCGTATTTTGCTTGATTGTTTGATAGTAGGTCATGACAATCTCGGTAATATTTACACAAACTCGGTAAGATTTCCACAATCTCGGTAATATTTACACAAACTCAGTAATATTAACACAAACTCGGTAATAGTTCCACAAACTCGGTAATATTTATACAGTCTGTACCAGTACATCGCTACTGTCACTATACTATATGAACAATGTTTACACTTATTTACACATAAATATGTGTGCCGTAATATATACAGAACGTGTTATTTAACATTTAAACCACTGTATAATATCGTTATCCAACTAACCCAGATGGAATATAGATATCGCCTTGTAAACTATCGTGTGTTTGTGCTGCCACGATTTCAAAAAAGTCACGTAATGATTTAAAAATAATTTCCGCGCTAAATTTAGAGGGGGATTCCCTACTAAATCGAGTGGTCAAGCTGGACATTGGGATTGACTGTGAACATTGAGACAGCACAGAAACATAACTGGAAAGGAACAAAATGCGTACATTCAGTGAAAATTGCAACGTTTTTACCGTGATGTCCCTTTTAAATTGAATGCAAGCTGAATAAGTGGATGCATCTATTCAAATGACACATTTGCAGTCTTATTATCACCAAAAATGATTCAAACTGATATAATTTTGTTATCCGTGCTGAAACTGCGCATTTATTAATTACAATGTAGTTCGTTAACTTATTTCACCAGTAGTTTTACATTATAACCACCAGCATTAAAACTATGCCGTTTATCTTTTTTTAAAGATATTTCTTGTTAAGTATTGTACCATTAAACCTATTTCCATCTTGTGATAGTCTACCGGTCTTACGGAGACCACAACTTTAGTTTTAGAAACAATTACCGTCATAGACCACTATATTGTATAAGTTAGTTTGTCAAGCATTGTCTTTAAAACATGTATAGCTTCAGAAAAACCCCCAAGTCATCGGCATACGAGGGTTGATTGATAAGTTGTGAGCCTCGTATTGAAGGAGGTACTCAAGGATGTTCTTTGTAAGTCCTACTATTCTCTGACTATATAGGGCCGTGTACCCAAGGATTGGTCTCATTTTGTTAGTTTATATCGACGAGGTAGCACTCTAAATTAAACAAGACAAGCGTCTTTAAAATCGATTAGGGTTAGGGCCAGGGTGAAAGAGTCTGTTATTGCCATGGCTGCCATTTACGATTGTGACTTTAAAATGACTGAGCATCCACCTTATTCACCTGATCTAGCTCCATCAGACTTTCATTTTTTTCCAAAACTGAAAACAGCTATTTCAGGCACCCTAACCCTAACTCTAACCCTAACTCAAACATGCAGTGGATGACTTTCAGCTAAGATAAGGAGTTATATAAAAGTGGCACTGAGGCCCTTAAACATCGCTGGCAGAAGTGTATAGATGCTGAAGGGGGTTATGTTGAAAAATAATACAATATGTCTGGCACAATACGATGCTCGGCCCTCGTACATTGATAATGATATTCCAATATATTGTCAATATTGTTGAGAAAAATCCGCATTGCAGAATTTGTGTAGAAAATAAAATTAATAAATAAATGAAAAAAAATAAAAATAAATTTCTTTTTTTTGTTTGTACTTTTCATAACATTTCGTAAATAGTTTTGGACAGGGAGTGCTCTTCGTGATTCCGTGTAAGCGAGAGGAGAGCGGCTATATAGAAATAAACTACAACAGGAATACTATCGTATACAGGAATTGGGTAACTTGGTAGGATTTCAATATCTAACGATATAGCATATATATATATATGTACCTTGTGTAGACATTTACAGGGTGTTTACCCTATATATATATATATATGTACCTTGTGTAGACATTTACAGGGTGTTTACCCTATATATATATATATATATACCTTGTGTAGACATTTACAGGGTGTTTACCCTATACATGTATATATATATGTATATGTACCTTGTGTAGACATTTACAGGGTGTTTACCCTATATATATATATATATATATGTACCTTGTGTAGACATTTACAGGGTGTTTACCCTATATATATATATATGTACCTTGTGTAGACATTTACAGGGTGTTTACCCTATATATATATATATGTACCTTGTGTAGACATTTACAGGGTGTTTACCCTATATATATATATACATGTATATATATGTACCTTGTGTAGACATTTACAGGGTGTTTACCCTATATATATATATATATATATATATATGTACCTTGTGTAGACATTTACAGGGTGTTTACCCTATATATATATATATATATGTACCTTGTGTAGACATTTACAGGGTGTTTACCCTATATATATATACATATGTACCTTGTGTAGACATTTACAGGGTGTTTACCCTATATATATATATATATGTACCTTGTGTAGACATTTACAGGGTGTTTACCCTATATATATATATGGGGCAAAGAAGTAATTCAAACAGTGTAAACAATAAGGCTTGTTAAATTTTCGAGGCAATCCGCCCCATTATCAAAACACAAAAAATCACAAATACAATCACATAATATATATAAGAAGTACTGGAAATACAATAAAATACAATAAGAATAATGTTTTAGTAACTGGAGAAACCACAATGAACCCTTCGGCAAACGTGGGCCGAAGGCGGATACTAGCGTGACTGTATCATGTTCAACACTAGAACGCTATGCGACCAACGGCAGAGATCTTTTGAATTCCCCCGCACGTGAAAGTATATGGAAGAGTCAAAGACAATTCGTCCCTAAATACTGCTAGTGGACGACATTGCATTGATATCAGATTTCAGAATAAAATGTTGCATTATCGTCTCTACAGTGATTGATTAAGTCTGAAACTTTGAAAAATATCTTTTAGATAATTAGAATTATAGAGAGTGGTGTGAAAAAAACTACTACGAATATTTATCAAGACTGAGAAAATAATGAATACGAATGCCGAATTATCATTGAGTCCAAATTATAACAAGCCGATGAATAATAAAATGACAGTGTTTAGTTCCAACAAAAGTGTTCCATCACCTACCCACTCCGGACAAAGTACTCGTAATATTCTAATATGTCGATTTGGTACACGTTTTTAGATATGAACTCGGTATTTTATATGTGTACAGCGATTTACATCCTCTTCAGTTAAGTCAAAGATCACCATTATTGAATTAAAGAAGGACTGGAAATCAACTCTAGAATCGTCCAACAAATAGTCGAGTATCTTAAAACTAGATATGACATCCACGTGTCTTACAAAAAAAATCCGTTCCCAAAAACAGCGATACATTTCTCGGTCCTAAATAATGACACACCAAATCTCTGCGCACATAATTAATCAAAAGGCAATCTTTGTAACATTTAATATCTGATATAGTAACTTAATACTTTTAGAATAAGAAATGGTAATCAACATTAACTTATTAGAACATTTATTAACATTACATCAGAGAAAAAAATCAATCAAAATATTTTGAAAGTGTATTAAGCTAACTAAGCTTGGTCACGATATTATGCTAGCTTGACATTACAGGGACAGACAGTGCAGTATACCTGGTTACTGGGAACGATTTTGAATATAAAACCTTAAATATTTTATTGATGTATATGACTACGCAATGTAAAATATTTAACACAAATCGTGTTTTAGATCCACTGCTTTCATATGTATGAATTTTTCAATATGATATAGTTAATTTCCGAACGTCTCCGCGTGCTAGCGCCTTCTCTCCATATGCAAATGACATATTAAGCCCCGCCTACTTTGAAGGTTGCCAGACTTGCCGAACCAGTTTTCGCACAGGTAAGCCAGTCTAGTGAATGATCTAAAAATAGAACAGTTATTTTTACACCTGGGCCGAACTAACGTGAAAACATTGGAAGGCTACAACGTAGGGTTGGGCTGCTGTTTCTGAGAGCACGGGGGAAGAGGCATTGGCGATCCGGGGGTCGGAATTCCGTGAGGACTCGTGTTTTAGATTTAAGGAGAATTTTCGGAGGGACGGGGCGACTAATCGCCTGCAGTTGCCAGTTTTAAAATGAGGTACTGTATTCTGTAAACTGGTATGCCGGGAGCGGTATCGATATATTCATATTATTGAATGTTTTGGAATATAAATAAGTAAATATTGACGAGATATTTAACAATGATGAGTAAATGTTTAGCCAGGTAATTATATATTTTAATTATCTATTCTACTATAACAAGATATATACTGTAATGATAATGTAAACATGTTATAATCAAGGTATACAGATGATTGAAATGAACTGAAAATTTTATTTTTGGAGTGAAGCTGATGACAGAAAGAAACGATCGATACAGTGTGATGTCCCTATATATTTATTTTGAACTAAAACGTATACTTTCTTTTGATAGCACGTATTAATTAATGTCTTTATCAACCAATTATACTGTATTCGTTCTCAGCTGTCATATATATAGCTGCTGTATCTCTTTCCCCCACCCTCCAATCCCTACCCCTCCAATCCCTACTCCTCCAATCCCCACCCTCCATCTCGATCAATTAAAATAACCAACGCACAAGCACAAGCCACCTAATTAACCCTCAGTGTACCCTTGACACACCTCCCCATCCTCCACCTCGTCCCCCCGCCTTACCGCCTCAAACTCTCTACCTCGACTCTCACTACACCCCACAACTCGATCACCCACCATACATCCCCACCCTCTACCTACAACTCCACACCCCTCTACCTCGACTCTCACTACACCCCACAACTCGATCACCCACCATACATCCCCACCCTCTACCTACAACTCCACACCCCTCTACCTCGACTCTCACTACACCCCACAACTCGATCACCCACCATACACCCCCACCCTCTACCTACAACTCCACACCCCTCTACCTCGACTCTCACTACACCCCACAACTCGATCACCCACAATACATCCCCACCCTCTACCTACAACTCCACACCCCTCTACCTTGACTCTCACAACAACCCACAACTCCCAAGCTCACCATCTTGACCGCCAACCTATCATATCAATTCTCCTAACTGTCCACTACTACCCCCCCCCCCCCCCCCCCCCCCCCCCCCTACCCCACCGGTACAACTACACCACCCTTCCACCCTCCATCTTGTTTCCCGGCCCCTACACCTTCCCCACCCTCCATCTTGTTTCCTGGCCCCTACACCTTCCCCACCCTCCATCTTGTTTCCCGGCCCCTACATTTCCCCCCATCCTCCATCTTGTTTCCCGGCCCCTACATTTCCCCCCACCCTCCATCTTGTTTCCCGGCCCCTCCACCCTCCATCTTGTTTCCCGGCCCCTACACCTCCCCCCATCCTCCATCTTGTTTCCCGGCCCCTACATTTCCCCCCACCCTCTATCTTGTTTCCCGGCCCCTCCACCCTCCATCTTGTTTCCCGGCCCCTACACCTCCCCCTACCCTCCATCTTGTTTCCCGGCCCCTCCAACCTCCCCCCACACTCCATCTTGTTTCCTGGCCCCTCCAGCCTCCATCTTGTTCCCCTGCCCCTACACCTCCATCTTGTTTCCCGGCCCCTACACCTCCCCCTACCCTCCATCTTGTTTCCCGGCCCCTCCAACCTCCCCCCACACTCCATCTTGTTTCCTGGCCCCTCCAGCCTCCATCTTGTTCCCCTGCCCCTACACCTCCCTCCACCCCTCCATCTTGTTTCCTTGCCCCTACACCTCCCTCCACCCTCCATCTTGTTTCCTTGCCCCTACACCTCCCCCCACCCTCCATCTTGTTTCCCGGCCCCTACACCTCCCACTACCCTCCATCTTGTTTCCCGGCCCCTACACCTCCCCCCACCCTCCATCTTGTTTCCCGGCCCCTACACCTCCCACTACCCTCCATCTTGTTTCCCGGCCCCTACACCTCCCCCCACCCTCCATCTTGTTTCCCGGCCCCTACACCTCCCACTACCCTCTATCTTGTTTCCCGGCCCCTACACCTCCCTCCACCCTCCATCCTGTTTCCCGGCCCCTACACCTCCCCCCACCCTCCATCTTGTTCCCGGCCCCTACACCTCCCCCCACCCTCCATCCTGTTTCCCGGCCCCTACACCTCCCCCCACCCTCCATCTTGTTTCCCGGCCCCTACACCTCCCCCCATCCTCCATCTTGTTTCCCGGCCCCTACATTTCCCCCCCACCCTCTATCTTGTTTCCCGGCCCCTACACCTCCATCTGTTTCCCGGCCCCTACACCTCCCCCCACCCTCCATCTTGTTTCCCGGCCCCTAAACCTCCCCCCACACTCCATCTTGTTTCCCGGCCCCTACACCTCCCCCCACACTCCATCTTGTTTCCCGGCCCCTACCCTTCCCCCCACCCTCCATCTTGTTTCCCGGCCTCTCCACCCTCCATCTTGTTTCCCGGCCCCTACCCCTCCCCCCACCTTCCATCTTGTTTCCCGGCCCCTCCAACCTCCATCTTATTTCCCGGCCCCTACCCCTCCCCCCCACCCTCCATCTTGTTTCCCGGCCTCTCCACCCTCCATCTTGTTTCCCGGCCCCTACCCCTCCCTCCACCCTCCATCTTGTTTCCCGGCCCCTCCAACCTCCATCTTGTTTCCCGGCCCCTACACCTCCCCCCACCCTCCATCTTGTTTCCTGGCCCCTCCACCCTCCATCTTGTTTCCCTGGCCCCTTCCACTCTCCATCTTGTTTCCCTGCCCCTACACCTCCACACACTCAATCTTCAGATTCACTGCTTCTACACTTTTCTGTGTTGAATCTCTACACCTCATACCACTCTATCTCGAATCCCTACTAATAAGCCTAGACCACTCCACCCTTCCACTTTATCCCTCACCAAACATCTCACAATTACTCCATCGTGATGGACGCCCCTTCCTAGTCCTCTGCCCTGTTTTTCTCAAGCTCCTTTACATTCTGTCTTGATTCCCCTTGATACCTCCATCATATTTTCCAAGTTCACTCCCCCTGCTAACTAATACCCTCTCTCTTATTCCCCTATTAGGGGCCTTAATTTCACTAATTAATCTATAAGCTGATTCAACATCAGACGTCACTTGAATTATTTTCATCATTACTGGATGCATTGCTCGTTTAACTTGCAGTGTCCAGTTGGTAGGTGTCCTGGTCCTACTGGTGACCTTGACCAGTGGTCAGAACCTGGAGAAGGAGACTTGTGATTCTTCACGACGAGAAGTGGACGTCCAGATGTCCAATGCTAATGCTATTATTGGTGGACTGTTCGAGGTGCGGAATCCTGAATTGGGAGGATATGCCTGCGGTCAACCTCATAAAGGTAAGGTTAACAGTTGGTAAAGGGTTGGTCAGGGGTTGGTCAAGGGTTGGTCAAGGGTTGGTCAGGGGTTGGTCAAGGGTCGGGAAGGTTAGGGGCAATGGTCCATATGAAATATTTAACATTTTTGTGATGCAAATGACTGTTTTTATCCGTAAGACAAATGTTAGACGAGCATGTATCTATCAAGACAAGGAGAGTAAAACAGCAACAACAAGCATGGTTATACCGCCAATATCAATCCTTCCCACTAAACATCTGGGTAAATATAATCTTCTACATGATTCTGGATTTAGCGTGAAACACTCATGACAAACAGCACTTTTAAAGATAATTGACCAGAGGAGTGGGAACATTTAGAATATCAAGGCTCGAACTTAAAGGTAGCCCGATAGTCTGAGACTAGTAGATTTTCTACCCGGGCTAGTGGTTTGAAATTCCAGTAGCCCGACTGACTAGTGGAAATCTTGTATAACTTTATTTGATAAAAATGTCGGGCTAGTAAAAATCACAGTGTCACATGCCCGACAATATTTCAATGAACAACTCACATACCTTTGTGTATTATTTATTCGTATGTTCGCTGAAAAACGATCCTCCACTTTCCGTTTTCACTTGACATGTTTGCCTTGTGTATACATTATTAAACGACCGAGAGTTCCGAAAGCATTACGATCATAATAAAGTCTGAGGATTCCGATGTTGAGCACATGGTAAATCTTGGTCATGTTCGCGTTTGTATCGAAAGAATTATTAACGGCTCATTCAGGTTCGTTTTTGACAACTCGATTTTTGACACATGGTAAAAGCGTTCGTAGTAACTGAATATGGACCGCTACATTCAACGTCTTAGGAAACGGAAAGTGGGTGATCGTAATTCTGATGATAATGAGGATGTGAAAGCAATAAAAAAGAGAAAAAGATCACAAACGTGAACGGAAGTTCAAAGAACAGCAGCAACAAGAATGTCCGTGGGTCGAAATAGACACCACAGGACAGTCCATGGTATGCAAGGCTTATCCAGAGATAAGTGATCGTAAGGGTGCCTTTGTTAAGGGTTGTTTTAATATGAGAATAGACACACTAATTGTTCATGCATTGACAGTTCAATGTCTGACAAACGTGGTCGAAAGTTAAATCCAACTGTACAAAGAGAGTCATGATCAATGCATTATTTGAGTGTGTTCTGTTGCAAAGCATTGTCGACCATATTCTGCCGTTTCACCAAATTCCAAAACTTATTTATTTATTTTATTAATTTAAGTTATGATGTTATCAATATTACAGTTTATATCCTGATTATTATCACAACAGATTAGTTAAGTATTTACTGCTGATCTGTTACACATGAGGACATATACATGTACAATATCATGAGAAACATGATAATAGATATGTCACAATTTAACATAGATATTCATTGTTATATTTCCAATATTTTTCGGGCTAGCAACTTTCAATTTTACTAGCCTGACTGGGCTAGTGAAATTTACATTTGGACTAGTAAAATTTTGAATGGCTAGCCCAACTGACTAGTGGTTTTGAAAATAAAGTTCTAGCCCTGAATATTAATGAAATAATTGACACAATTTTTTTGACATCAAGTCAATCATAAAATGCTATCATATACTGTAAAAGTGGAAATGTTTGTGACCTGGAAATTTTGGCTTATTTCATGGCCATTAGATCTCGAAAATATCCACACACAAACATAATAACACGCAAAAATATTCACCAAGTAAACAAAATGCAATAAAGCATACATGTCGGCATTCAAGCGTCATATCGTCCGTGACGTGTAACGTTGTCATGGTCGGTCAAGCGTCATATTGTCCGTAACGTGTAACGTTGTCATGGTCGGTCAAGCGTCATATCGTCCGTGACGTGTAACGTTGTCATGGTCGGTCAAGCGTCATATTGTCCGTGACGTGTAACGTTGTCATGGTCGGTCAAGCGTCATATCGTCCGTGACGTTTAACGTTGTCATGGTCGGTCAAGCGTCATATTGTCCGTGACGTGTAACGTTGTCATGGTCGGTCAAGCGTCATATCGTCCGTGACGTTTAACGTTGTCATGGTCGGTCAAGCGTCATATTGTCCGTGACGTGTAACGTTGTCATGGTCGGTCAAGCGTCATATTGTCCGTGACGTGTAACGTTGTCATGGTCGGTCAAGAGACATGCATGGCTATACTAATTTGAGTATTGAGTAAAATCAGGGTTTTTTCTCCCAAGTTTGGGATGGGGCCCTTTTGCTCATTTTGGGAAGAAAACTGGCGAATTGGGAAAGATCTTTCAGGAGTTAAGTGCTCATTTTGGAATTTGGCCTAAATAGGAAATAATTACAATTGGGAATGGGGCGCATCAACAGCTCCAAAACCCCTCAGTAGAAGCCTTGAAAATGATAGTATTTTATCTAATTCAATATTAATTTATCATTGCATTTTCTTCATTTCATGATAATTATGATCTTTGAAATGTTACTGTACAGATTTCAAAATCGTTGATTACAAACTAAATGCAATAAAGATTACAAGTGTCATGTCAGATGTGTATTTCCGGGATATATGAATCTTTCAGACTTTGTCTACATTTGTTACAATACATACATTTTGTCCTTTTCCCACAAAACTTCCTTTAATATAGATAATTTGGATTTGAAAGAACTCCAACAGGCAGCTTTATAGCTCGCTAGAACGGCCTTGTCAGCCATGTTGTTTACTACAAAACGTAAGCTAACGTTGGTCAAGGGAGATAACTACAAATTTTCAAGTATATCGCAATATAAATCAAGCATAGACGATGTATACGTACCACTGGGCGATTCAATACATCAGTGAATCGTTACAGTCCACTAATACCTTCATTACAAACCTGTCCGGCTGTCGAGTATCCTGCAGAAGCAATACAAATTCCTCGTTTGACTCGGCCGACACAGCCTCCATTGCTCTCCGCCATTTTCCCATCTAGTTGCCAACATAACAAGATTCCAATTTACTTTTATTTCTAAAGCATATATTCATTTCAATGACAGAATTCCCATTTTATGTTTTACATTTCCAATATAGGACAATGTGTTGCGCAACTGTCCACAACTCTGAAATGACTTGGAATTCCTTGATGTTTAAATCAAATCTGAAAAGTGATTTATTAGATTCATATGTATCTAAATAACAGCTAGTACAATCACAATATAAGACAATAACAGTGGCAATCATTTCTCCATATAAAGCAGTGTAAGTTGTATTTAACTTGTAAACCTGTCTGTTGTTTTACTTCTTTTGTTGGGTTCAGTTTATTATGTATATAGGGACAATTCATCAATTTTGACAGGAGGGGGACGTAAAGGAAGATCAGTAATGTACTTAAGATAATACATAACAATATTCTATGTAACTAGTACAAACCAGATGTTTTGAGAGTTTGTAGTCGATAGGAAAAATGTAACAACCAGATTCGTAACACATGACCTCCAAACTCCAGACGGACGCTCTAACCTCAACCTGTCGCTAATTAGGCTATTGATCTATACATACCTGGTCACCTGTATCAACCTGTCGTTAGTCTATTGAGCTACACGTACCTGGTCACCTGTATCAACCTGTCGTTAGACTATTGAGCTAAACGTACCTGGTCGTTAGGCTATTGAGCTACACGTACCTGGTCACCTGTATCAACCTGTCGTTAGACTATTGAGCTACACGTACCTGGTCGTTAGGCTATTGAGCTACACGTACCTGGTCACCTGTATCAACCTATCGTTAGGCTATTGAGCTACACGTACCTGGTCACCTGTATCAACCTGTCGTTAGGCTATTGAGCTACACGTACCTGGTCGTTAGACTATTGAGCTACATGTACCTAGTCACCTGTATCAACCTGTCTTTAAACTATTGAGCTACATGTACCTGGTCACCAGTATCAACCTGTCGTTAGGCTATTGAGCTACACGTACCTGGTCGTTAGGCTATTGAGCTACACGTACCTGGTCGTTAGGCTATTGAGCTACACGTACCTGGTCGTTAGGCTATTGAGCTACATGTACCTGGTCACCAGTATCAACCTATCGTTAGGCTATTGAGCTACACGTACCTGGTCGTTAGGCTATTGAGCTACACGTACCTGGTCGTTAGGCTATTGAGCTACACGTACCTGGTCACCAGTATCAACCTGTCGTTAGGCTATTGAGCTACACGTACCTGGTCGTTAGGCTATTGAGCTACACGTACCTGGTCACCAGAACTCATGCCCAGTCCAATTTCACTACACTTGACTTTAGCACAGATAGTCACTGATCACAAAACAAAAGGCCTAATAGGCTTGTACATAACACTCATCTGCTAGTAGTGCCACTTACAAATTGATTAAGGTAATTTATGTACAGTATGTAGACACTTTGACAGTTGACGTTGCATCATATCGGGTAAACAAAGGCGATGTTCAGACCACAACTTTTTTATTTGTACTTCTAGTACAGTAACTTGACCTTAACTTGTGTCTCTGGCAATTTGTTGTTTAGAGAAAAAATTGTTTTACATGTGCAACCAATTAAAAGTGAAAAAATATCAATAAAATGTACACCAAAATCTGACCTTGCCTGAAGGACCTGTGAGCTTATAATGCCATAGTGTGGCCGTGTCCATCCTCAATCCGTCTTCTGTCTGTCAACTTTTCCTATAAAACGCTACTTATCATAAACTATTCAGTGAATTATGACCAAACTTGGCCTGAAGCATGGTCAGGTAAAGGAAAAATCATAGTAAAATCTTTATTATTCGTTTATAAATGGTACAAATTATTTAATAAATTACATATGTATACATGTATCATATTACCTCCAGCTGAGGTCAGCCGGGTGAATGACCTGGCTTCCTGGGTTCTCAGTGTACAGTAAAATGTTTCGTTGGAAAAATTTTGAAAATGATGAATTTTTTTCATTCCTGAAACAGCTATGTTATATTCTAAGGAAAACATTTATTTGGTAAAACATGAGCTAGGAAATAAAAAGAAGACAGACTTTGGTAAGATGCCAATAATTTTATCAATGTACACAGAATCTTGATGCCTGATACTAGATGGTCATAGACATGTTATATATAGAGATAATTATTTCCTCCGATTTCTTACAGAAATGATGCAGATATACGAAGCAGCCAGATGGGCACTGAACAGAGTCAACGCCATCAACTATATTCCTGGGGTCCGACTAGGTACGTCGGATAGAGTGTTTGCTTCCTCACAAGAAATCTTTTATTACAGAGTTGATTTTACTTCTTTGTTTAAAAACTCAAGAAAGAAAGAAACAATAAGTTAACTTCATAATTAGAGACAAAGACAACTTTCATTAATCTAGAAGTTTATTGGAAACTGATTTACTGAAGACTGTTTTGTCTTGTTACATGATCATTATCAACATATTTAAAGATTAATCAAGCAGTACAGCATTCCAAACTCCTTACACATGAAGGAGATTTATTCATATGTTTGAAAAATGAGAAAGATTATATTCTTCATAAACAATTTGGCAAATAAATTTTAAATTGGAGACAATGTGGTAAACTGCATGCATTATATTTTTCATCAATGGGGGGAAAGTGGAAATTAGGTATATGTTTAATGAATGAAGAAAAGTAAGAAAATCTCATATTCTTCTTTATATTTTTATCTTACAGGAATGAAGGCGTACGATACATGCTTTTCCCAAATGATGGCTGTCAATGCAGTGAACAGATTTTACCCACAAATCTCCAGTAGTTCCACTTCCTGTACGACAGGAAACACCATCGATCTTGGTTAGTCCTTACACCTTAACAAGGAGTCAGATTTTTTTTTCTTTTTTTGTAAATCGTGTTTTCTGCGAAGCATAATTGTTTTATGATTTTTAAAAACATCCAAAAATCGTTACGGTAGATAATATATCACTTATCTTAATCTATATTTTTGTTAATTAGATATATTAAACTTAATCAAGCTTAACACCATAATAATACCTTATGTTTTCCCTTCAAATCTGCTCAGTTACGTCAACAATTCATAAGTAAAGTACAGTAAAACCTGCCTTAGCGACCACCTGAATTAAACGACTTCCTTTCATAATATGCGACCGTATTTTTTTCCTCCCAACGTTATTTGCTATACTAGTGACCTGAATTAAACGACTACCTGTCAGACGCGACTGACGACCATCATTTCCGTGTCCCAAATGCTTAAAAGCGACATTTTTTCAGCGACTTTCCAAGTTTTAAAACGGAAGCAGAAGTCATAATCAAGAAGAAACCGGACGAACTTGTCTGCTTCTAAAGATTAAAAAGTAGTTCAGAAATGCATAAAATGTCTTATTCTGTCTCAAAAAATGTATTGAATTTATTATCTTTGCCCTGATAAAACCCAAAAACGAACGAAACTGTACTTTACTTCTGTATGTAATATACATCTAAAAATAGAACGTGAATCAACCCTGCACGCGTCGAGTTACATCCCCACATGATATGGAGATTCGCTGTAATCAGTGGGTAGTTTCCCAGTTTTAATTGCAGTTATGAAGACCTGCAGTATTGATTCTCACACAATATCATCAATCATTAGGGTATTATTTCATCATTTAACACATTTTTGTCATTTTGTTAAAATCTATATATTTCCATAATCAAAGAGAAGTTTTAAAGAAGTTTAAAGACTCTATGTCATCATTCACTCGTTATGATATTTTCAGACGTTACAGAATAGAGAATTTAGAGGCCGGGCACGATAGATCTTCTCAGATGGCAGTAAAATATTTATCCACTTTGTGTTTAAATTATAAATAAAAGAGAAACTCTTTAGAGGGTGGTTTAATTTGTGAAATATATTTATTCTTATAAATATACAACAGCCCACTCTTGTTTCCAATTAATAACCAGAACCATGATTATTTATTTACAAAGACAGTAACAAACCCTGAATTACGTACTGTATACAGTAATTTACTGTGTCATATCATAAATATTGTAAAATGGTCTGGTGAAGAGGACTGCTGACCTGAACCAGAATTAATACAACACTTTGTTACTATATATAGAAATCATTGTTACAATTTTATCTCCATAGGCCTGCTAGGACCAATGTCCAGTTGGACATCCAAGCCAGTGGCTGAACTGACCACCAAAATTCCAGCCTCAGTCTTGTCTCCCCGGGCAATGTCCACAGAACTGAGCAACAAAATGAAGTATCCCTACTTTATGAGAATTACCCCTAACTTGGCCTCCCAGGCAGAGGTCAGTACATAATTATCATGATACAATGATAGTGTTTACCTGTAAACAACATTTAAGTTAACATTCATATATATTCCTCTATACGACCTAGTCTCTCCTGTATGACCCAGTCAGGAGGGGCATGACACTTTCTATCCCAATAAGAATTTCTATGGGTTAAAATAAAGTGAAGAATGGGAGTATTTATGTTACACCAACATAGTGATACATAGTTCCACTGCATCATGTAGAACCTAATGGTTGTTTATCATTGATCTGACATGCCACTGTTAACAAATCAATAATTTCTAAGTATTTCATTCCATTTGACGTAAAAATAGTAACTTGATACATAATGTCAAGTTTGCTGGCTGTGCAATCGTTTGGATGCAAATTTTGAGATTTTACACAATGACTTGTATAATTTTATAACGATTAATGATTTGTCGTATTATGTAATTTAATATAAATGTTTCTGGGTAGCTAGTACTTATACTGTAATTAAAACTTAGATATTCATAATATCACACAAACAGGAAGAAAACACATAACCAAGTCACTGCTTTAGATGTTGTATGTCATATTCCTGCATAGCTGTTTGGAAGTCTGTTTATCTTATTTCAATTTTAAAAAGTCTAGAAAAAAAGAAAAAAAAAGAAAACAAAGCTACCCTGATTTAATCCAAGTTAATATATGTGACCTTTGACATTTTTTGACCAGGCTATGATTGCTGCTCTGGAGCAGATGTCATGGAAGAAAGTGGTGGTTGTGTATTCTGACAGCGTTTATGGGATGGATGGCTTCGATATCTTTAAGCGTATGGCCTTTAAGAAGTCCGTCTGTATAACCAAGGGGATTCCTATCCCGGCCACTGGGTCAGTTTCTGAAATTCAACAGCGTTTGTCTGGAATTCTCAACTATGATGTCACTGCTGGAGTTTTCCTTGGTTCGGCGGCACTTTCCTTGAAGTTTTTTGACGCTCTGGAGAACGTACCAAACGCTGGACAAATGCAGTGGATGTTGACGGATATGAACCTTATGGAGAGTTACACCTCACCGATTGCCAGGGGTGCCATTTTTGTTGGTCCGAAAACAGTCACAGTGACAGAGTTTAGAGATTATTTCCTGAACCTGGATGAAAATAATCCACCGTCAGAAAATCCCTGGTATCGAGACTGGTACATGACCATGTATAACTGCCGTCTCAGTGGAGTGAATTACGCCCCATACAACAGCCTGAATTTGTGTCCTAGCCTCACAGCTGCCCAGAAACTGGCTGCCTACATACAAGTGCCGTATGTGGAGACGACCATTAAGGCAGTATTCGCCTATGCGTCTGCCCTACGTGTGGCCCAGAGTGCCAGGTGTGGCCCATCGGGGACGTTCTGCTCCTCGCTACAATCTCTGTCTAGCGCAGATTTCTTCAATTACCTCCGCAATGTCAATTTCCAGGTAAATCTATATTTAACATAGACTTGTATTTTATCATATTAAATGGACACTTTAAATAACCAGATTTACCACTCTTTTATTATTTTTTTTTAATTTTCCTTAAATCACTGTAATTCAGTGATTTTGCATGCACACATTAAATCTTAAGAACCTGTGGTTTGAATACTTGTAAGTGTTCTCAAAATAAGGCAAAATTTTAAAAAAAAATCGTTTTTGAACACGTTTGTCTCATTCAAGGGTGATGTTTTGCCAATTTTATTGTAAAAATGATAACAAAAATTGAAACAAATCTGTATGCATAATTAAAATGAGATATCGATAAATTTGAAACATGTAATTATATTTTGCTTTGTAGTTCTCCTCAGCTGAAGGGATTCCATCTCTGGTCGGACAAACTCTCAAGTTTGACAGCAACGGTGACAGCTCCTTAAAAGATTTCAGTGTTTTTAACTACAACAACAAGAACGGTGCTGGCTTTTCCTTTGTTGAGGTGAGATGATTTTGTTTGGTTAAAATGTTTATTTAAGGCTGTATGTGATACCTACACAATATAACTGACACACAGAAGAGTTCTACAAGAGATATGGTTAATTGAACTTTGTTGAAATGTTAATTTTATCATGGAAGGGAGATAACTCATTACCATCATATGTATGTGGTATATAATTTGATTAATGCCATTATATCAAATTAATTATAAAGTCCGATGAAACTTATGAATAAACTTTTGATAAATAATGTATGTACCACAGTTCCAGTCAAAAGTCTTGGCTTTCATAACATGGATTTAATCGTTGTACAAAATATTTAGAAAAAATTGTAATTTAGTTTTCTTTACATTTCGTACATTATATTTTGATGATTAATTTATGAAATAAGTATGTTGTTCCATAATTATATCAAATAATGATTAAAATAGATAATTGATACAATGAAAGTTATCTTAGACTTAAGAGAATTAGGTTTTGCAAACTTTTGAATTTATTGATAAAATGGTCAAACTAACAAAAATTGTAATTTTTTAATGTAGTTTGATTTAAAAAAACCTGATGTAAAAATATTAGACCATATATGACAAACATTTTTGTCCCTTTGTACACAAAAACATGTTTTATAGATTGTGTTTTAAGAGTTCCTAATTTAATCCATTGTGATAGAGATATCAATTTCTTTGAATAGAATGTTTGTCAGGAGAGATAATCCAAAATATATTCTATCCCCCCCCCCCCCCCCCCCCCCCCCTCCCCTTGTTGTTTCCATGTCATGCAGTTATTGTGTCCTTACCATAAATAGGTTGTGGACATAAAACATAATAATTATAGTTTTATCTTCAGTTCATACATCAGTTCACAAATTTTTAAAGATTTTGTTTTTAATTTAATCCCTGTTACCATATTGATAATGGTGCTATCGTGTAATTTGTTATTGATAATGGTGCTATCGTGTAATTTGTTATTGATAATGGTGCTATCGTGTAATTTGTTATTGATAATGGTGCTATCGTGTAATTTGTTATTGATAATGGTGCTATCGTGTAATTTGTTATTTCTTTTGAGATGAGTCATCAGTGCAGTCAGTCAAATTGGAAAATCTAACTAATTTTTTTTGTAGTAAGTTTTTAGTAAGTTTTGAGTTTAGTTTGATTGCTCAACAAGTGTTGTGTTTTATGGTTTGACTGTTGTGAAGTCATGGAGCGAGTTTGATCATCAACTATTTACTAAAGTCAAGCTGTTCCATCTAATGTGATTCATATATGCAGATACAAACATCCAATAACTACTGTGGCTAGGTGATATTATTTGACTTGCCATGAGCCTTTAGTGAAGTGCCATTAATTTTTGAATTATTGAAACTATTGAACAAGTTAACATCTACATGTATAATACAAGAAAATTTTGACTTGAATGATAGTTGTGTTTCACTTCAGAGATAACTGTAGTATATCTTTATTTCATAAACTCAGCTTAATATTTAAACCGTTTATTTTACAGGTGGGAAGTTACGTGTCGGGCGTCCTGACCCTTAACCTTCAGGATTTCGTATTGTATGATGAAGCTCGTGCCACTGCCCTCCCCAGCTTGCCCTCCACTTCCTGTCCATTACCCGGCTGTATGTACTGTGAGATCCCACGCGACATGGTAGAGTTCATGTATACCCCTGGGGACGTCGTCATCGCTGGACTTGTCAACGGACATGTTGCTGGCATGGATCCTCTATCCTGTGGCTTGCCAAGCAGTAGAGGAATGGCGGAGGCCGTCGCCTTCCAGTACGCCATCAATACAGCAAAAACGGCACTACCAGGAATCTTAAATGGCGTGAGTCTCGGAGGACTCGTAGCCGATATCTGTGGCCATCCTCTTGTTGGTCGCATGTTTATGAACAATCTCCTCGACGGCCGTGACAATGTGATGGACAGGAATGAGCACATGGTGGACCCACATTCCATCAAAGCTTTAGTCGATGGACAGGCCGACTTCAGCCTTGGTTTAGGGTCTAATATGTTACCAGAAATCGGCACGGTAGCCAGCAGTAGGATGTATGCCAATAAAGATATGTTTCCTTACTTTACAAGAGCCAGTGCTGGAACGGAGCAGATGGCCACTGCGCTTGTTAATACAATAGCAAATCTAGGCTGGTTTTATGTGCAGACAGTGCAGTCTTTTGACTATGGCATGCAGGAGCTAGCCATGGTCCGCGAGTATGCGGCTGCTGGGAAGGTGTGTTTAGCGGCCTCCCACACGATTTCAGAGGATGTGTCTTACGATCAGGTGATTGACGACATACAGGAGAAGCCTGCAGCCACGGTTGTTATACTGTTTGTACATCAGAGAGATGTCCGAGGCCTGTTAGCTAGTGCCAAGGCTAAAGGTCTCATGGGAAAGCTCCTGTTTGTAGGGACGTCCAGTTGGGGTTCCGTAGCGGGGCTGGAAGACATGGCCCATGGCAGCATCGTTCTAGAGCCACAGGCCACTCCACTCTCCGGGTTCCAGTCATGGATCAACAATTTGAATCCTCGCACAGCTGAGAATGTTCCGGGCTTCAAGGAATGGTATCAGGCCACCTACAATTGCTACATAGATGCGGAAGTCAGGGGAGACTACCCAGGGGAGTGCGGTAGTGGAACCATCACAAATGGACCAAATTACGAAAATCCATTCCAGTTATCATACATGATCGACTCTGTTTACACAGTGGCCAAGGCACTCGATTCTACTCTCAAATACTACTGTGGCGCCTCCTATACTGGTGTTTGTGTACAGTTCCGCTCCAACACGGCAGCCATGGCCATGCTCAATAATTACATTCAGAACACCTCCTTCACAGGAGAGTCAAATACCCTGTTCCAGATTAAAGATGGTGTAGGCACAAATGGATTCAACATTCTAAACTACAGACAAGGCACTGGATATGTTAATGTATGTCACCACCATGATTTTACTTTTAATGTTAGACAGTTAGGCCTCAGATTTAAATGTTGATTAATCAAAACTTATAGAATTAACTGTTGTAAAGCCAATAATCAGAATGATTAGAAACAAATGGGAATTTAAAAGAGTACCTCTGATTGATTTGATATTCTGAGAAACTTGATTCAGATGTGAATGATTCCCTTAGGATCAAACTGTAATAACCGTGAATGATTCCCTTAGGATCAAACTGTAATAACCTTTGTATTTTAACTGACACAGATTGAATTGTGCGTGTTATTTTGTTTCTGTTTTCAACGTATTTAAAAGTATTTAATATATGTGATTAACTAATATTTAATGGATGATATTAACTAGTATTTAAAGGATGTGATTAACTGGTATTTAATGGATGTGATTAACTGGTATTTAATGGATGATATTAACTGGTATTTAATGGGTGATATTAACTAGTATATAATGGATGTGATTAACTGGTATTTAATGGATGATATTAACTGGTATTTAATGGATGATATTAACTGGTATTTAATGGATGATATTAACTGGTATTTAATGGATGATATTAACTGGTATTTAATGGGTGATATTAACTAGTATATAATGGATGTGATTAACTGGTATTTAATGGATGATATTAACTGGTATTTAATGGATGTGATTAACTAGTATATAATGGATGTGATTAACTGGTATTTAATGGATGATATTAACTGGTATTTAATGGATGTGATTAACTGGTATTTAATGGATGATATTAACTGGTATTTAATGGATGATATTAACTAGTATTTAATGGATGTGATTAACTGGTATTTAATGGATGATATTAACTAGTATTTAATGGATGATATTAACTAGTATATAATGGATGTGATTAACTGGTATTTAATGGATGATATTAACTGGTATTTAATGGATGTGATTAACTGGTATTTAATGGATGATATTAACTAGTATTTAATGGATGATATTAACTAGTATTTAATGGATGTGATTAACTGGTATTTAATGGATGATATTAACTAGTATTTAATGGATGATATTAACTAGTATTTAATGGATGATATTAACTAGTATTTAATGGATGATATTAACTGGTATTTAATGGATGTGATTAACTAGTATATAATGGATGATATTAACTAGTATATAATGGATGTGATTAACTGGTATTTAATGGATGATATTAACTGGTATTTAATGGATGATATTAACTGGTATTTAATGGATGTGATTAACTAGTATATAATGGATGATATTAACTAGTATTTAATGGATGATATTAACTGGTATTTAATGGATGATATTAACTAGTATATAATGGATGATATTAACTAGTATTTAATGGATGATATTAACTGGTATTTAATGGATGATATTAACTAGTATTTAATGGATGATATTAACTAGTATTTAATGGATGTGTTTAACTTTTAATCATTATTATAAATGTTTAATAGATATGATTTACTACTTACAGGTTGGTAACTATAATACCAGAGATGGCCTGTTCACCTTGTCTGCTAATCAGATCCAGTATCCTACCGGTACTCCAGGGTCAAGCTTCCCCTCCAGTTGTCCTGGGAGTTGCTGGGAGTGTAGCTACGTTGGAGCTACTTCTAATGCCATGGTGTACGTACCCGGAGACATCCAGATCGGAGGAATGTTTGGTGTACACTCTGTGTCGGGCTTTGATGCGTTTGCTTGCGGACCGTTGAGCACAACTAATGGACCACAGTTTCTTACAGCTGTCACGTATGCCCTCGAGCAGATTAATTCCAAAATGGCCCCTGTGAGTCTGAATGGCGTTTCCTTAGGTAGTATTTTGTTTGATCATTGTAATGTCCAAGGGCGGTCACTTGACTTGGTGTCCAGTCTATACGCTGGACTCTTGCCTGCATCACCTAGCAACCCGTACTCGGACATGCTGAAAGCCCGGAATGTCAAAGCTTGGATCACGGACAGCACAGCCGCAGTTATTGACATGAAGGATGCGGCCATGACACTCAACTTGCCACTTGTCAGTCCATTTGCCTCCAGCGAACCACTAAATAATGAAGAAATCTTCCCAACGTTTTTCCGTACGATCGAGGGGGATGTCACTCTCTCCGTTTCCATGGCAAAATTAGTGAAGTCGATGAATTTTAAATTTCTTACTGTTGTATATTCTGACTCTGATTACGGACGATCGGGCATGTCGACATTCCAGACCGTTGCCTCTCAGGAAGGACTCTGTATTCTTCAGTCCTTTATGGTCAGTTCTTCTTCCCCAGAGACAGACATTGTTCAGAATATCGCACTCAGCACCAGTCAGGTTGTTATAATGTGGACCAATGCAGCTGATTCTCTCGCGATGTTCCAGGCACGCAAAAACAACCCTGTGGCTGCAAACATATTGTATGTGTTTCCGATGCCTATGATGGCACTTGCAGAACAATTTGGCAGCGGCGGGAAATCTTTTATGTTGAATATAAAAACAGGAGATGTCGCAGGTTATCTGAGCTACGTGAATTCTCTCGTTTCCATGGAAACATTCTGGCAGTATCCTATCCTCATTGAGTACTACATGAACCTGTTTTACTGCGACTTGCCAGGTGTATCGGCGTAAGTTATCAATCTTTTATGCTCTTTTTAGATATACACACCAGTACTATCCTTGTGTGAAAAATGTATGTTAGTCTACATATATGTTAGTCTACCTGTGTTTTAGTCTACCTGTGTGTTAGTCTACCTGTGTGTTAGTCTGCCTGTATGTTAGTCTGCCTGTGTTAGTCTTTCTGTATGTTAGTCTACCTGTGTAAGTCTACCTGTATGTTAGTCTACATATATGTTAGTCTACCTGTGTTAGTCTACATATATGTTAGTCTGCCTGTGTTTTAGTCTACCTGTGTGTTAGTCTACCTGTGTGTTAGTCTACCTGTGTGTTAGTCTACATATATGTTAGTCTGCCTGTGTTTTAGTCTACCTGTGTTTTAGTCTACCTGTGTTTTAGTCTACCTGCGTGTTAGTCTACCTGTGTTTTAGTCTACCTGTATGTTAGTCTACCTGTGTTTTAGTCTACCTGTATGTTAGTCTACCTGTGTGTTAGTCTACCTGTGTTTTAGTCTACCTGTATGTTAGTCTGCCTGTGTTTTAGTCTACCTGTGTGTTAGTCTACCTGTGTTAGTCTACATATATGTTAGTCTGCCTGTGTTTTAGTCTACATATATGTTAGTCTGCCTGTATGTTAGTCTACCTGTGTGTTAGTCTACCTGTATGTTAGTCTACCTGTATGTAAGTCTACCTGTATGTTAGTCTACCTGTGTGTTAGTCTACCTGTATGTTAGTCTGCCTGTGTTTTAGTCTACCTGTGTGTTAGTCTACCTGTTTTAGTCTACCTGTGTGTTAGTCTACCTGTGTGTTAGTCTACCTGTGTGTTAGTCTACCTGTATGTTAGTCTACCTGTGTGTTAGTCTACCTGTATGTTAGTCTGCCTGTGTTTTAGTCTACCTGTGTGTTAGTCTACCTGTTTTAGTCTACCTGTGTGTTAGTCTACATATATGTTAGTCTGCCTGTGTTTTAGTCTACCTGTATGTTAGTCTACCTGTGTGTTAGTCTACCTGTGTGTTAGTCTACCTGTGTTAGTCTACATATATGTTAGTCTGCCTGTGTTTTAGTCTACATATATGTTAGTCTGCCTGTATGTTAGTCTACCTGTGTTTTAGTCTACCTGTATGTTAGTCTACCTGTGTTTTAGTCTACCTGTGTTTTAGTCTACCTGTGTGTTAGTCTACCTGTATGTTAGTCTACCTGTGTGTTAGTCTACCTGTGTTTTAGTCTTCCTGTGTGTTAGTCTACCTGTATGTTAGTCTACCTGTATTTTAGTCTGCCTGTGTTTTAGTCTACATGTATGTTAGTCTACCTGTGTTTTAGTCTGCCTGTGTTTTAGTCTACATGTATGTTAGTCTACCTGTGTTTTAGTCTACATATATGTTAGTCTACCTGTGTATTAGTCTACCTGTGTTTTAGTCTACCTGTGTGTTAGTCTACCTGTATGTTAGTCTACCTGTGTGTTAGTCTACCTGTATGTTAGTCTACCTGTGTTTTAGTCTACCTGTGTTTTAGTCTACCTGTGTATTAGTCTACCTGTGTTTTAGTCTACCTGTGTATTAGTCTACCTGTGTTTTAGTCTACCTGTGTTTTAGTCTACCTGTGTGTTAGTCTACCTGTGTGTTAGTCTACCTGTATGTTAGTCTGCCTGTGTTTTAGTCTACCTGTGTGTTAGTCTACCTGTGTGTTAGTCTACATATATGTTAGTCTGCCTGTGTTTTAGTCTACCTGTATGTTAGTCTACCTGTGTGTTAGTCTACCTGTGTGTTAGTCTATCTGTGTGTTAGTCTACCTGTGTTTTAGTCTACCTGTGTTTTAGTCTACCTGTGTATTAGTCTACCTGTGTATTAGTCTACCTGTATGTTAGTCTACCTGTATGTTAGTCTACCTGTGTGTTAGTCTACCTGTGTATTAGTCTACCTGTGTTTTAGTCTACCTGTGTTTTAGTCTACCTGTGTGTTAGTCTACCTGTATGTTAGTCTGCCTGTGTTTTAGTCTACCTGTGTGTTAGTCTACCTGTGTGTTAGTCTACATATATGTTAGTCTGCCTGTGTTTTAGTCTACCTGTATGTTAGTCTACCTGTGTGTTAGTCTACCTGTGTTTTAGTCTACCTGTGTGTTAGTCTACCTGTGTGTTAGTCTACCTGTGTTTTAGTCTACCTGTGTGTTAGTCTACCTGTGTGTTAGTCTACCTGTGTTTTAGTCTACCTGTGTATTAGTCTACCTGTGTTTTAGTCTACCTGTGTTAGTCTACATATATGTTAGTCTACCTGTGTGTTAGTCTACCTGTGTTTTAGTCCACCTGTGTGTTAGTCTACCTGTGTGTTAGTCTACCTGTATGTTAGTCTACCTGTGTTTTAGTCTACCTGTGTTTTAGTCTACCTGTGTGTTAGTCTACCTGTGTTTTAGTCTACCTGTGTTTTAGTCTACCTGTGTGTTAGTCTGCCTGTGTTTTAGTCTACCTGTATGTTAGTCTACCTGTGTGTTAGTCTACCTGCGTGTTAGTCTACCTGTGTTTTAGTCTACCTGTGTTTTAGTCTACCTGTGTGTTAGTCTACCTGTGTGTTAGTCTACCTGTATGTTAGTCTACCTGTGTTTTAGTCTACCTGTGTGTTAGTCTACCTGTGTGTTAGTCTACCTGTATGTTAGTCTGCCTGTGTTTTAGTCTACCTGTGTTTTAGTCTACCTGTGTTTTAGTCTACCTGTGTTAGTCTACATATATGTTAGTCTACCTGTGTGTTAGTCTACCTGTGTTTTAGTCTACCTGTGTTTTAGTCTACCTGTGTTTTAGTCTACCTGTATGTTAGTCTACCTGTGTGTTATTCTACCTGTGTTTTAGTCTACCTGTATGTTAGTCTACCTGTGTGTTAGTCTACCTGTATGTTAGTCTGCCTGTGTTTTAGTCTACCTGTATGTTAGTCTACCTGTGTGTTAGTCTACCTGTGTGCTAGTCTACAGGGAAATTTAGCTCATTGTGCTCATATATTTGTTTTTTTTCGCTGTAGGTTCAAGGTTCCCTGTACCTTCCCACTTCGACCGTTCACAGACAGTCCAGCTTTCTCTCAGGATAATTACGTTGTGCCAACCATCAATGCTGTATATGCCTTCACTGCAGGACTAGATTCACTGCTGAAAGAGAAGTGTGGGCAGGACTATGACGGGCTGTGTACCGCTTTCCTCACCATGGACAATATGAATGAAGTACTCATGGAGAAGATGGAAGGAATCTCTTTTGTGGATCCCACTGGAAGCACTTTCCGATTCTTGGATCGCGAGGGTAATACTGGACTGGACTTGTTTTTCTATGATGGCACGACCACCAAACTGGTACGTATGACGTAAATCAGAAGATTCTGATTTCGTGTTAGTACTGGTGATTTGTATTGTCAATTGTATACAGTATTTTTCTCACTCAAAATCAAGAAATCAAGGCTGTATGGGATAATGAAATATCCTTTTCAGTAAAATCAAAACATAGAATGATATATTAGACAGAAAACAAAATTACCAGTAAATTAGGTACAGTATGATTTCTTCATATACAGCATTTAATCCCTTGACCTTAAATACATGTACCATATTTATCCTCAAATAAACCCCCTCCCCTAGTGTAAAAGAGTCGGCGTCAACTTTTCCATTCAAGCAACTTCTTCTCAATAACCAAAAGGCCCAGAGACCTAATATTGGGCCTGTAGCATGTTGGGGTGAAGGGCTACCAAGTTTGTTCAAATGAATAACGTTGACCTTCATTCAAGGTCACAGGGGTCAAAAAGGCTAAAATCTTTAAACAACTTCTTCTCAATAACCAAGAGTCCCAGGGAGTTGATATTAGGTCTGTAGCATGCTGGGGTGAAGGGCTACCAAGTTTGTTCAAATGAATGACCTTGACTTTCATTCAAGGTCACAGGGGTCAAATATGCTAAAAAAAATTAAACGACTTCTTCTAAATAGCCAAAAGACCCAGGGACTTGATATTGGGTCTGTAGCATGCTGGGGTGAAGGGCTACCAAGTTTGTTCAAATGAATGACCTTGACCTTCATTCAAGGTCACAGGAGTCAAAAAGGCTAAAATCTTTAAACGACTTCTTCTCAATAACCAACAAATCCAGAGACCTAATATTTGGCCTGCAGCATGCTAGGGTGAAGGGCTCCCAAGTTTGTTCAAATGAATGACCTTGACCTTCATTCAAGGTCACAGGAGTCAAAAAGGCTAAAATCTTTAAATGACTTCTTCTCAATAACCAAGAGGCCCAGGGAGTTGATATTGGGTCTGTAGCATGCTGGGGTAAAGGGCTACCAAGTTTGTTGAAATGAATGACCTTGACCTTCATTCAAGGTCACAGGAGTCAAAAAGGCTAAAATCTTTAAACAACTTCTTCTCAATAACCAAGAGTCCCAGAGACCTAATATTTGGCCTGTAGCATGCTGGGGTGAAGGGCTACCAAGTTTGTTCAAATGAATGACCTTGATCTTCATTCAAGGTCACAGGAGTCAAAAAGGCTGAAATCTTTAAACGACTTCTTCTCAATAACCAAGAGTCCCAGGGAGTTGATATTGGGTCTGTAGCATGCTGGGGTAAAGGGCTACCAAGTTTGTTCAAATGATTGACCTTGATCTTTATTCAAGGTCACAGGAGTCAAAAAGGCTAAAATCTTTAAACGACTTCTTCTCAATAACCAACAGTCCCAGGGAGTTGATATTGGGTCTGTAGCATGCTGGGGTGAAGGTCTACCTAGTTTGTTCAAATGAATGACATTGACATTCATTCAATGTCACAGGGACCAAACAGGCTAAAATCTTTAAACGACTTCTTCTCAATAACCAAGAGTCCCAGGGAGTTGATATTGGGTTTGTAGCATGCTGCGGTAAAGGGCTACCAAATTTGTTCAAATGAATGACCTTGACCTTCATTCAAGGTCACAGGAGTCAAAAAGGCTAAAATCTTTAAACAACTTCTTCTCAATAACCAACAGTCCCAGAGACCTAATATTTGGCCTGTAGCATGCTGGGGTAAAGGGCTACCAAGTTTGTTCAAATGAATGACCTTGATCTTCATTCAAGGTCACAGGAGTCAAAAAGGCTAAAATCTTTAAACGACTTCTTCTCAATAACCAAGAGTCCCAGGGAGTTGATATTAAGTCTGTAGCATGCTGGGGTAAAGGGCTACCAAGTTTGTTGAAATGAATGACCTTGACCTTCATTCAAGGTCACAGGAGTCAAAAAGGCTAAAAATCTTGAAGCATGCTTTCAAATAACTGCAGGATCCATATATGAAAAGATCACTGCATTGCAGGTGAGCGATTTGGGCCCATTGGGCCCTTGTTTTCATGGTGCCATGAAAATTCCATGAACTGCATTTTGGTTTTCATCATAATTCAATGAAAAATATGTTTCATGACTATCAATTTCCATTTCAAAAAATAAACCAGTGTCTTCCCCATTCTGTTACATATCACTGATTATTCTACAACTTGTCTTGTATTTGATCTTTATGTCCTTTTAATGAATTTGTCCTTGACCCTCTTTCTAGGTCGGCGACATTGCTGGAGCCTCTCTACAAATTACAGACCCAACCGTCAAGGGACAGGTCTCCTCGACGGCCTCGGCCTGTAACACTGACCCCTGTACCATCTGTATAAACAACATCAACACTTTCAACTTCACCTACAAGGAGGGTGATATCTTAATAGGAGGTATGCAATTTCAGGATCAAATTGTTGTGGTCAAGGTCATTAATTGTCCCCTACTGGTGTCTTTTTTTGTATTTGTTTATTTTTATCTTAATGGATGCAGTTCACTTCATCATGTCCAATTTCCATCATATATAATCTGTCATCATTCGTTATAATCAGCAAATAGCAGATAAGACCTTGGTGTTGAATTGAAAATTTGTGAACTTTTTAACAGAAATATCCATCTCTGTTTACATCTTTTTTTGTGTCACCTGCCAGAAACATATGCTCCAAAGGTCGAAGGGCTGTTACTAAAAATGGAAAATTTGTTTCCTTGTGATAATTCAAGTTCCTTTGGGCCAATGTAGCTCAATTTTCACTCAGTTTTTACTTTAAAGTGTTTGCATGGTATTATTTTTTACTGGTCCAAAGGTCAAAATTCATGGTCACTGTTACTATAAATAGAAAATCTATTTCAGTGCAATAACTGCCATAATCAAATATCTTGCTGCGCAGGTAACACATCCACTTCTTTGGAATTCTTTTTTTTAAAATTAAATCTGTAGATACTCACTTAAGTTTGGAATTATGCAAGAAGAAGTTTGAATGATTAAAAAAAAATAATTTGGATACTTTTGATATTTTGATAATTTTGATAGTGAAGACTTACTAAGCTGTCCTGGTGATGTCATATGTATATATACACACTAAGGTCTTTATCTAACTTTATCTAACTTTACAGGTATCTTTGATGTCCATGACCGAGATCTGACCCCATTCTCCTGCGGTGACCTAAAGACTCTCCATGGGTTCCAGCTCCTCGAAGCCTTTAACTATGCTATAGACAAGGTCAATGACAAATCCGGAATCTTCGCAAATGTTCTGAAGCATGTGAAACTCGGAGGTGTAGCTCTGGATTCGTGTGAAAGTGCGATTCGTACTGGGTATCTCGTATCTAACATTCACAACGGACTGACAAAATTAACCCACAACGCTCAGACGGTGAACCCAGAAAACATCAACATGTACATCGGGGCTTACTCCAGCGATAGCTCTATATATCTCGCCAGGATTTTGAAAGCTTTGAAAATTCCTCAAGTAAGCTATGCATCTACGAGTACACAGCTATTGGATGACATCAGGTATCCCTACTTCATGCGCACGGTTCCCACCGATGACAAACAAGTGGAAGGAATTGTCAAGTTCCTTGACAAATTTAACCTGCGATACGTCCAGGTGGTCTTCAAACGAGACAATTACGGCGAACTAGCTACCGAGGCATTCAAAAGTATGGCCGCCCAGTACAAAATCTGTGTCTCCAACACGATTGCCTTCCCAGACAACGGAACGGTTACCAGGGAAAGTGCTAATGAAGTTGTAACCTATCTCCTGGAACAGCCCAATGCCAACACAGTTGTTGTTTTTGCCAGCACCGTATATATCAAAGGTCTTGTACAAGGTATCAGCAGGAATCCTAACTCACATGGACGATTCCACTTTGTAGGTTCGGAAACCTGGGGAAACAACATGGAGGCAATTGCAGGCAATGAAGAACTGGTTCAAGGGGCCGTAACTCTCACATTGGAATCGGCCGACATTTCAGACTTTGATATTTACCTCGGGTCAAAATCTCCTGGTAACTACCCGGAAAATCCGTGGTTCCCAGAGTTTTACGAGGAAATGTTGAACTGTTATCTTACCATACCAAACGGTAAACACACCCAACAGTGTACCAGTATCTCGGAGAACATTGTGGCTCAGCGAGACTACATCCAGGACCCCGGAATTCTCCACGTCATCAATTCCGTCTTTGCGGCAGCCTTTCTGATTGACATGACATTAAAGGAGACATGCGATTCTAATTACACAATTGTTTGTGAGAAATATCGCAACAATCAAGACCGCCACGATCTTTTGATGAGCAACATCAAGAATGTAGATTTCACTGATCCGACAAATACTCGGTTTCAGTTCACTGACCGCAGAGAGGGAAACAAGGGCTACCAAATCTACTCTCTAAACAAAAAGATGACAGCATTTGATGAGGGATTCTCATACGACAAGGTAAAACATTCATAAAGCTGTATATTGTTGTGTAGTAACGATTTGTTTGTCATTTAATTCATAGAAATAGTAATTTCAGGATTCCATCAACCATTTGCTGTCAAAATTTCCATACCAACAAAATGAACACTGTCTTTTTTAAATTTCAAATTTCAAAACATTATCCAGATTACAATTATACGTTTTCTGAAATGAATATTTTGTTAAGATCTACTGCCTGTATATGGTCACTGCCAGTGATTTGACTTTGATGTAGAAGTGTCTGTTGAACAACCCTAATTAGGAGTTTAACTAATGGTAGACACGTTGGTCTAGTTGTAGGGCACAGGGCTACATGACCAAAGGGTCCCGAGTCTGGGTATGGGCAAAGTGTGTTGTAAACTTGTACAAAATTCACCATGGTGTTCCAGTAAACTCAGCTAAATAAGTATGTGGTAGGGCCGGAAGCTGTAAGCTGTTGGCGCTGAAATGGCAGCTTTATTAGCTATATATGCCTCAGGGTGATCAGAAAGACATTTACTGATTACTAAGTACCAATAACAACGGATAATTATTTGTGAACCGATGTGAGATATGATTTAATTGTTGATATATAACAGGTAGTGGTTTATAAAACTCCCAAATATTATCATTAATTACATTCGTTATTATTAAGAATTTCTTCTCTATCTTTTTAGATTGGTACGTATTCCTTCACTGGTGATCTGAACATCAATCCAACATACTCCCCGTCCTGGGATGGCAGTTGTGACCGACAAGACGCCTGCACCGAGTGTCCAACCGTGAGAAATACGAAGGCGCGTGACATGTCACAGCCGGCGGCCAACGCTGACGCTGCTGCCTTCCTATTGGTGTTGAATGGCCACCATCAGGGATCCGACCCTTACAGATGTGGACCTATCAAAATGAACAGCCTACACGTTGCTCTTGCGTTTTTCTACACTTTAGAGAGACTTCAGACACCGAAACCTTACGATGTGCGAGGCGTAGTAGTCGACTACTGTTCTAACACGTTACGAATCGACCAGGATCTTTATAGCCTGCTGGCCACAGGCAAGTTCTGTAGCACAGCTTTTGGAGCCGACGGCGTGGTGAACAACTCCACCATTACTGGGGTGCTAACCACCTCGTCCTCGGCAACCATGGCTGTCAACAGAGTCGTTAAACCTCTCAGGATTCCTATCATCAGTAATGGCGCAACTTCTGTTCTCTTGTCAGACCAAAGCAATTATCCTTACTTTTCGCGCACAGTTCCCCCGGATGACTACCAGATGAAGGTCATTGCTGACATTTTGGCCTTAAATGACTGGACGTATGTTTCTGTTGTTTATACAAAGGAAACGTACGGTATTTCAGGTTTTGAACAGTTACAACGAAACACTCGGTCCCAGGGAGTCTGTGTTACCAATGCAATAGGAATACCTACTCGGCCCAGTATGGAGGAGGCTAAAGCTGCTGTTCAACAGCTCACAACAAACGCTGGTGCTAATGTCGTTGTCCTCTGCACATTATATCCAGAAGCCATCATGGCCGCAGCAAAGGAGCTTGACCTCGTGGACCGATTTGTTTGGATTGGTACGGATACCTGGGGGCAATCACCCACGATACCTACGGGCATAGAGAGCAAGCTCCATGGATTGATTACCATAGACATGCGCAGTGCCATCGTGCAGAACTTCATAGATTACGTTAAAGAAATCACATACACAAATCGGAAGAATATACCACTGGATTGGTTTGAGGAATTTTATCAGGAGATTCATCAATGTCAATTGACAGATGCTCAGTCACCCGCGACCAAGTTCTCTAGTTTCTGTGACAAAGGGGAGGTAATCACGGACAGAATGGTGCTGGCTAATAATTCGTACATCTTACACACGATTACTGCCACTTATTCTCTTGTCAATGGCTTAAACACTGTCCGCGCTGGCACCTGTAAACTGGCCGCAACATTTTCAGACTGTTTCTCCAACCCGGATAACTGGGACCGCCTACTCGAGGGCATCCTCAGCACAGACTGGGATATGCACAACACACTTAATCTTAAGCCACCTGATAACTTCAACATTCGTTTCAATAGCCAGCGCTTTGTTGATACAGGCTACAACATTTATACATACTTGAATGACGGCTCAGGATACAGTTATCATCTGGTAAGTTAGCCACGTTCATGACAACGCTACTATTACTGACGTTTTAATACAAATACCATTTGGTAAGTTATCCGTGTTCATGACAACTGACGTTTTCATGGTAAAACACATGTATCTTAGAATAATGTTTAAGTTGATTTAATTGTGTGTTATTACGTAACATGAAGTATTAAAGGTTGGAATCTTGAAATCAATCAGAATTTTCATTGCAGTATGTGTTAATATTTTATTAAGACTTTTATTCTCTGTTCCTGCAGATTGGCTCCACCAAAGATGGTACGTTAAGTTTTGACAACTACGACCACGGAAGAGGAGCAGGTTTTACATCCAAATGTCCGGCCGGCACTGTTTGTGACTGTGATGTTATAACAAACACACCTCTCATTTCCAACCAAACTGACGACCGCTTTACCGAGCCACGCAATTTCTTCTTCTACAATGAACGCATCAATGACTTTGGCCAGACTGTATACGATCAGGTATACACGTGGCCAATCTGGGCCATCGCCGTCGGAGTCCTGACCAGTGCCGGACTGTTGGTGGCAGTATTACTGTTCCTGTACTTCCTCGTGGCCTATCCTGTCCGAGGTGGCACTACCATTCTCGGCTTCATGGTTTTGTTGGGCGTCATTGGTATTTATGTCATCAATTTTGCATTCTTCCTGCCGGCATCTGATGCCACATGTGGCGCCAGGCGGTTCATGATGGGAGTGGTATATGCTATTGTGTTCGCCGCTCTACTCGTGAAAGCGCTGGACAACTGGCGATACAGCGATATGGAGTACAGTCGACGGAAATATAAGGGACTCACCAGTGCATGCTCCCTCTTCCTGGTAGCGCTCGGTATTGTAGCCATAGAGGCTATCATCCCCATCATGTGGTTGATTCTGGTCCGTCCCACGGCCAGTCTGTACACGGAGGGAATGCCCATGGATGACTGGGCATGGTGCGATCCCCATGACCTGTACGATCGTGCTCTGGTCATGTCCATGATCTTTGTCATGTTCCTGGTCGTTGTGACGGGGATCGTGGCCTCTCTCGCCTGGGATAGTGACAGTAACTATTACGAATCGCGTTGGATCTTCGTGTCCAGTGTGTGTACAGCGGGCTGTTTCCTCGTCTGGATGATAGTGTCCACCAATGCAGGTCCGCCGTTTAGAGATCCTGCCGTAGCACTAGGAAACTGTGTTAATGCCACTGCTCTTCTCATCTTTATTCCTATCAGGAAATTGGTCCTGCTCTGTTACCTAAAAAACAATGATGAGACGGACAAGGTCCAGCATCTCGGAGATGAACGTGAGTAGCTAGTAATGTAAAAACAATGACAATTCCTATGGACAAATACCTTTCATTAACTCTGTTTTGACGGGAGCTTTTATCTTGTGTCTTTGGTACAATCTTTGAGATTGCAGGTGGTAGACAGTACAGGTGAACTTTTCAGTCTCCGAGGTTAAAGTTATAAGAATTTTTGCAATATATAAATTCAGAAATCATTCCTTTTATATTTTAAGGAATTTTCTATTCACCACAAATATATACATAGTACAAAAACATGTGAATATGATTTATCTAACATTTTGAAGAAAAAAAATCAAGAACAATTTCTTTTTCATCTTTTCGAAGAAGAGTGAGAGCTTATAATGTTGTCAATCCGGCGTCGGCGTTGGTTTTTCAAATGTTAAGTTTTTGGTGCAAGTGTTGAAAGGTATTAATACATCACTTTATAATTGTACTAGGGTGCTGATATTTGGCAATAGAGTCTCTATGGAGTAAGACGATCCCTTCCTGGAGTAAAACTTTTTAAAAAATTGGATTTTTTCTTTTTAAATCTGTGTTTTTTTTGTTTTTGTTTTTAAATCTTTGGACTTTGTGTTAAGTTTATGTTGTGAGTGTTGAAAGGCATAGTAATACATGGTATTAGGTTCCCTGTGGGGGTTAAACTATCCCTTGCCAGAGTTAAACTGAAAGACTTTTTTGGGGAAAAAACAGATTTTTAAAATTTTTGTTCAAATGTTGAAAGCTAATAACACGTCACTTTATGATTGTATTAGGGTACTGATATTTGGTAAAAGAGTCCCTATGTAGTTACACAATCCCTTCTTGGAGTGAAACTGAAAACAAAATAATGTGAAAATGCTCACATTAAACAATTTATACCGGGCCACATTTATCAAGGGAGACAACTCTCATGAGGATAATATTTTATCAAAAAATTGAAGAAATATGTCCAAAAGCAATTACATTTGTATTTAATATATTCATTTAATCTACAACAACATAGCTTGTCTTCCGAATGTTTGTCAATAAATAACTTATATATATAATAATTGGTATGGTTTTAAAAATTGCATGAATTCATAAAACACAATCTGATCAAGAACAATATAAATATTATTAATGCAATTCGCGAAACCATTCCAATTAATATATTTTAATTATTTATTGACAAACATTTGCGAGACGCGCTATGCTGTTCTCCAACAGCTCCTGTTTTGTGCTTAAGCTCCTAATGCTTAAAATATTCTTTTAGTATCAATTTAGCTGGCTTTAGAGTAAAACATTCTGTTTTGTATCTCCAGGTGTAGATGTATATTCGACTGTGTATTCTAACCAGGGATACGAAGGTGATATGTTCCAACCTATCGAATCCAAACACAGTTCAGACATGGGCTTCGAAAATCACAACATGTAATCGGTAAGTTAACAAAGAACTTTCTCAGCTTCAGTGTTGGTTTCTAAATGTGAAGATTTTGGTGTTTAAAGTAACCTTTATAATTTACTAGGGTTAAAATATTTGGTTTGACGGTTGTTAGCATTGACTATCCGGTGGAGGAATGATGAATTGTTTTTTAAAATTTTTTTTTTTTTTTTTTTTTTTTATACATTTTTGACTTTTTTTGTCAAATCTAATCAAACTTGTTAAGTTTCCTTGCTGGTAGTAAATAAAAAAAGATATCTGGAGTGATCTGGAAATATAATCATATGTAGAATCTAGCATGCAGTCTTCTTTTTGACTTTTTACCTTTTTTAATAGTTATGCTTTGTTTTTTGTAGATCAATATGTACTTGCTGAACTTAAAGAACTTTTACACAAAAATGTGTTGGATGGTCGTCAACTGCTAAACTGTGAAAAACTGGCCTCATTACCGGTAACTGTGAACAACATCTGTCGGCCTCATCACCAGTAACTATATGGGTACCAGAATATGTTATCAACAGGAGAAAAAAGTTGTGAAACACAAATTAACTGATGTCCAACACTTGGTTGTGTCACCGGGTTTGGACATACAAATCAAACGATCTCCAAAGATCATATTTTGACATTCCCAAAGGAAGGCAGATAATCTCATTTTTTAAAACTTTTTCACGTAAAAATGTGAGGAAAACATGTCATCCTCCATCTGTCGTTTTTTTAATAAACCTTAAATGAGTGTCGGAACTATATTGGGACAACTTGCCACGTACAATTAGGTGGAGACTCGAGAGTGACTGTGTGAGAGTGTGTGTATATATATATATATATATATGTGTGTTTTAAGTGTTGATTTAGTCAACGAGGACAACAAAACTCCCTAATTACTAAAAACACATGATATCGATAAAAGTTGCCAAAGTATCATGCTGATAAAAGTTGTCAAAGATTTGAAAGACAAGGATTACACTTATATTCTTCCATTGAATTTTGGTAATACTTGCTGAATCTATATTTTTTAGATTGGGATTTTTTTAGTTTCTCGGTTCATTTTTTAGAAAATTTATAAATGATCGTTTCGAAAACTCTGGGGTTTATGTTACAATATTAATTTAGTCAAGTTTTTAGAAATCTGTAAATTTTGTCTATAAGGGATTAAATGTTTTGTTTGAAATATTTGCTCACACTGGATGTATTTTCTGAATTTCTCACTATGTTATGGGGAAACATTAAGATGAGAACAACGGAACATGGCACAAATTCTCAACACTCAGCCCATATATATGAGTATTATATAAATGAATTAATATAGTATGGACCTTGGAATAGGAATGTGTGACAGGTCCCTGTGACTGGATGTGCTACAGTCAAACCTGTGAAAGGGGACCACCTTCTGGAAAAATGGTCCCTTATTGTGTATAGGTGGTCTCTTTATACAGGTTGACATGAACAAGGTGTATTTATAGTGGTCTCTTAACACAGGTTTGTCTTCGTTTATCAGATGTATTATTAGACTTTGCTGTCTCCATGCAGAAAATATTTTATTTATAAGTGATGAAAATTACATTTTGACTGAGAATTAGCGTCACGGGATATTTAAAGATAGCGTACAGGAATTGAGAGATGCTGAGACCTATAAAAAATACTTTGGTCGACACATTTTATATCAGATCTGAAATTGAAACTATTCATTCAAAATAATCTTGATTTGTGATGTAGAAGCCTTAATAGATTGATGATCATTATTGAAGCAGGATTTTGGCTACTCTGAAAAAAAAAAATGTTTTCAGATGAAATTTTGGACACCAGGTAAAAAGGTTAATAGACATTGTTGATGGGTATTGAAAGTGTTTATTTTTCAGGCCTTAGTTAATTTTTCTGGAGGATTTGTTATTTCTTTGATGACACTTACACCACAGGTAGAGAAAGTGAGTTTATATATATGTGTGTTCATGAATATGTATGAGGATTATGAATATGTAAATTAGATGAGTTATGCATATGGAAGGGAATTGTATCTTCTGTTTAGTGCTGTTTTCTTTCAATAATAATCCATTACAAACAAGTGTTAATGTACGAGCTAAACATATCATATATATTCGCTGTAAAATGTATATTTACATTAAAATATTATGCATAAGAATGTGATATTTTTACAAATAAAAATTTTGTACCTATTTTGTTATTGTTGTTACTATTTGTGATTCAAGCACGGTATTTTGTTCCTATAGTATCAAAAGGAAATGAGCTGCCTAACGCTGTAGAACTTTTTTTTTCTTTTAACATTTTGTATTATTTTTAATTTTTCTCTCACCTGCGACGAAGTCGCAAAGTCAGACTATTTATATACCTATTACGTTACTTTTTGGGGGCAATAGTGTTGTCATTAATTCACGTTTTGCGATCGACTTTTGTCCTTCGTGCGACGTAAATAATTTACATTTTCAACTGTAGCATGCTGGGATATGGGCTACCAAGTTTGTTTAAATGGATGGCATTGACCCTTCATTCAAGGTCACAGGGGTCAAATATGCTAAAATCTTTAAAATGCAAGGTCCAACCCATCCCAAATTTCGTTATTTCGTCTGTCGCTGCGAAAAGATGATGATTAGCGGGGGAAATACCGAAATAACGAAATGGCATATATATATCAGCCACCATAGTTCATAAAGTTGGTTGAACACATGCATACTTAACCTTGAAATGAATTTTTCTATATGGAAGTTATGAATTGCTGCATGTTTTATCTGACCCATTAGGCATGGAAACAATTTCAAACGAAATATCTTTGGATGGATGTCACCTACTGTCAGGACGACTTCCATTTAGAATTTTAGAGCTTATTTATCTGACAATAACGTTAATCCAGTCGATAGAAACATAAGGTATGTTAAATATATAATAATCTTTCACCAAAATCCAATACCTTAATTCAACCATAGGTATCGAACTCGACTGTATCAAACTGAGTGGTTGACGGACGAGTCTAATACCCTCAGCTGTAGCCCATTAACCTTGGCTCTGGCACGTCGTATCCAATATGAAACCACATATTCGTGTCCTTTATAACCAAACCATTAACACCGTAATTACCGTCGTTTAGTTCAGTAAAGAAGAGCATTACGCTCAACCAAGATGTCAAACCACGATCCTTCCATCTCATGTCCTGTGGCTGGAACGGAAGTCAAATCGGCATAGCTCCGGAAAGTGACATTGTTCCACATAAAGGCTGCTCGCTAACAAAGCCAAATTGCGCGGTATTTACGTTTGTCCTGCAGTGAACTTGTACTTAGAAATTTTATTTATACTAACAGAGATCTAGGATGCTTAATGCTCAATCAATCTAACATGAATGTACACTCGTGTTTGATTTTCTACATCAAAAGGTTTGATTAGGTGTGTAGATATAATTAACGGTTACCTCACTACCAAACAAAGATATTTACCTAAAGTATGACAATAACGGTCACCTCACTAACAAACAATGATATTTACCTATAGTATGACAATAACGGTCACCTCATTAACAAACAATGATATTTACCTATAGTATGACAATAACGGTCACCTCATTACCAAACAATGATATTTACCTACAGTATGACAATAACGGTCACCTCACTACCAAAAAATATTTACCTAAAGTATGACAATAATGGTCACCTCATTACCAAACAATGATATTTACCTAAAGTATGACAATAACGGTCACCTCACTACCAAACAATGATATTTACCTATAGTATGCCAATAACGGTCACCTCACTACCAAACAATGATATTTACCTACAGTATGACAATAACGGTCACCTCATTACCAAACACTGATATTTACCTACAGTATGACAATAACGGTCACCTCACTACCAAACAATGCTATTTACCTACAGTATGACAATAACGGTCAACTCACTACCAAACAATGATATTTACCTACAGTATGACAATAACGGTCACCTCACTACCAAACAATGATATTTACCTACAGTATGACAATAACGGTCACTTCACTACCAAACAATGATATTTACCTACAGTATGACAATAACGGTCACCTCACTACTAAACAATGATATTTACCTACAGTATGACAATAACGGTCACCTCATTACCAAACAATGATATTTACCTACAGTATGACAATAACGGTCACCTCACTACTAAACAATGATATTTACCTACAGTATGACAATAACGGTCACCTCATTACCAAACAATGATATTTACCTACAGTATGACAATAACGGTCACCTCATTACCAAACAATGATATTTACCTACAGTATGACAATAACGGTCACCTCACTACCAAACAATGATATTTACCTACAGTATGACAATAACGGTCACCTCACTACCAAACAATGATATTTACCTACAGTATGACAATAACGATCACCTCACTACCAAAAAATATTTACCTTCAGTATGACAATAACGGTCACCTCACTACCAAACAATGATATTTACCTACAGTATGACAATAACGGTCACCTCATTACCAAACAATGATATTTACCTATAGTATGACAATAACGGTTACCTCACTACCAAACAATGATATTTACCTACAGTATGACAATAACGGTCACCTCATTACCAAACAATGATATTTACCTATAGTATGACAATAACGGTCACTTCACTACCAAACAATGATATTTACCTACAGTATGACAATAACGGTCACCTCACTACTAAACAATGATATTTACCTACAGTATGACAATAACGGTCACCTCACTACCAAACAATGATATTTACCTACAGTATGACAATAACGGTCACCTCACTACCAAACAATGATATTTACCTACAGTATGACAATAACGGTCACCTCACTACCAAACAATGATATTTACCTACAGTATGACAATAACGGTCACCTCACTACCAAACAATGATATTTACCTATAGTATGACAATAACGATCACCTCATTACCAAACAATGATATTTACCTACAGTATGACAATAACGGTCACCTCACTACCAAACAATGATATTTACCTATAGTATGACAATAACGGTCACCTCATTACCAAACAATGATATTTACCTATAGTATGACAATAACGGTCACCTCACTACCAAACAATGATATTTACCTACAGTATGACAATAACGGTCACCTCACTACCAAAAAATATTTACCTTCAGTATGACAATAACGGTCACCTCATTACCAAACAATGATATTTACCTATAGTATGACAATAACGGTCACTTCACTACCAAACAATGATATTTACCTACAGTATGACAATAACGGTCACCTCACTACCAAACAATGATATTTACCTATAGTATGACAATAACGGTCACTTCACTACCAAACAATGATATTTACCTACAGTATGACAATAACGATCACCTCACTACCAAAAAATATTTACCTACAGTATGACAATAACGGTCATCTCATTACCAAACAATGATATTTACCTATAGTATGACAATAACGGTCACTTCACTACCAAACAATGATATTTACCTATAGTATGACAATAACGGTCACCTCATTACCAAACAATGATATTTACCTACAGTATGACAATAACGGTCACCTCACTACCAAACAATGATATTTACCTATAGTATGACAATAACGGTCACCTCATTACCAAACAATGATATTTACCTACAGTATGACAATAACGGTCACCTCATTACCAAACACTGATATTTACCTATAGTATGACAATAACGGTCACCTCACTACCAAACAATGATATTTACCTGCAGTATGACAATAACGGTCACCTCATTACCAAACAATGATATTTACCTATAGTATGACAATAACGGTCACTTCACTACCAAACAATGATATTTACCTACAGTATGACAATAACGGTCACCTCACTACCAAACAATGATATTTACCTACAGTATGACAATAACGGTCACCTCACTACCAAAAAATATTTACCTTCAGTATGACAATAATGGTCACCTCATTACCAAACAATGATATTTACCTATAGTATGACAATAACGGTCACTTCACTACCAAACAATGATATTTACCTACAGTATGACAATAACGGTCACTTCACTACCAAACAATGATATTTACCTATAGTATGACAATAACGGTCACCTCACTACCAAACAATGATATTTACCTACAGTATGACAATAACGGTCACCTCACTACCAAACAATGATATTTACCTATAGTATGACAATAACGGTCACCTCACTACCAAACAATGATATTTACCTACAGTATGACAATAACGGTCACCTCACTACCAAAAAATATTTACCTACAGTATGACAATAATGGTCACCTCATTACCAAACAATGATATTTACCTATAGTATGACAATAACGGTCACCTCACTACCAAACAATGATATTTACCTACAGTATGACAATAACGGTCACCTCACTACCAAACAATGATATTTACCTATAGTATGACAATAACGGTCACCTCACTACCAAACAATGATATTTACCTACAGTATGACAATAACGGTCACCTCACTACCAAACAATGATATTTACCTACAGTATGACAATAACGGTCACCTCACTACCAAACAATGATATTTACCTATAGTATGCCAATAACGGTCACCTCACTACCAAACAATGATATTTACCTACAGTATGACAATAACGGTCACCTCATTACCAAACACTGATATTTACCTACAGTATGACAATAACGGTCACCTCACTACCAAACAATGCTATTTACCTACAGTATGACAATAACGGTCACCTCACTACCAAACAATGATATTTACCTACAGTATGACAATAACGGTCACCTCACTACCAAACAATGATATTTACCTACAGTATGACAATAACGGTCACCTCACTACCAAACAATGATATTTACCTACAGTATGACAATAACGGTCACCTCACTACTAAACAATGATATTTACCTACAGTATGACAATAACGGTCACCTCATTACCAAACAATGATATTTACCTACAGTATGACAATAACGGTCACCTCATTACCAAACAATGATATTTACCTACAGTATGACAATAACGGTTACCTCATTACCAAACAATGATATTTACCTACAGTATGACAATAACGGTCACCTCACTACCAAACAATGATATTTACCTACAGTATGACAATAACGGTCACCTCACTACCAAACAATGATATTTACCTACAGTATGACAATAACGATCACCTCACTACCAAAAAATATTTACCTACAGTATGACAATAACGGTCACCTCACTACCAAACAATGATATTTACCTACAGTATGACAATAACGGTCACCTCATTACCAAACAATGATATTTACCTATAGTATGACAATAACGGTTACCTCACTACCAAACAATGATATTTACCTACAGTATGACAATAACGGTCACCTCATTACCAAACAATGATATTTACCTATAGTATGACAATAACGGTCATCTCACTACCAAACAATGATATTTACCTACAGTATGACAATAACGGTCACCTCACTACCAAACAATGATATTTACCTACAGTATGACAATAACGGTCACCTCACTACCAAACAATGATATTTACCTACAGTATGACAATAACGGTCACCTCACTACCAAACAATGATATTTACCTACAGTATGACAATAACGGTCACCTCACTACCAAACAATGATATTTACCTATAGTATGACAATAACGGTCACCTCACTACCAAACAATGATATTTACCTATAGTATGACAATAACGGTCACCTCATTACCAAACAATGATATTTACCTACAGTATGACAATAACGGTCACCTCACTACCAAACAATGATATTTACCTATAGTATGACAATAACGGTCACCTCATTACCAAACAATGATATTTACCTATAGTATGACAATAACGGTCACTTCACTACCAAACAATGATATTTACCTACAGTATGACAATAACGGTCACCTCACTACCAAAAAATATTTACCTTCAGTATGACAATAACGGTCACCTCATTACCAAACAATGATATTTACCTATAGTATGACAATAACGGTCACTTCACTACCAAACAATGATATTTACCTACAGTATGACAATAACGGTCACCTCACTACCAAACAATGATATTTACCTATAGTATGACAATAACGGTCACTTCACTACCAAACAATGATATTTACCTACAGTATGACAATAACGATCACCTCACTACCAAAAAATATTTACCTTCAGTATGACAATAACGGTCATCTCATTACCAAACAATGATATTTACCTATAGTATGACAATAACGGTCACTTCACTACCAAACAATGATATTTACCTATAGTATGACAATAACGGTCACCTCATTACCAAACAATGATATTTACCTACAGTATGACAATAACGGTCACCTCACTAGCAAACAATGATATTTACCTATAGTATGACAATAACGGTCACCTCATTACCAAACAATGATATTTACCTATAGTATGACAATAACGGTCACTTCACTACCAAACAATGATATTTACCTACAGTATGACAATAACGGTCAACTCACTACCAAACAATGATATTTACCTACAGTATGACAATAACGGTCACCTCACTACCAAACACTGATATTTACCTATAGTATGACAATAACGGTCACCTCACTACCAAACAATGATATTTACCTGCAGTATGACAATAACGGTCACCTCATTACCAAACAATGATATTTACCTATAGTATGACAATAACGGTCACTTCACTACCAAACAATGATATTTACCTACAGTATGACAATAACGGTCACCTCACTACCAAACAATGATATTTACCTACAGTATGACAATAACGGTCACCTCACTACCAAAAAATATTTACCTTCAGTATGACAATAATGGTCACCTCATTACCAAACAATGATATTTACCTATAGTATGACAATAACGGTCACTTCACTACCAAACAATGATATTTACCTACAGTATGACAATAACGGTCACTTCACTACCAAACAATGATATTTACCTATAGTATGACAATAACGGTCACCTCACTACCAAACAATGATATTTACCTACAGTATGACAATAACGGTCACTTCACTACCAAACAATGATATTTACCTATAGTATGACAATAACGGTCACCTCACTACCAAACAATGATATTTACCTACAGTATGACAATAACGGTCACCTCACTACCAAAAAATATTTACCTTCAGTATGACAATAATGGTCACCTCATTACCAAACAATGATATTTACCTATAGTATGACAATAACGGTCACCTCACTACCAAACAATGATATTTACCTACAGTATGACAATAACGGTCACTTCACTACCAAACAATGATATTTACCTATAGTATGACAATAACGGTCACCTCACTACCAAACAATGATATTTACCTACAGTATGACAATAACGGTCACTTCACTACCAAACAATGATATTTACCTATAGTATGACAATAACGGTCACCTCACTACCAAACAATGATATTTACCTACAGTATGACAATAACGGTCACCTCACTACCAAAAAATATTTACCTTCAGTATGACAATAACGGTCATCTCATTACCAAACAATGATATTTACCTATAGTATGACAATAACGGTCACTTCACTACCAAACAATGATATTTACCTATAGTATGACAATAATGGTCACCTCATTACCAAACAATGATATTTACCTACAGTATGACAATAACGGTCACCTCACTACCAAATAATGATATTTACCTATAGTATGACAATAACGGTCACCTCATTACCAAACAATGATATTTACCTATAGTATGACAATAACGGTCACTTCACTACCAAACAATGATATTTACCTACAGTATGACAATAACGGTCAACTCACTACCAAACAATGATATTTACCTACAGTATGACAATAACGGTCACCTCACTACCAAACACTGATATTTACCTATAGTATGACAATAACGGTCACCTCACTACCAAACAATGATATTTACCTGCAGTATGACAATAACGGTCACCTCATTACCAAACAATGATATTTACCTATAGTATGACAATAACGGTCACCTCACTACCAAACAATGATATTTACCTACAGTATGACAATAACGGTCACCTCACTACCAAACAATGATATTTACCTACAGTATGACAATAACGGTCACCTCACTACCAAAAAATATTTACCTTCAGTATGACAATAATGGTCACCTCATTACCAAACAATGATATTTACCTATAGTATGACAATAACGGTCACTTCACTACCAAACAATGATATTTACCTACAGTATGACAATAACGGTCACTTCACTACCAAACAATGATATTTACCTATAGTATGACAATAACGGTCACCTCACTACCAAACAATGATATTTACCTACAGTATGACAATAACGGTCACTTCACTACCAAACAATGATATTTACCTATAGTATGACAATAACGGTCACCTCACTACCAAACAATGATATTTACCTACAGTATGACAATAACGGTCACCTCACTACCAAAAAATATTTACCTTCAGTATGACAATAATGGTCACCTCATTACCAAACAATGATATTTACCTATAGTATGACAATAACGGTCACCTCACTACCAAACAATGATATTTACCTACAGTATGACAATAACGGTCACCTCACTACCAAACAATGATATTTACCTATAGTATGACAATAACGGTCACCTCACTACCAAACAATGATATTTACCTACAGTATGACAATAACGGTCACCTCACTACCAAACAATGATATTTACCTACAGTATGACAATAACGGTCACCTCACTACCAAACAATGATATTTACCTACAGTATGACAATAACGGTCACCACACTACCAAAAAATATTTACCTTCAGTATGACAATAATGGTCACCTCATTACCAAACAATGATATTTACCTACAGTATGACAATAACGGTCACCTCACTACCAAACAATATTTACCTTCAGTATGACAATAATGGTCACCTCACTACCAAACAATGATATTTACCTATAGTATGACAATAACGGTCACCTCACTACCAAAAAATATTTACCTTCAGTATGACAATAACGGTCACCTTACTACCAAACAATGATATTTACCTACAGTATGACAATAATGGTCACCTCACTACCAAGCAATGATATTTACCTACAGTATGACAATAACGGTCACCTCACTACTAAACAATGATATTTACCTATAGTATGACAATAACGGTCACCTCACTACCAAACAATGATATTTATCTATAGTATGACAATAACTGTCACCTCACTACCAAACAATGATATTTACCTACAGTATGACAATAACGGTCACCTCACTAACAAAAAATATTTACCTTCAGTATGACAATAACGGTCACCTCATTACCAAACAATGATATTTACCTATAGTATGACAATAACGGTTACCTCACTACCAAACAATGATATTTACCAACAGTATGACAATAACGGTCACCTCATTAACAAACAATGATATTTACCTATAGTATGACAATAACGGTCACCTCACTACCAAACAATGATATTTACCTACAGTATGACAATAACGGTCACCTCACTACCAAACAATGATATTTACCTATAGTATGACAATAACGGTCACCTCACTACCAAACAATGATATTTACCTACAGTATGACAATAACGGTCACCTCACTACCAAACAATGATATTTACCTATAGTATGACAATAACGGTCACCTCATTACCAAACAATGATATTTATATACAGTACTTTTAAAATTAACGAATTCTAGAATATGGATTTTAACAGATTGTATTAGGCTGATGTGATGGAGATATATTTCATAGTGAATTTTATGAAATTATTGGTAATAGAAACATTTTTTGGACATTTGATATTTTTCCATAATTTTTTTTATTTCTTCTCCGTCTAATTTCTTTTGATAAATATGTTATATTTACAAATAATTTGATCACATCTAAACTTTTGAAAGTGATATGTATAATTCCTTTTTTTCTCGTTGTTATCGGAAATCACCACGCAATATGTATGTACATTTATCTGCGTGACAATGAAAAATGGTTTTATACTTAGGTAGATATAGAAGTACTTAATGAATTTAATTATCTTGGAATGTTGTTTAATTATAATGGAAAGTTAAAAAAAAAACCCTCAAATTCATGTTGCTAACCAAGGTAGGAAAGCTTACTTTGCCATAAATAGTAAGTTGAAAAGTCACTCATTTAATATTAAGACACAATGTTATAATAATATCTTTTATTTTTATTTAACCAGGGTAACATATTTAGACAATGTCTAGTTTACAAATTGGCCCTGCATCAAATATATTTACACAAGCATGACATAATTTAAAATAACGATAGAATATAACAATGTTTTAAATATATAATTATCATCACAGCTTAAATATGGTTTAAAAATGAACGCTTGTATATCACACAAGTGTTGCTGAAGGACATGATTAAAACACAAGGAGTCGAATATACATACAATGCTAATATAGCAAAAGGTAAAAATTGACAGAATATACACTAATATAGTGTGAATTAAAATGGTACAATGAAGTAGGTGATCTAAAATTAAATTTAGAAAGGAAGATTATGGAATGAGATTGAATATTACTATACTAAAATATCAGTGTAAGGGAATTAATCACAGATATAACTGTATATTCTATTAATAATCACAAAAGAAATATTTAGAAATTAAAACTAGACTAGTTGAAGTAATTTATAAAATATTGCGGTATATATATATATATATATATATATAGCTAAGATTTTGAGAAGTAAAGCTGCAGGTATCTAGTTTTAAAAATCCCAATACTAACTGAGTCTCTAATAGTATCATTAGCTTCGTTCCATAAAATTGAACATGTATATACAAATGAACGTTTGAAATAGTTTGTTCTGGCTGTTGGAACATACAATTTGTTTGATATAGATCTAGTTGTTCTGCCATTCACATTTTTTACATAAGAAAACATGTTTGTTAAAATACCTGGTGATTCACAATGTAAAATTTTGTAACACAAAACCATTTTTCTAAAATCGTAAAAGTCTGCAATTGGCATCCATTTTAATTTTTCAAAGAGGGATTTGGAGGGAGTAAGAATATCTCTAACATGTAATAATATCCTGGCTGCTCTTTTCTGTAATTTTAAGACCATATCTATATACATTTTGTTGCTAGGTTTACTCCAGACAGTTGAACAGTACATAAAATGGGGGTAAACAATACTATTGTATACGTTGGTAATGACATCATCTGACATAAATGACCTTAGTCTTCTCAACACACCTATTTTCTTGGATATTTTCTTTGTAATAAATTCAATATGCTCTTTCCATGAGAGACAACTATCAATAAAAACACCAAGTAACTTTGCACATTGGACAGTTTCAATCGTGAGATCCCCAACTTTCAAAATCAGCTGCCGACATCTTGCGAGTTTTTGAGAGGATCCTATCATCATACATTGGGTTTTTGTTAAATTGAGACTTAATTTATTATCCTTCATCCACTTGATCATGTTTAAAAGATCTTCTGACATTTTAGCTTCTAGACTTTCTACTGTGTCCCCCCTCACACTCTGCGATGTATCATCTGCGTACATCATTGCTACAGAATGTTTTAAACACTTTGGGTAATCATTAATGTTTAAAATAAACAGTAATGGCCCTAAAATTGAGCCCTGGGGCACACCAATATCAATAGGGAGAAAATCTGAAAGTACACCGGAGAAACTCACAGCTTGTGTCCTTCCAGTGAGGTACGACCTAAAGAAATTTAAGGCTGAAGGTGATACACCATATGCCTTGAGTTTATGTAAAAGAACACTATGATTAACTGTATCAAAGGCCTTGCGAAGGTCGATAAAAACTACACCAGTAATATACCCTTCGTCAATATTTCTCAACCATTTATCTACCACACTAACCAGAGCGGTCTCTGTAGAATGGTTTGGTCGAAAACCAAATTGGCTGTCACTTAGAAGTTTATTTGTAGTTAAGAAATTGTAAAAAGTATTATGTACATGCCTTTCTAATATTTTACTTAGACCTACCAGTACCATGTTCTGTGTTTGATACATATAAATAGGATATGCAAGTGAAATATGGGGGCATCATAAAGCACCAGACGTAGAAAAAGTACACACCATCTTTTGTAAAAGTTTACTTGGAGTTAATAAATCTACATGTAATGATTTTCTGTATTTGGAGTTGGGCAGATTCCCATTATATATTATCAGGAAACTAAACAATTTTAAGTATTGGCTTAAACTGGAAAGAACTTCAAATTGTATATTAAAAGCATGATTGGAACAGAGAATTGAGTCGAAATGATGAATGGATAATTAACATTGTAAATGAACTTGATAAAGTAGGACTTTCTTATCTCTGGCATGATACTGCAACTGATTGTTATACGTATAGTGTTATAGAAAATAGAATTAAGGATGTGTATCAGCAAGAAATCATTAATAGAATTAATGCTACATCACGAGGTGTAGTATATAAACATTTAGTCGATAATTTTTGTTTACAATTTTATCTAAGTAAGCCCATTGATAGTATTTATAAAAAGTGTCTAGCTAAATTAAGACTTTCGTCACATAATTTAAATATAGAGTATGTCAGAAAACATAATGTTCCTAGGGCTAACAGATTATGCGATTGTTGTAATTTAGAGGAAATTGAAGACGAGTATCATTTTTTACTACAATGTCCATTTTACTCTGATCTTCGTCAAAAATATATTAAAAATTATTATTACAGAAAGCATTTTGAATTGGGTCGTTTTCCACTTGTATATACAATGTACCAGAAAATATCGTATGATAAAATACTGGTTCAAAATTATAAATTCTAATAACTGTATTTTGAAAACCGCATATGATGTTTTATTGAATTTACCAAAATCAAATACTGTATTTAACTGGGTTGAATGTGTCAAAGATATGTTGTTCAGTCTTGGTTATGGTGGAGTATGGATAAACCAATATTCAATAAATTCAAATATCTTACCTTTGATCAAGCAAAGGATTAATGACATAGCACGTCAAGAATTATCTGTTATTTTAGAAAATTCGCCTAAGTGCCATTTATATCGACACTTGGTAAGTGATGTTGTATTACAAAGTTATTTGACTAAATACATACCAAAGAAAAATCGTATTGTATTGACAAAAATGAGGTTATCAGCACATAACTTGTGTATTGAGTCAGGACGTTATTCTAATATAGTCAGGAGTGAACGTATCTGTAAATTTTGTGATCCTAATCGTGATCTTGAGGATGAATTCCATTTTTTCCTTGTATGTCCAGTTTATCAATATCTAAGGCAGAAATTTATAAAAAATATATTATTGGAAAAAGCCATGTGTATTTAAGCTTGTCCAACTATTAAGCACAACAAATGTAAAAGAGCTAAATCTTTTAAGTAAATTTGTGTACGACGCAAATAATTTGAGAACATCTCTGATGTAATGATGTTGTCCATTCTCTAATTAATTGATATAATTATATGTGCAGTGTCCCGTATGTACATGTACGCCAACTGAATTTTGTACTATTACATCTGTACAATGCAAATGAGCTGTAAAGCTAAATGCAATAAAGAAATTTGAAAATCTGAATTTGAGTACTAAAATGCCAACTGTCAATCATTTGTATTAACTCTAGCTTAAATACTATGTGTAACGTTTTGTAAAATCAATTAGAACCTATAGAGTTCAATGACAATGACAATATTTTATTCTCATAAACATATCAAGTGTAGAGAATTATATACATACAAAATTGTACAGGACATATGATATAATACATCGATACATTTGTTAAGCAAGAGATTATCTTGAATATTGTTGAGTCGTATACTTATTTCTTTAATTAATTTCACAAGTGATTTCAATTCATCGTCTACTACAAAATTAAAAAGTGTATTAAATTTGAATGTACTTGGTCTTTCATAATAGTATCTAGATATATATTTTTTCTGTTTATGCTATTTGATGATCGCCACAATTAAATAGATAATGGAATTCGTCTCCTATTTCGTTCAGGTTACACAGACTAAAGATTCGATTTTCTCTTGGGATGTTATTCCATCTTCCGTATTTAATTGGTAATTTAATGTTACAAGTTCGAAATTTACAATAGGAATTAGCTAGCTTAGGAGGGAGGTCAAGTAGATATTTTTCTAAGCTTAAATCATGTTTATAAATTCTGTAATTGGTCCCTTTCGGAGAATTGAAAACAACATTTTTCCAATTACATATGAACAATTTTTTTAGGGTATGAAAAACATTATTTTTTTCAGCATCATATACTAGTAAATTCATGGTTTTTAAAAACATCTAATAAATTACATTCTTCAAATTTTCTTTAATATGGTTAGACCATTGAGCATTATAATGTCTTAAAATTTGAAAAAATTTGTTTCTCAATTTATTATGAATTGAAACCATCATTTTTGCCCAAAATCCAATCATACGAACTTTTATATTTATACTTAATGGAAACCTTCCCAATTCTCCATATATCATAAAGTTTGGTGTGGATGTTTTCAATTTGAGGATATGTTTACAGAATTTCATATGTAGACGTTCTAAGAGTTTGGTGTCACAAAACCCCCAAACCTCACAGCCATATAGTATAATCGGTTTGATTGCTTTATCAAAAATATCCATTTTACAATCGATGGACAGATTATGATTTCTGCATTTTGAAATAGCACCATACATGGCCCTAAGGCCTTTTTCCTATAATTGTTTGATATTCAGATGTGTAAAACCATTTCTAGTGAAACAAACCCCGAGATATTTAAACATTTTCACAATTTCTAAATTATTGCCATTATAGGTGAACTGTATATTTCGTGACACCGTTCCTCTCCCAAAAACATTATCTTAGTCTTGTCAATGTTAACTTTAAGATGCCACAATTTTGAGCAGGTGTGAAATACGTTCGGACTGCACGGGTCGATTTTCGGATATTCCGTAAATCGCTTGCCGACTCCTAGAAAGTTTAGTTTAATAAATACGATATCTTAGACCGTATTTCAACATCTTTGAATTTTATATATATTCTACAAAAATATTACAACGACCGGAAAAATCGTTGTGATATATAATCCACTGGGCTCCAGTTTCACCACTTAAAGAAAATTCCTCATAATTTTCCATAGGAAAGCATTGAATGATTAAAGGAAAGTTAATTAACTAAGATTTGCCCATAAATGAATATCGAGTGAAAGCCCTCCTGCGAGTGGACATATATTTGCAATAGATTTATGTTTTTTTTTTTATCTGAATAATATTTGTTCTTACAGAATGCTTTCCCTAAAATCCAACCAATGATTTCACAAGGAAATTTAATGTTAATTATTTTAGTTATGGAATATTGATGAGAGCTGGGCCGACTGTTGATGCCCTGTCAGATCGTGGTGGAGGTGTGAGCCGAGACATCGCATATCACGTTTACAACACGTTTCAGCGCTAGTTGTTCATACCACAGATCAGCTGTCAATCAACCAATAGCCGCTGGAGTCAGTCTCTAATGTATATATATACAGAGACTTGTATATCATACAAGTCTCTGATATATATATATATATCTAGGTAGGTAAATGATACAGTCGGTGATATATCGATCTGATAAACGATGTCAGCAATTTACACTTTTTCATTTCCTACTTATCGCCGACCACATCACGTTCTGTGTCGGACCGATGAAAAGCAATCGAAAATTGTTTTCAAAATAACAGAGGGCTTCTCTAGATGGAGACAAGCAACATTAGTGTGTTTGACAATACGTCAGACACGACAGTCTCCTTAGACTTTGAGAAGTTCCCTGCTGTTGGACATGATATAATTGGAGGTCTTCTCGTTATTACGATGTTGGTCGGAATTTGTACGAACTCTTTTGGTATTTTGATATTTGTCAAACATAAGCATTTACGATCTCCGACGAACCTCTTCATAGCAAGCCTGGCACTGTGTGACCTGTTGATGCTAGTGACGGCCACCCCCCTCCCGATGGCGTCCAGTTTCGCCCACCGCTGGGTTTGGGGGTACGCCGGCTGTGTATTCGAGGGATTTCTTGTATACTTTCTTGGACTGACCAGTCTATACCTCCTGTGTGCCATATCTGTTGACCGCTACATCGTCATTGCTCTGCCACTAAAGAATGCCATGGTGAACCAGCGTGTCGCCAAGTTCTCCATTATGGGATGTTACGTATTAGGTTTTTTCTGGGCAATGCTGCCTCTTCTAGGGTGGAACTCTTATCAGCTGGAGGGACTGATGACGTCATGTAGCGTCCTCTGGGACACTTCCAACCCCAAGGATTACAGTTACAATGTTGTCATCTTTTTCACCTGTTTCGTCTTTCCTGTCATCGTCATGTGTTATTGTTACTACCAGGTTTACAGAACGGTGAGTAGGTTTAATTAATTAAAGTTATAAAGTTCAGGTGAAGAACCTCAACAAGATGTCGGACCCAAACTATACACGTTGGGTATCATTATTACACAATAACTACATGTTGTATTCATACGGTCGTGATAGCAAACTAATTGTGTGATGTATTCAAGTTAAATGTCCATCCATCCATCCATCCATCCATCCATGACAGTAGCTAAACATTTTTTACACAAACAAGAAATATCTTTAAAAAAGATAAACGGCATAGTTTTAATGCTGGTGGTTATAATGTTGAACTGCTGGTGAATCAGGTTGACGAACTAATTAATAAATACGCAGTTATCAGTTTGAATCATTTTTGGAGATAATAAGACTGGATTTGAATCAGGAATATGATTTTATTAATGTGTCATTTGAATAGATACATCCACTTATTCAGCTTGCATTCAATCTTAATTTTGTTTCGTCTTTAACTGCATATCTGTATTTTGCATTTACCGCTACATTGACCAATCACATACTTCATCTTGACCAGTAACGCCACCTTTCGCGTCATATCCGGGGTCAAAAGAAAATTATACGGCTATGCCGAAAAAGTATTGCGTGCAAATCTATAGAAATCCAAATGACGACGAAAGACAATGTTATGACACGTGCCCTGACCGGGCCTCAAACTCACGATATGCAACACATAATCGCCAAGACAGAAATACAGCAGCTTACACCACTAAACCAACTCCATGTCTCTGAAAAAGGAACTAAAACATGTTTTGATTTTTTACAACTCGTCAACAATTATAAAGGTCCATTAACTACATCAATACTTTGGTTGGGGGAGGGAACCCTTGGTTGGGGGAGGGAACCCTTGGTTGGGGGAGGGAACCCTTGGTTGGGGGAGGGAACCCCGCTGTTCCCCTTTGACAATATGGGGATTTTTTTTATATCAAAAGAGAAATAAAGCAATCTAAGGCTTTAGATCAAATCCGTGATTTTAACAAGTACATTTAAACACATTCTTTTACTACTTATCAAAACATACTTATTGACACTGAAATGAACTGTAAATCCAATAACAGATATATCATACCGCGCAAGGAGTTTTACGTTTAGAGAGGATTACCTAGGGACGAGATACTGGCTAATGAGGAGCTGAACTAGCTCTAATGGCGGTAGACAATGTCGTTAGTCCTGACTGGTTTTACACTCGACTCTATCTACGTGATAATGGGGATGACCTTCTGATAATTTGTTCAGTTGTTGTTTCACGTCCACGGACATAATGGATTTGCTTTGGTCATTGGCTGGTATTTTTCTTTCGCCATATTTATGTCAGAAGCTAATCGGTTTTGACATAGTTTGATTTTCCTTTGTACAAAAGAAACACAAGACAATGGCACCGTTCGGAATAAATTGGGAGTCAAATACAGTAGAGAGTTAGATACAGTACATAGTTAGATACAGTGGATAGTTAGATAAAGTAGAGAGTTAGATACAGTAGAGTTAGATGCAGTAGAGTTAGATACAGTAGATAGTTAGATACAGTAGAGAGTTAGATACAGTAGAGTTAGATACAGTAGAGAGTTAGATACAGTAGAGTTAGATACAGTAGATTTAGAAACAACAGAGAGTTAGATACTGTAGAGAGTTAGATACAGTAGAGAATTTTATACAGTAGAGAGGAAGATACAGTAGAGAGTTATATACAGTAGAAAGTTAGATACAGTAGAAAGTTAGATACAATAGCGAGTTAGATACAATAGAGAGTTAGATACAGTAGAGAGTTAGATACAGTAGAGAGTTAGATACAGTAGATAGTTAGATACAGTAGAGAGTTAGATACAGTAGAGAGTTAGATACAGTAGAGAGTTAGATACAGTAGTAAGTTAGATACAATAGAGAGTTAGATACAATAGAGAGTTAGATACAGTAGAGAGTTAGATACAATAGAGTTAGATACAATAGAGAGTTAGATACAGTAGAGAGTTAGATACAGTAGAGTTAGATACAGTAGAGTTAGATACAGTAGAGAGTTAGATACAATAGATAGTTAGATACAATAGAGAGTTAGATACAGTAGAGAGTTAGATACAGTAGAGAGTTAGATACAGTAGAGAGTAAGATACAGTAGAGAGTTAGATACAATAGATAGTTAGATACAGTAGAGAGTTAGATACAGTAGAGAGTTAGATACAGTAGAGAGTTAGATACAGTAGAGAGTAAGATACAATAGAGAGTTAGATACAGTAGATAGTTAGATACAATAGAGAGTTAGATACAGTAGTAAGTTAGATACAGTAGTAAGTTAGATACAATAGAGAGTTAGATACAGTAGAGAGTTAGATACAATAGAGTTAGATACAATAGAGAGTTAGATACAGTAGAGAGTTAGATACAGTAGAGTTAGATACAGTAGAGTTAGATACAATAGAGTTAGATACAATAGAGAGTTAGATACAGTCGAGAGCTAGATACAGTAGATAGTTAGATAGAGTAGAGAGTTAGATACAGTAGAGAGTTAGATACAGTAGATAGTTAGATACAGTAGAGAGTTAGATACAGTAGTAAGTTAGATACAGTAGTAAGTTAGATACAATAGAGAGTTAGATACAGTAGAGAGTTAGATACAATAGAGTTAGATACAATAGAGAGTTAGATACAGTAGAGAGTTAGATACAGTAGAGTTAGATACAGTAGTAAGTTAGATACAGTAGAGAGTTAGATACAGTAGAGAGTTAGATACAGTAGAGAGTTAGATACAGTAGTAAGTTAGATACAATAGAGAGTTAGATACAGTAGAGAGTTAGATACAGTAGAGAGTTAGATACAGTAGAGAGTTAGATACAGTAGAGAGTTAGATACAATAGAGAGTTAGATACAGTAGAGAGTTAGATACAGTAGAGAGTTAGATACAGTAGATAGTTAGATACAATAGAGAGTTAGATACAGTAGAGAGTTAGATACAATAGAGAGTTAGATACAGTAGAGAGTTAGATACAATAGAGAGTTAGATACAGTAGAGAGTTAGATACAATAGAGTAAGACACAGTAGAGTTAGACACAGTAGAGAGTTAGATACAATAGAGAGTTAGATACAGTAGAGAGTTAGATACAATAGATAGTTAGAAACACCAGAGAGTAAGATACGATAGAGAGTTAGGTACAGTAGAGTTAGATACAATAGAGAGTTAGATACAGTAGTAAGTTAGATACAATAGAGAGTTAGATACAGTAGAGAGTTAGATACAGTAGAGAGTTAGATACAGTAGAGAGTTAGATACAATAGAGAGTTAGATACAGTAGAGTTAGATACAGTAGAGAGTTAGATACAGTAGAGAGTTTAGATACAGTAGAGAGTTAGATACAGTAGAGAGTTAGATACAGTAGAGAGTTAGATACAGTAGATAGTTAGATACAATAGAGAGTTAGATACAGTAAAGAGTTAGATACAATAGAGAGTTAGATACAGTAGAGAGTTAGATACAATAGAGAGTTAGATACAGTAGAGAGTTAGATACAATAGAGTAAGACACAGTAGAGTTAGACACAGTAGAGAGTTAGATACAATAGAGAGTTAGATACAATAGAGAGTTAGATACAGTAGAGAGTTAGATACAATAGAGAGTTAGATACAGTAGAGAGTTAGATACAGTAGATAGTTAGATACAATAGAGAGTTAGATACAGTAGAGAGTTAGATACAATAGAGAGTTAGATACAGTAGAGAGTTAGATACAATAGAGAGTTAGATACAGTAGAGAGTTAGATACAATAGAGTAAGACACAGTAGAGTTAGACACAGTAGAGAGTTAGATACAATAGAGAGTTAGATACAGTAGAGAGTTAGATACAATAGATAGTTAGAAACAGCAGAGAGTAAGATACGATAGAGAGTTAGGTACAGTAGAGTTAGATACAATAGAGAGTTAGATACAGTAGTAAGTTAGATACAATAGAGAGTTAGATACAGTAGAGAGTTAGATACAGTAGAGAGTTAGATACAGTAGAGAGTTAGATACAATAGAGAGTTAGATACAGTAGAGTTAGATACAGAAGAGAGTTAGATACAGTAGAGAGTTTAGATACAGTAGAGAGTTAGATACAGTAGAGAGTTAGATACAGTAGAGAGTTAGATACAGTAGATAGTTAGATACAATAGAGAGTTAGATACAGTAGAGAGTTAGATACAATAGAGAGTTAGATACAGTAGAGAGTTAGATACAGTAGAGAGTTAGATACAATAGAGAGTTAGACACAGTAGAGAGTTAGATACAGTAAAGAGTTAGATACAGTAGATAGTTAGATACAATAGAGAGTTAGATACAGTAGAGAGTTAGATACAATAGAGAGTTAGACACAGTAGAGAGTTAGATACAGTAAAGAGTTAGATACAATAGAGAGTTAGATACAGTAGAGAGTTAGATACAATAGAGAGTTAGATACAGTAGAGAGTTAGATACAATAGAGTAAGACACAGTAGAGTTAGACACAGTAGAGAGTTAGATACAATAGAGAGTTAGATACAATAGAGAGTTAGATACAGTAGAGAGTTAGATACAATAGAGAGTTAGATACAGTAGAGAGTTAGATACAATAGAGTTAGATACAATAGAGAGTTAGATACAGTAGAGAGTTAGATACAGTAGAGTTAGATACAGTAGTAAGTTAGATACAGTAGAGAGTTAGATACAGTAGAGAGTTAGATACAGTAGAGAGTTAGATACAGTAGAGAGTTAGATACAGTAGTAAGTTAGATACAATAGAGAGTTAGATACAGTAGAGAGTTAGATACAGTAGAGAGTTAGATACAGTAGAGAGTTAGATACAGTAGAGAGTTAGATACAATAGAGAGTTAGATACAGTAGAGAGTTAGATACAGTAGAGAGTTAGATACAGTAGATAGTTAGATACAATAGAGAGTTAGATACAGTAGAGAGTTAGATACAATAGAGAGTTAGATACAGTAGAGAGTTAGATACAATAGAGAGTTAGATACAGTAGAGAGTTAGATACAATAGAGTAAGACACAGTAGAGTTAGACACAGTAGAGAGTTAGATACAATAGAGAGTTAGATACAGTAGAGAGTTAGATACAATAGATAGTTAGAAACAGCAGAGAGTAAGATACGATAGAGAGTTAGGTACAGTAGAGTTAGATACAATAGAGAGTTAGATACAGTAGAGAGTTAGATACAGTAGTAAGTTAGATACAATAGAGAGTTAGATACAATAGAGAGTTAGATACAGTAGTAAGTTAGATACAATAGAGAGTTAGATACAGTAGAGAGTTAGGTGCAGTAGAGAGTTAGATACAATAGAGAGTTAGATACAATAGAGAGTTAGATACAGTAGTAAGTTAGATACAATAGAGAGTTAGATACAGTAGAGAGTTAGATACAGTAGAGAGTTAGATACAGTAGAGAGTTAGATACAATAGAGAGTTAGATACAGTAGAGTTAGATACAGTAGAGAGTTAGATACAGTAGAGAGTTTAGATACAGTAGAGAGTTAGATACAGTAGAGAGTTAGATACAGTAGAGAGTTAGATACAGTAGATAGTTAGATACAATAGAGAGTTAGATACAGTAGAGAGTTAGATACAATAGAGAGTTAGATACAGTAGAGAGTTAGATACAATAGAGAGTTAGATACAGTAGAGAGTTAGATACAATAGAGTAAGACACAGTAGAGTTAGACACAGTAGAGAGTTAGATACAATAGAGAGTTAGATACAATAGAGAGTTAGATACAGTAGAGAGTTAGATACAATAGAGAGTTAGATACAGTAGAGAGTTAGATACAATAGAGAGTTAGATACAGTAGAGAGTTAGATACAATAGAGAGTTAGATACAGTAGAGAGTTAGATACAGTAGAGAGTTAGATACAATAGAGAGTTAGATACAGTAGAGAGTTAGATACAGTAGAGAGTTAGATACAATAGAGAGTTAGATACAGTAGAGAGTTAGATACAGTAGAGAGTTAGATACAGTAGATAGTTAGATACAGTAGAGAGTTAGATACAGTAGAAAGTTAGATACAATAGAGAGTTAGATACAATAGAGATAGATACAGTAATGTTAGATACAGTAGAGAGTTAGATACACTAGATAGTTAGAAACAGCAGAGAGTAAGATACGATAGAGAGTTAGGTACAGTAGAGTTAGATACAATAGAGAGTTAGATACAGTAGAGAGTTAGATACAATAGAGAGTTAGATACAATAGAGAGTTAGATACAATAGAGAGTTAGATACAATAGAGAGTTAGATACAATAGAGAACTAGATACAATAGAGAGTTAGATACAGTAGAGAGTTAGATACAGTAGAGAGTTAGATACAGTAGAGTTAGATTCAGTATAGAGTTATATACAGTAGATAGTTAGATACAATAGAGAGTTAGATACAATAGAGAGTTAGATACAGTAGAGAGTTAGATACAATAGAGTTAGATACAATAGAGAGTTAGATACCGTAGAGAGTTAGATACAATAGAGAGTTAGATACAGTAGAGAGTTAGATACAGTAGAGAGTTAGATACAATAGAGTTAGATACAATTGAGAGTTAGATACAGTAGATAGTTAGATAGAGTAGAGAGTTAGATACAGTAGAGAGTTAGATACAGTAGAGAGTTAGATACAATAGAGTTAGATACAATTGAGAGTTAGATACAGTAGATAGTTAGATAGAGTAGAGGGTTAGATACAGTAGAGAGTTAGATACAGGAGAGAGTTAGATACAATAGAGTTAGATACAATTGAGAGTTAGATACAGTAGAGAGTTAGACACAGTAGAGAGTTAGATACAGTAGAGAGTTAGATACAGTACATAGTTAGATACAGTGGATAGTTAGATACAGTAGAGAGTTAGATACAGTAGAGAGTTAGGTACAGTAGAGTTAGATGCAGTAGAGTTAGATACAGTAGATAGTTAGATACAGTAGAGAGTTAGATACAGTAGAGTTAGATACAGTAGATAGTTAGATACAGTAGAGAGTTAGATACAGTAGAGTTAGATACAGTAGAGAGTTAGATACAGTAGAGTTAGATACAGTAGATTTAGAAACAACAGAGAGTTAGATCCTGTAGAGAGTTAGATACAGTAGAGAATTTTATACAGTAGAGAGGAAGATACAGTAGAGAGTTATATACAGTAGAAAGTTAGATACAGTAGTAAGTTAGATACAATAGAGAGTTAGATACAGTAGTAAGTTAGATACAGTAGTAAGTTAGATACAATAGAGAGTTAGATACAATAGATAGTTAGATACAGTAGAGAGTTAGATACAGTAGATAGTTAGATACAATAGAGAGTTAGATACAGTAGTAAGTTAGATACAGTAGTAAGTTAGATACAATAGAGAGTTAGATACAATAGAGAGTTAGATACAGTAGAGAGTTAGATACAATAGAGTTAGATACAATAGAGAGTTAGATACAGTAGAGAGTTAGATACAGTAGAGTTAGATACAGTAGAGTTAGATACAGTAGAGTTAGATACAATAGAGTTAGATACAATAGAGAGTTAGATACAGTCGAGAGCTAGATACAGTAGATAGTTAGATAGAGTAGAGAGTTAGATACAGTAGAGAGTTAGATACAGTAGATAGTTAGATACAGTAGAGAGTTAGATACAGTAGTAAGTTAGATACAGTAGTAAGTTAGATACAATAGAGAGTTAGATACAATAGAGAGTTAGATACAGTAGAGAGTTAGATACAATAGAGTTAGATACAATAGAGAGTTAGATACAGTAGAGAGTTAGATACAGTAGAGTTAGATACAGTAGTAAGTTAGATACAGTAGAGAGTTAGATACAATAGAGAGTTAGATACAGTAGAGAGTTAGATACAATAGAGTTAGATACAGTAGTAAGTTAGATACAGTAGAGAGTTAGATACAGTAGAGAGTTAGATACAATAGAGAGTTAGATACAGTAGAGTTAGATACAGTAGAGAGTTAGATACAGTAGAGAGTTAGATACAGTAGAGAGTTAGATACAGTAGAGAGTTAGATACAGTAGAGAGTTAGATACAGTAGATAGTTAGATACAATAGAGAGTTAGATACAGTAGAGAGTTAGATACAATAGAGAGTTAGATACAGTAGAGAGTTAGATACAATAGAGAGTTAGATACAGTAGAGAGTTAGATACAATAGAGTAAGACACAGTAGAGTTAGACACAGTAGAGAGTTAGATACAATAGAGAGTTAGATACAGTAGAGAGTTAGATACAATAGATAGTTAGATACAGTAGAGAGTTAGATACAATAGAGAGTAAGATACAGTAGATAGTTAGATACAGTAGAGAGTTAGATACAGTAGAGAGTTAGATACAGTAGAGAGTAAGATACAGTAGATAGTTAGATACAGTAGAGAGTTAGATACAGTAGAGAGTTAGATACAATAGAGAGTTAGATACAGTAGAGAGTTAGATACAGTAGAGAGTTAGATACAATAGAGTAAGACACAGTAGAGTTAAACACAGTAGAGAGTTAGATACAATAGAGAGTAAGATACAGTAGATAGTTAGATACAGTAGAGAGTTAGATACAGTAGAGAGTTAGATACAATAGAGAGTTAGATACAGTAGAGAGTTAGACACAGTAGAGAGTTAGATACAGTAGAGAGTTAGATACAATAGAGAGTTAGATACAGTAGAGAGTTAGATACAATAGAGAGTTAGATACAGTAGAGAGTTAGATACAGTAGAGAGTTAGATACAGTAGAGAGTTAGATACAGTAGATAGTTAGATACAGTAGAGAGTTAGATACAGTAGAAAGTTAGATACAATAGAGAGTTAGATACAATAGAGATAGATACAGTAATGTTAGATACAGTAGAGAGTAAGATACGATAGAGAGTTAGGTACGGTAGAGTTAGATACAATAGAGAGTTAGATACCATAGACAGTTAGATGCAGTAGAATTAGATACAGTAGAGAGTTAGATACAGTAGAGAGTTAGATACAGTAGAGAGTTAGATACAATTGAGAGTTAGATACAGTAGATAGTTAGATAAAGTAGAGAGTTAGATACAGTAGAGAGTTAGATACAATAGAGTTAGATACAATTGAGAGTTAGATACAGTAGATAGTTAGATACAGTAGAGAGTTAGATACAATAGAGTTAGATACAGTAGAGTTAGATACAGTAGAGTTAGATACAGTAGAGTTAGATACAGTAGAGAGTTAGATACAATAGAGAGTTAGATACAATAGAGAGTTAGATACAATAGAGAGTTAGATACAGTAGAGAGTTAGATACAGTAGAGTTATATATAGTAGAGAGTTAGATACAATAGAGTTATATATAGTAGAGAGTTAGATACAGTAGAGTTAGGTACAGTGGAGAGTTAGACACAGTAGAGAGTAAGATACAGTAGAGAGTTAGATACAGTAGATAGTTAGATACAGTAGAGAGTTAGATACAGTAGAGAGTTAGATACAGTAGAGAGTTAGATACCGTAGATAGTTAGATACAGTAGATAGTTAGATATAGTAGAGAGTTAGATACAGTAGAGAGTTAGATACAGTAGAGTTAGATACAGTAGAGAGTTAGATACAGTAGAGAGTTAGATACAGTAGAGAGTTAGATACAGTAGAGAGTTAGATACAGTAGAGTTAGATATAGTAGAGAGTTAGATACAGTAGAGAGTTAGATACAGTAGAGAGTTAGATACAATAGAGTTAGATACAATAGAGAGTTAGATACAATAGAGAGTTAGATACAGTAGAGAGTTAGATACAATAGAGAGTTAGATACAGTAGAGAGTTAGATACAATAGAGTTAGATACAATAGAGAGTTAGATACAGTAGAGAGTTAGATACAATTGAGTTAGATACAATTGAGAGTTAGATACAGTAGAGTTAGATACAGTAGATAGTTAGATACAGTAGAAAGTTAGATATAGTTGAGCCAAAATATTCGTCCATCTGTGACAGAGATGCTAGATACCTAATCATAATTGCAGGTGCAAAGGACTCACAATTCAATACCTTTTATAATTTTGAACGTTGGATTTCAATAGAATAAGTATATGTGTACATCCTGAAGCGCGCCACTATTCAAACGAATCAAAGTGTGAAAAACGGGTCACGATTAACGATAAAGATCAATAGCATCATCAACAAGTGCCAGGGGGCGAACATAGGGTACAGTTTCATTAATTTGCACAACTGTATCTCGCTCTCAGTTATACTTATATTACAATGTGCTAATATCGTGTGTGTGTATTTCCAAGAAACTTCTCATGCTGACTTGATATACGATGCTAAATATGCAAAACAGCATTTTCCGAATCTAGCTTTGATTCATCGAACGTAATCAAAGCGGAAGTAATGATTGAGTTACAGGACTGGATGTTTAACCTTCCACCATTGCTGTTCTTCCTTTTTGTTTCTTCCGATTTTGCAGGATTAAACTACCTGTAAACTAGAGGTCAGGGTGTATGACCCCAAATGGAACGATCTAAAAAATAAGTTAGGTGTTGTCCGATGATGTGCGATGTTGGCATGTAGATTATCTCCAAACTACGAACACTAACACCACTTCCGAATGCTGATCGAACTGAAATACCACCGATGGTTCTGAAGGGTCGGATTTAAGTATTGTTCGATTGTGCTAACAATTATTGTACAGGTGTTTGGTAACTCTACGCACACTGATGTCATTTCCGGTTGCCAATTGGACAAAATGGCCGCTGTTGAGTGGGATCTGATGGGGATAAATATATATATATTTGATATGTAAGAGTATTTTGACACAACGAACTCTAATGCGATATTCGTTTGCTGATTCGACTTATAAAAGATGATGACAGATCGGAGATCTGATGTTGTCCAATGGCAGCACAACTACTTAGTATATCACACATCCGATATATAGGAAAATGACAGTATTTTATGACGTCATAATATCACAACTGTAGCCATAAGGACTGCGATATCTTTAAAATGACAGTATTTTATGACGTCATAATATCACAAGTGTAGCTAAAGGACGGCGACATTTTTAAAATGTCAGTATTTTATGACGTCATAATATCAAAATTGTAGCCATAAGGACGGCGACATTATTAGAATGACAGCATCTCATGACGTCATAATATCACAACTGTAACCATAAGAACGGCTACATCTTTAAAATGACAGTATTTTATGACGTCATAATATCACAGCTGGTGCCATAAGGACGGATACCTCTTTAAAATGACAGTATTTTATGACGTCATAATATCACAACTGTAGCCATAAGGATGGACACATCTTTAAAATGACAGTATTTTATGACGTCATAATATCACAACTGTAGCTATTAGGACGGATACATCTTTAAAATGACAGTATTTTATGACGTCATAATATCACAACTGTAGCCATAAGGATGGACACATCTTTAAAATGACAGTATTTTATGACGTCATACTATCAAAACTATTGCCATAAGGACGGGTACATCTTTAAAATGACAGGAGTTTATGACGTAATAATATCACAACTGTAGCCATAAGGACGGCGACATCTTTGAAATGACAGTATTTTATGACGTCATAATATCACAACTGTAGCCATCAGGTTGGAAGATAATATCCTACCTTTTGTGTAGTTGTGTAAAGAAACAGAAGATAATCTAGAGGTTTGCAAGTATTGGAATGCCTGGCTGTTTATTGGAATGCCTGGTTGTTTATTGGAATGCTTGGTTGTTTATTGGAATGCCTGGTTGTTTATTGGAATGCCTGGCTGTTTATTGGAATGCCTGGCTGTTTCATGCATACAGAGCAAGACGGATCCATAATTATATTAGATGGCTTTGTCAACAAACATTTTCAGTTGTGTTTTTTTTAGATGTATTGGCATGGTAACCTACGGGATACAATTACAATGATCTACTTCATAGTTTTTTTCTAGAATTCCCCAATGGCGACACTTTACTGCTGCTCTTCGATACATTTCCATTCTTAATGTTTAAACCACAACTGCTGTTTTAATTCCTTACTTGATTAATAGTTTTTATCCATCGAAATTGATTTCACCTACAATATCTGTAGTCGACAATAATGTATATTAAACCACCAGAATGTATTATTGACTGTTTATAAGATTTTCCTTGACGATTTGGATGTTCATATTACGACAGAAGGTCCAGTCATGTTTATTTAATCATTCTAAAGAAATCGATGACCTACTTAGACTAATCGATAAAAGTAATCAGAAAGACTGGAAATTAGTGAACACATTTTATGTACTAATCGAATGTTACCAAATTGTAAATGTTATGTTTCCTCTGTAATCCACATCAGGTCAAACTAAATGTGTGATGTTTCCTCTGTAATCCGCATCATGTCAAACTAAATGTGTGATGTTTCCTGTCTGATCTACATCAGGTCAAACTAAATGTGTGATGTTTCCTGTATAATCCACATCAGGTCAAACTAAATGTGTGATGTTTCCTGTATAATCCACATCAGGTCAAACTAAATGTGTGATGTTTCCTGTATGATCCATATCAGGTCAAACTCAATGTGTGATGTATCCTCTATGATCCACATCAGGTCAAACTAAATGTGTGATGTTTCCTGTATAATCCACATCAGGTCAAACTAAATGTGTGATGTTTCCTGTATGATCCATATCAGGTCAAACTAAATGTGTGATGTATCCTCTATGATCCACATCAGGTCAAACTAAATGTGTGATGTTTCCTGTATGATCCATATCAGGTCAAACTAAATGTGTGATGTATCCTCTATGATCCACATCAGGTCAAACTAAATGTGTGATGTTTCCTCTGTAATCCGCATCAGGTCAAACTAAATGTGTGATGTTTCCTGTCTGATCTACATCAGGTCAAACTAAATGTGTGATGTTTCCTGTATAATCCACATCAGGTCAAACTAAATGTGTGATGTTTCCTGTATAATCCACATCAGGTCAAACTAAATGTGTGATGTTTCCTGTATGATCCATATCAGGTCAAACTAAATGTGTGATGTTCCTCTATGATCCACATCAGGTCAAACTAAATGTGTGATGTTCCTCTATGATCCACATCAGGTCAAACTAAATGTGTGATGTTCCTCTATGATCCACATCAGGTCAAACTAAATGTGTGATGTTTCCTCTATGATCTACATCAGGTCAAACTAAATGTGTGATGTTTCCACTCTGATCCACATCAGGTCAAACTAAATGTGTGATGTTCCTCTATGATCCACATCAGGTCAAACTAAATGTGTGATGTTCCTCTATGATCCACATCAGGTCAAACTAAATGTGTGATGTTTCCACTCTGATCCACATCAGGTCAAACTAAATGTGTGATGTTTCCACTCTGATCCACATCAGGTCAAACTAAATGTGTAATGTTTCCTCTATAATCCACATCAGGTCAAACTAAATGTGTGATGTTTCCACTCTGATCCACATCAGGTCAAACTAAATGTGTGATGTTTCCACTCTGATCCACATCAGGTCAAACTAAATGTGTAATGTTTCCTCTATAATCCACATCAGGTCAAACTAAATGTGTAATGTTTCCACTCTGATCCACATCAGGTCAAACTAAATGTGTGATGTTTCCTGTCTGATCCACATCAAGTCAAACTAAATGTGTGATGTTTCCTGTCTGATCCACATCAAGTCAAACTAAATGTGTGATGTTTCCTGTCTGATCCACATCAGGTCAACTAAATGTGTGATGTTTCCTCTATAATCCACATCGGGTCAAACTAAATGTGTGGTGTTTCCTGTCTGATCCTCATCAAGTCAAACTAAATGTGTGATGTATCCTGTCTGATCCACATCAAGTCAAACTAAATGTGTGATGTTTCCTCTATGATCCACATCAGGTCAAACTAAATGTGTGATGTTTTTTGTCTAATCCACATCAGGTCAAACTAAATTTGTAATGTTTCCTGTCTGATCCACATCAGGTCAACTAAATGTGTGATGTTTCCTCTATAATCCACATCGGGTCAAACTAAATGTGTGATGCATCCTCTATAATCCACATCAGGTCAAACTAAATGTGTTATGTTTCCTGTCTGATCTACATCAGGTCAAACTAAATGTGTGATGTTTCCTGTATAATCCACATCAGGTCAAACTAAATGTGTGACGTTTCCTGTATGATCCATATCAGGTCAAACTAAATGTGTGATGTATCCTCTATGATCCACATCAGGTCAAACTAAATGTGTGATGTTTTCTGTCTAATCCACATCAGGTCAAACTAAATGTGTGATGTTTCCTGTATAATCCACATCAGGTCAAACTAAATGTGTAATGTTTCCTGTCTGATCCACATCAGGTCAAACTAAATGTGTGATGTTTCCTGTATAATCCACATCAGGTCAAACTAAATGTGTAATGTTTTCTGTCTAATCCACATCAGGTCAAACTAAATGTGTGATGTTTCCTGTATGATCCACATCAGGTCAAACTAAATGTGTAATGTTTCCTGTCTGATCCACATCAGGTCAAACTAAATGTGTGATGTTTCCTGTTTGATCCATATCAGGTCAAACTAAATATGTGATGTTTCCTCAAAGATCCACATCAAGTCAAACTAAATGTGTGATGTTTCCTCTATGAATTACATCAGGTTAAACTAAATGTGTGGTGATCACTGTATGTTTCACATCAGAGAAGACTATTAAACATCCATAACTTGTGTGGAAAGTAGCTACAGATGTTACAGGTGGAATATAGTTTATGATTGTGAACTAGTTACTGGCAGCATATCATACAGCGAGCTCGGATAACTATTCGTGTGACCAGACCGACAGACATTTGGGAGAAAAGGCCTGTACTACTTCCAGAAGGAGTTGCCGTTTAAAAATATCTGTTTTCGCTTGCTTCAGACCTTCAGAACTATGTAGCCCGTGCTTTATCGCTACAAAACACATATCTGTAATAAGTTTTTATATATTGTGGATAGATATCAAATCTCGTTAAATCTCACGAAATCTCATTGCCACAGTTTCCTCCACGATGGGGTCAAACTGTCAAGTGGTTTAAACATCCCAGACCGCTGTGTAGTGGATTGATATCCTCGTGTTTAAGTCGCGTGACTTGTGACCCCTAGATGTCACGGACCACGTGGATTGGTATCCTCGTGTTTAAGTCGCGTGACTTGTGACCCCCAGATGTCACTGACCACGTAGATTGGTATCCTCGTGTTTAAGTCGCGTGACTTGTGACCCCCAGATGTCGCTGACCACGTGGATTGGTATCCTCGTGTTTAAGTCGCGTGACTTGTGACCCCCAGATGTCACTGACCACGTGGATTGGTATCCTCGTGTTTAAGTCGCGTGACTTGTGACCCCCAGATGTCACGGACCACGTGGATTGATATCCTCGTGTTTAAGTCGCGTGACTTGTGACCCCCAGATGTCACTGACCACGTGGATTGGTATCCTCGTGTTTAAGTCGCGTGACTTGTGACCCCCAGATGTCACCGACCACGTGGATTGGTATCCTCGTGTTTAAGTCGCGTGACTTGTGACCCCCCAGATGTCACGGACCACGTAGATTGATATCCTCGTGTTTAAGTCGTGTGACCTGTGACCCCCAGATACAATGTATCACTGACCATGTGACCTAGCACTGTTTAGTTACAGTTACGCCTACCCTAGCATAGATGGAGGGAGAAGAAACCCTTCCCTGTCAATTTGGTTGATCAAGGTTTTTGACGCTAATAAATAAATCAAAATATCAAATATTGGCCTAAAAGAATCCTATCCTCTGGACCGGCGTTACATCACAATCAAGCGTGCTGGTGAATGCACGAGAATTACTGATGACCCGGATGAACACATGTAGTAAACAATACACAACAATGCCTAGCGAAACCTCACAAATATAGTGATGGTAGTGTTTACTTCGGCCTGTAAGTGGCCCATCTGATTGATTATACAATACAAACGACTAATTCCGAAGAAAACATTAGGGTTTTGAACATGGGTCCTTTTTACCGTCCTCTCAAACATGTCTTCGCTTTTTATCCGTGAATACATTCAAATTGACGCAATTAACACGGGTAGCCGTTGTTTTTACATATTTACAAGTGATAACACTGTGCCACAAAGGGCATGGGTCACTCTTAGAGTGTGAACCAAACGTGAAAGTCTTTGTTTTACCGATGTCAACCTCAATGCTGATCTTGGTCAAATACAGGTGACATTAATTTGTGATAGTCGGACGTACATGTATATAACACGAGGACATTTTGTGATAAAAATGTTAAACTAACTCTGACTACTTTCCATTTGATTTATTTGTAACAATGTTATATTTGTAATTTGGTAATTCAAGAGAGAATTCGTAAAATACAGTAGATTTCTTAGACGCTACAATTATTAGTATTTTATATCGTTTCACCTTTTTGACATGTGATTAAGATAAGTTCCAGATGTCCAGCTTTCATCACTTTTTCGATACATGTGGTTTGATCAATTATTTAATTAATACCTTCTGTCGTATCACAACTCAGTTAATTGTCCATTGTGTTACGTGAGAGGATTATCATACTCGGCCGCCTGGTCAGTTTGATATTGACCGGCTAATTTGACATGTATAGTTAGGTGACACCTGTCACTAAAATATCTCAGTATTTACCTGTATATTAACATATAGATACAGGTGCTTTGTGATGTCGTCAGCTGAAAGGCCGCAAGGCCGTAATAGCGGACGTAAAATTAGTTAATTAGGTCCTGGGATTTGTACGGAATACATCAGACTTATTGTAGACATTCCATAATAACCCGCCGTACAAGTCATAAAGTTATCGTAATTAAATTTCAAAGTTTAACTGAATAAATTCTTACTTCTCCATTCCAACGGAACAAACCAACGGACAATTCTGTATGTTACATGGCATAGAACGTGTTATCCATTTAAGGTTGAATAAAGTGATGTTGAGGTGTATGGGGGTATAAACCTCCATACACCTCAACATCACTTTATTCAATCCTTATATTTATATTTTTTGATATTTTTGTATAATATTTTGTGCTTGACAAATAGGGACTTGCGCAAGTCTACCACGGAACTTACCGAAATGTACGTCATCACTCTTCGTCTACGTATGGTTATTACTTTCAGGATTTCTTTCATGAACATACTTAATAACGAATTCTAACAAGATTCGTTTGCAACGCGTGTTTTGATTGGTTACGGACCGTGTTCTAATCTGCGATAGAAACATGATCAATCGTGTTTAGCCACGCCCCGTTTCTAGTCAAAACAATATGGCATCAAGTTCGTCTCCGCAACATTTATGATTGATGACTCATGGGATTTGGATGAAAGTGAAGAAATCGAAAATGATGAATTAGTTGAATATATTAAACAAACATAGTACTGAAAATATTGCTCTTGCCGTCATTTATTGGTTAAAACGTCATTCTGTCCGTGTGTAGGCAACGAGATATATAGATTCTACAGTAGCCAAGTAAAATCCGAAATGAAATGAACATGTGCACAAATTTCACATAACGGTTGGGCCTATAGAAACACATCTACACTGATTTTATCAAAACATACATATCGCTATGCATACTGCAGAGTAAATCCAAATATGTCGTTAAATGTTCGGTAACAGGACTTTCACAACAATCCAAACATACCGCTTCGTCAACATACAGATCGAAGTTTCGCCAGTATGGGCGTGGCCACGTGACCGACTTTGAAAGCTTCTTTTTGATTGGTCAGTCCGCTACAGGTTGACAGGTTACTAGCGGAGGTCACAGAGTACTAACAGCTTACTTGTAGCGATGTAAAACAATGTTTGTACATGCACGTATATATTTGACAGTAAACGTGTTAGAATGGGGATAGTACGTTGTTTTTCGTGGCTATACTGGCGATTAGAACATGAAATTTGGTTTGAACTCGAGACCGATAATTAAACCAAATTTCATGTTCTAATCGCCAGTATAGCCACGAAAAACAACGTACTATCCCCTAATTAAAACAAATATGATTTTTAATGGAATTTATTTCATTTAAGCATTGATGTCATTTTTTTTAGTTTCATCGGAGTATGAAACAAATTTTGTTTGCAAACTGTATGAATCCGCGTAGCGGATTCTTACAGAAGTTTGCAAACAAAATTTGCAAACAAAACTTTGTAAGAATCCGCTACGCGGATTCATACAGTTTGCAAAAAAATTCTTTTCATACCCCGATGAAAAAAAAAAAAAAAAAATCAACCTCAATGCTTATAATTATTTTCAGTTAATTGTTTTTATCTAATTCAAAACATGTTTTATGTACAATTTTATGGGTTTTATTTGGGATTCTTTTTCTCAAATCCATACGCAACGTCAATTGTCGTATTGTGACGTCACATTTTTCGCGCCATTCTCGGAATTTCTTTTATAGAAGAATGAAAAGAATTTTTCGATCAATCACATTTGAGTATTTACCATGAAAACAAAGACAAATTAATTATAGAAGAATGAGAAGAATTTTTCGACCAATCTCATTTGAGTATTTACCATGAAAACAAAGAAAAATTAATTAAGAAATAATTAACGATGATTCGTGTATTGTTGCAGGATATACAACGAGGACGAGGATATTTTGCAATTAAATTAATAACAAAGGTCGCAGGCCTGAGTTATTAATTAAAATTGCAAAATATCCGAGTCCGAGTTGTATATCCTTCAACAATACACGAGTCAAAGTTGATTATTTCTATTCTACCATGTACTGTTTATTTCTGAGATCGACCTCTTTCTAATAGAAAAACAGCAAAGAAACCCCGAGAAAACCTTGTAATTTATTTCTTGAGTATTGCATTATTTGTTGATGAAATATACAGGCAATACAGTACTACGATCAAAATCATCTATCATATGGCATTGATTTTGAAAATAAAAAAAAAAGAATAAAAAAAAAAAAAGAATAAAAAAAGAAAAAGAAAAAGGGGGGCCTCCGTAGGATTCGAACTCACGTCGTGATAAAAATGTATTGAAAGACTAACCCATTAGTCCACTCAGCTATAGTAACCTTTTAAGAAACGGGTGAATTTTAGATATATAAAATTGTAACAGCCGTAACTCACGAGCGTGTATTATTGGCACGAGCGTGTATTATTGGAAAATAATACATGGTTTTAAACCAATCAAAACTGGCGTTGCATAGCAAACATGGTAGAATTATAAATATATAATATTGACTTTACGTTTCTAAAATTACCAACATCAGTAAAATAATATACAGCAATGAGTCAGATGGACAATTTTATTTCATTAACCAAGACCGAAGACGAACTTTAGTGTCGTTATTTGGTTCGGGTGGCCCTTATCTATATGTTTAGATGGTTTATAATTATCAGAATTAAATTACTCAGATAATCAAATGAGTTTTAATTGATATATTTATAACATAAGAAATACAAGTAGTCTAAAATCAGCAAAATAATTGTTGTTATTTCGTGTATCGTAGAAAAATAAATGATAGAGCGATTTGAATAAAGTATATGTTTATTTTTAGCGATATGACGTCAGACGTGTCTCGTTGATGACCCCTGTCACCAACCATAGTTTACACTTAAATATTTATATTTCCACTTAATTCAGACTCAATGAATCTACCACATTTAACTCAAGTCATTTTTTCAATGAACTATATCAAGTTCGGCGTAGGAATACATTTGTCATTCTAAAAGTAGGGGACTATATTTTTAAATTCCTTTTCAAAAGTGATCATACTTATATGAAATAAATTCCATTAAAATACTAGTTGTTTTCATTCTTTATTAATTTTGTTCACAAAAGAAATCCTGGAAGTAATAATCATATGTAGACGAAGAGTGATGACGTACATTTCGGTAAGTTCCATGGTAGACTTGCACAAGTCCCTATTTGCCAAGGACAAAATATTATACAAAAATATCAAAAACATATAAATATAAGAATTGAATAAAGTTATGTTGAGATGTATGGGGGTATCAACCTCAATAGGTCTTGAGACAAATTTTATGAATTGCGAAACAGTTCATAATAAATTTGTCTCAAGACCTATTGAGGTTACTTTTACATAGTAACATAATTTTATTCAATCCTTAAATTATAATAACAACAACTACATGTAAAAGTCACAATCCTAAAAATATGATTAAACAGTAAAACACTGGCATAACACACACGTGTTACTAAATGGCATGGGTAAAACACTATTATAGTCGAATATACAAACACTGTTGATATAACGCGTGTAAGATTTAACAGGGTATACACTTATATAGTGTGAGTTAAAACTCCCTTTACCTCTTGACCGTATCCTGTTGTAGGCCTAAACATTAAACCTGATGTAATTATCGTGAATATAATCAAGGGCCCGGATCGCCGGACGCCGGATCTCCGGACTCATGTCTGTGACGTCACAGGAGGGTCGGTCTATTTTAAATTTAAAAAATGTATTGATATCATAAAAGAAATGTATGGAACTAAAATTTGGAACTAATTGTAGCACAAATGTAAAATACGGCTGGACATAGCTAAGCTTTTGTGAAGTAATGTTGTAAGTATCTGCTTTACAAAACCCAACACTACATGAACCTCTAACTGAACCATTACCAAAGGACTGAGCATGTACAAATGTAGATAAGATGGCCGTCTGAAATATTTGGTTTTGGAACATAAAGTTTGTTTAATAAAGAAGCTCTAGTTGTTCTTCCATTAACAATTTTTCCCAGAATAAAATATATTTGTAAATTGTAAAATGTATTATGTATATCTAACATCTTACTTAGAACTACCAGTACAGAGATTGGTCTCCCCCCCCCCCCCCCCCCCCCCCCAAACTGCTCCCGAATTTTGAGAGCATTGCAAGAACGATACTCTTCTAAATAATATCTGTTTGCATGTGTACTTTTTAAAAGTACTTGATATCTACATGATCTGAAGAGCGCCTAACCAACCGCTATCTTTCTACCTTTATTATGTAAATAGTCACGAGTGTCCATCTCATTTAATGTGTCGTCAGTGATCCATTTTTCTGGATGTACCTGGACCCGTTTTACATTAAACGGTGCGTGCTTGTCAATGACATTCATAAAAAGGTCCTTAAAGGAAGCCGAAACATCATCAAAATCGTCAAAAACTTCAAACCGAGCTCCGTCGAACCTTCTTAATTTCAGCAGTTAAGTTTTCTTGGTTGAATTCCTTGAATTTCTGTATTTGGGAGAAGATCCTCTGATTTTTCTCCGATTATACATCAGATCATGGTCACTAATTCCAAAGTATCCCGACTCCAAACATGATCTATAAGACTTCTGAATGCACGTGGTGGATGTCTTCGATGAAGCAGAATGCGCTTGTCTTTCCCGAACGCCTGGTCTTATTCTCCCGCACTCCACGTAGATCTATTTCAGTTCCTATTTCGCCTTTGTTGTATCAGCCTTGAATATGAATTCCAGCTTACCAACGCTTGCTCCTTATGTTGTCCCCACGTGACACTGATCGACCGATTGGCCTTGTACAATACGTAATTGATATTTTTATTATCATCTCTTGCAGACAAACCTCTCATACAATGACCTTAACAACCTAAATTAACCTGATATAATTGGCCGCCAATTGACCAATGTCACCTAACAACCAAAAGGACACATTTAGGAACACGTGCAGACATCAATCATTTCTGTACTGAAAAGCATTGATAACAATACGGAGAGTGTCTGTCTTATGTCACGGAATTAATGGTGAATATTATAGAACTGCCGTGGACGTTTTTTTTCTATAGGAGAGATATCACCAACAACCTTATTAAATTGAACGTCAGAAGTTGATTTTGTCGGATTGGTATCACCAACAACTTTAATAACTTGAACGTCAGAAGTTGATTTTGTCGGATTGGTATCACCAACAACTTTAATAACTTGAACATCAGAAGTTGATTTTGTCGGAGTGGTACCACTAACAACTTTAATAAATTGAACGTCAGAAGTTGATTTTGTCGGATTGGTACCACTAACAACTTTAATAAATTGAACATCAGAAGTTGGTTTTGTCGGAGTGGTATCACCAACAACTTTTATAACTTGAACATCAGAAGTTGGTTTTGTCGGAGTGGTACCACTAACAACTTTTATAACTTGAACATCAGAAGTTGGTTTTGTCGGAGTGTTACCACTAACAACTTTAATAACTTGAACATCAGAAGTTGGTTTTGTCGGAGTGGTACCACTAACAACTTTAATAAATTGAACAACAGAAGTTGATTTTGTCGGATTGGTACCACCAACAACTTTATTAAATTGAACGTCAGAAGTTGGTTTTGTCGGAGTGGTACCACTAACAACTTTATTAAATTGAACATCAGAAGTTGATTTTGTCGGATTGGTATCACCAACAACCTTATTAAATTGAACGTCAGAAGTTGGTTTTGTCGGAGTGGTACCACTAACAACTTTAATAACTTGAACATCAGAAGTTGGTTTTGTCGGAGTGTTACCACTAACAACTTTAATAACTTGAACATCAGAAGTTGGTTTTGTCGGAGTGTTACCACTAACAACTTTAATAACTTGAACATCAGAAGTTGGTTTTGTCGGAGTGGTACCACTAACAACTTTAATAAATTGAACAACAGAAGTTGATTTTGTCGGATTGGTACCACCAACAACTTTATTAAATTGAACGTCAGAAGTTGATTTTGTCGGAGTGGTACCACTAACATCTTTATTAAATTGAACATCAGAAGTTGGTTTTGTCGGAGTGGTATCACCAACAACTTTTATAACTTGAACATCAGAAGTTGGTTTTGTCGGAGTGGTACCACTAACAACTTTAATAAATTGAACGTCAGAAGTTTGTTTTGTCGGAGTGGTATCACTAACAACTGTAATAACTTGAACATCAGAAGTTGATTTTGTCGGAGTGGTACCACTAACAACTTTAATAACTTGAACATCAGAAGTTGGTTTTGTCGGAGTGGTATCACCAACAACTTTAATGAATATAATCAAAATGTATTCACAACGGATAAAAGTCTGAATGCGAGAAATGAAAATGATTTGAGCATTGTCGAGTGGGAGTGTGCACGTGGTTGTGCGCGTGGTGTGTGCGCGTGGGTGTGCGCGTGGGTGTGAACCTCCATATGTTAATGCCTGTGTAATACAGTACATAGAATAAACACTCTCACGTACACCTGTAATCTGTAAAACTGGTAAATATGATATGTAATGCTTAGCACAGATGACCATCGTAAAGCAACTATTACCAAGCGATTATAAATCAGGTGTACTGCGGTTCATATTGAACTTCAGCAGAAAGGTGTACCGTCGAAGCGGTCACTGTGTAATTGAATTGGGGCTACAAATAAAAAAGGGATTTTGATATGTTTGCATGAAAGTAAAAGTAAAACACGAGTATTATATATATACCGTATCTACATATTTATACACGTATACGAGTATTATATATATATATTTACATTTTGGTGGCAACACCACGATATAAACTAAGTAAAATGATTTGCATTCTATGTGAGCATAATTGACACCCAAAACGTGACATAAATCCATGCCGCGCATGAATATATTCACCCACCGGAACTACTTGTAAATAACGTAAACAATAATGGCTCTATGGAAAAAAGCCTAGGACTACGTCGTTTTTTTATGTTAATTAAAAAGTATCAAAAAGACATTTTATACAATATTCTTACGCAAATAATAAAAAGAATTGAACAGACTGTGCTTTTTTCGTATTATTTCAATGCACTTTTTTGTTTGCCAATCTGGACGTGACAAATGAATTGTGAATAAATAGGCTGTTCCATTTGTCGAACCCCATTGACGTAGTCGCTGAATATTGGCATTTTTTATGCTAACTCAATTTTAATTTTCAAAAGTAACAAAACATATGTCGAGAATGTAAATATAAGCATTGAACTGTCTTTTGTGGTGTCTATGGTCGATATAGATACCAGAGCTTTGCAAACAAACGTGTCATCGCAAAATATGACATTTGTTTGCAAAGCTCTGGCATCTATATCGACCATAGACACCAAAAAAGACAGTTTAATCCTTAAATACAGTATCTACATATCTATACACATATAAACGATGTTTTTTTTTTTTCACCAGGAAAGTATATCATTATATTTACTCAAACAAAAGGACATCATTTTGCAGTACTAGTAGATATAAGACAGGAAACGCAAGCTACACATGTGTAGGTAAAGCCCTACCTTGTTTGTGGGTAGAGTATACATCTACTATATCTATATTCTAAAGCACGTGTGCTAAAGATACACCTTATCATTTATTAAATGGAAGATTTTCTTAAAATCACAATCATTTTAATGATTGACGCAAAGCAAAACATATGCTCTGAGGCGACACCAAAGCTTTGGCTTTGCTTATAAACATGGCGTCAAGTTGAAAATCATGATCACCAACATGCTTGACACGAAGTTAGATTTGTTAGATACGGCGATATGCAGAGCGGATAAAATATCGCCAACACGCTATAACATGTGACCAAAATGTTAAACACCTTTCTTGATTTAATTGGAGTTGTGGTAGATTGCAACACAAAATAAAAACACGTGTATACAGATAAATCTGGGCTCGGATATCATATCATCCGTATCATCCATACACTAATCTGAGAAACGCCCTTAGAAATATCACGTTGCCGAGACGGATTAGGACAAAGCTATTTTTGATGGACACACAAGCAATGTTGTTGAAAAGGTCGTACTGTTTCACATCTTTAACAAATACTTTATTTATATGCCCATCAAATGTGACACTTTCTTAAGATCACAGCGTTCTCCTTGTGAACGGTAACATATTCATCCTTGTAGGACCTACCGAATTATAAAGTTATTGTTTTGGCTATTAACGGTTAAGCAGATTTTTAATTTCCGTAATTACGGGAATGTCTAAGTTTTAGAAGATATTTGTTACAGATATTACGCCTCATTATATTTTCAAAATGTTTACTGTTATATGGGATTTCATAGCCGCACTTCTTTTGGATGAAAGAACATCGGCATCATCTAATAATTGATTATGAAATTAGTTTAATTTTGGTAATAAAAAGGTAAATCACCTGCTAAGTCCTGTTTTCGATTGTTCAATGAAATGCTGAGTTTTGTTTTTCGATTGTCCAATCACATGCCGTTTTTTTTTTCAATTGTCTAATCACATGCTGAGTTTTATATTTCGATTGTCCAATCACATGCCGTGTTTTTTTTTCAATTGTCTAATCACATGCTGAGTTTTATATTTCGATTGTCCAATCACATGCCGTGTTTTTTTTTCTCAATTGTCCAATCACATGCTGAGTTTTGTCTTTCAATTTCTAGTATTATGATGTGTTATACATCTCAAATGAACACGATTTAGAATCTGGTCACATAATCATTGAACCACTATATAAACTTTTCGATATCTTCACCTTATCGATAATGATCACTACGTATGTGATTCTTTATGAGCATGCATTTCTTTTCGTTACTTCAGTGGTTTGATTTATTGTTTTCTCCTTGACAACAGTCCGCACGTGGCCTTGGTTGTTGGGAGGACGTTAAGTCCCGTAAAAGCAATACTGATATTTAAGTATAAACTTTAAATACTATCTTTCTACTACCATTCCTTCCTGTAAACGGGCTTTTTTTGTAACACCAAACATTCCAAAGAATATCCCATTTGACAAGATGTCTTCAAGCATAATGCAATAACCATACGATCCTTGACGTTTGTGTTTTAATGTTGGTTTTATCTGCAGGTTCGAGTGATATCACGGAACAACAAATGGGACTCGAGCAGTCGTATGGCCAAAAGAAAAATGAAAGCGGAGCGTAAAATATCTATAACGATCCTAATGATGATCGGTGAGTTTCCTCCAATTTATTATTTTATCAGAATCATTGTGAGCAACATTTACCGACTAGAAAAGAGAAAAAAACAATTACTTCGTTGTTGTAAGCTTTAAAAAAATCATAATAAAAGAAAGGTTTTCAGATCCATTTCCTAAATAGTGGTTGACCTCTGCGTTTACCTCTGCGTTTACCTCTATAATACGACCACCTCTCTTTACCCTCTATAATGCGACCACCTCTCTTTACCCGTGTTTATATTTACACGTGACGAATGTATATCTGGTATGCTTTTGAGGACTATTTCGGCTTTCTTTACCCCTGTATAACTATCACTAATCCATAAATAACGTCTTTACTTTTTCAGGGGTGTATTTTGGTTCCTGGATGCCATACGCTGTGGTCTCCTTCTGGGCTGCTTTTGGGAATGCCAGCGACATCCCTCTTGTTGTAGCGGGAATACCCCCATACGTTGCAAAGACAGCTTCCGTTTGGAACCCCATAATATATATATGTACAAACAAGCAGTTCCGGAAGGCCTTTTTCGACATTCTGCCTTGCGACATCGGTTGGAGAAATTCAGTACAATCTACGGAAATGGTTAATGTCGCATCAGCTAGAGTGGGCGCCATTGTGAATCCGGAAGTAACATTATGTAAGCAGAGTGAGTGCCCGGATGTGTCTAATCCGACAAGAGAATCAAACATGTATTCTGGTGATGGCAAAAAATGCACCGATGATGGCATCGAAGAAATTTTAGTTGAATAGATCAATATTGATTTTCTTTACTCGAAATAGGTGTTTCTCAAATATGGAATATAACTGTTTCGACATGGTTCAATATTTTACCAATTTGGACGGTAAGGCTATCACAGACAACTGTTTCATCACCTTTGACATTTACATGACTGTCATTGAACAGGTGAATTTTCTTTGATATGACAATGCATTCCTGATAAGATACATGTAGGAGCAAAACAAAATACCGAAATAGATCTTTTACCTAGCAACGGACAGAAAACAGGACAAGTACGCATAAAGGAAATTCTAGTTGATGATGTTGAAATTCGAGATATTGGAGTGAAAGACATAGCAAGCTTATCAATGAGACTATCCAGACACGTGTCAAGTGACAATTAAGGACAAAAGAGTAATATAATTTATCATGGGTCTGTTCCGTGGACAGGGATACCTCAACCCGAGTGTAAGAGTTTGGCCAGCCAAACTCTTACACGAGGGTTGAGATATATCCTTGTTCGCGGAACAGACCCGTGATTGATTATTTTTCTCACATACTTGCAAACAAACGTAAGTTTTTATGAAAGTTTGTCATCGCGCCGTCTTCAATGCTCCTTGGAATGTGCGTCAAAATTGATGACGTCATCATTTACGACTTGGTTACTCGACGTAAAATGATGACGTTACGTTATTTTGAGCAGCGTCATATAGCGCGTGCCGGCTGTCTTTACCCACCCCGTGTAAGATCGATAAACTTATCTTTTCCCTAGCAACCGCCGGATAACCCTGTGGAGTTTGGAGAAAGAAATAATTCATAACTAAAACTAAATCGACTTTAAGTTCCTGAGTGAATATGGTAGACTTGGTGTCGTATCTACCATGGTTTCTATACATGTACAATAAAATATGATAGGAAACTGATAACGATCTAGCAGGACTGTATAGTTTCAGTTTAACCTACAAACAACGAGGATCATGTAAATAGTTCAACCATGTGAGATATGTAAACACAGGATGACCTTTTGTAGAACAGTACGTAGCCTACAGGACATTCAAACCAGTGATTCAAATTACTGAATAAACATCTCTTTATTTTTTTGAAGAAAGTTCTTCGAGAAATGGTTTCCGGCAGATATTCATCTAACAATTGTTGAATGATTATAAATGTATCACAAACTTAAACTTTACATTTTTTACTGATAATTAGTTTGACCATGCTACGTAACTGATCATGTGGTTTAATATCGTCATGGTGACCATACTTCATAACTGATCACGTGGTTTAATATCGTCATGGTGACCATACTACACAACTGATCACGTGGTTTAATATCGTCATGGTGACAATACTACATAACTGATCACGTGGTTTAATATCGTCATGGTGACAATACTACATAACTGATCACGTGGTTTAATATCGTCATGGTTACCATACTACATAACTGATCACGTGGTTTAATATCGTCATGGTGACAATACTACATAACTGATCACGTGGTTTAATATCGTCATGGTGACAATACTACATAACTGATCACGTGGTTTAATATCGTCATGGTTACCATACTACATAACTGATCACGTGGTTTAATATCGTCATGGTGACAATACTACATAACTGATCACTTGGTTTAATATCGTCATGGTGACCATACTACATAACTGATCACGTGGTTTAATATCGTAATGGCGACCATTCCGTTACTCGTCATGTGGTTTACTATCGTCATGGTTACCATTCTACATAGCTGATCACGTGGTTTCATGGTCGTTCTTTCTGTGATTGTTTTTAAATTCATAAACTGATATTGTAACATCAATTCACCGATAGTGACAACATTTCGTGTAGTTTGTGATATTGTAATTCTATAAGATTTGTGTTGATTGACAAGCGATTGTTGAAAACTGGTGTCATTAACCAACGAAATTCTCTGAAGCGAGAATTGATATTTCAGAGTCTGGTGAAAGAGAATATTCTCCCATGTCATCAGCTTGTGTGTGCTTCAAAGTAAAGATTTGAATAAATATTAATATCTGATGTTTTATTTATATTTTGATGCCTGTAAAAAACATCGGAAACTAATTGTTTTTAAAAATGTGTAGTTGTTAGACTATGCTTATATTTTGCCTTTGTCCCTGTCAGAACACCTTGTCAATATTCTCTAACAAACAGGTTTAAAGGTATATGATATTATATCCAGATATTATAATTCATTGTAACATATTGACTTGCGGAATTAAATCCACCGCGAAAATGGTCAAGTTTACAGTATTTCATAAATCGAGACTTTATTGTCAAGCGAGGGATGTCTTAAAGTTGATGTTCTCTCAAATAAAAACAGGGACTTAATAAATGTATATGATAGGAAAATAACTGTATGCGGGAACATTTATTAAAACACAGGAGGGAATGCCGATAATTAAGATAATTAGGATAATTTGTATACTGGATCATTAAATAGTATGTTGATACAGTATGATGTAATGTATCCAAAATGTTAGATGGTCGTTAGTGGAACATGCAGGAAAAGTAAGATTGGGGCTCTATAGCGTTGGATTAAAATAGTAACACGAAATAAGGATGCTATTCACAGGGAGGTAAAAATATTACAACTTAACTGTGGTCGGCATTAGACATGAAACTTGGGATGTCATAAACACGATAATAATTGTTTCAATTTCTTGTTCCTTTTATCCAATCAGTTGGATTTTCGATGGACAAAAGAACACACGCACATAACGAATTACAAATTGCCATGTCAGCTGAAGATTTCAATTATAGTTTTACAAGAGTGAATCTGCAATAATTCTTCGGCACGAAAACATTCTTGTGCTTTTATGGAAACTTAAATGAAACATATTGATTATCTGCGACACTTCTATGAAGAATCGAAAAGAATTTCATCTCAAAATGCGCACACCTTACATCACTGACGACCCCTAGAAGGACGATACGGCTGTATGGTGTCCCTAACAACACTGATGAGAACTAATTAAGCTGCTAATGATGTCTCTAAGATCATTGACAAGATCTAGAAGGACGAAGCGACAGTATGGTTTCCTTAACGTCACTGACGATATCTAGAAGGACGAAGCGAGAGTATGGTTTCCCTAACATCACTGACGTGATCTAGAAAGACGAAGCGAGAGTATGGTTTCCATAACATCACTGACGAGATCTAGAAGGACGAAGCGAGAGGATGGGTCCCCTAACATCGCTGACATGATCTAGAAGGACGAAGCGAGAGGATGGTTTCCCTAACATCACTGACGTGATCTAGAAGGACGAAGCAGCTGTATGATGTCCCTAACATCACTGACGAGATCTAGAAGGACGAAGCGAAAGGATGGTTTCCCTAACATCACTGACGAGATCTAGAAGGATTAAGCAGCTGCATGGTGCATATTAATTTATTCCGGCCCTACTGTATCAAACTGTCAATTTGTTTTTGAAAATTCAACATCTTGTGTGTTTTTATACACCTATTACCGAAAGTCTGTCGTATTCCATAGAAAACCACTAACTACTTCCTCTGTCAGCAGGATATATAACAACTTGGTGTCAAGGTCGTTGTGACGTATAATCTGTATAGGATGATGTAAGTTTGTATATACGCTGATGTAAGTTTGTATATAAGCTGATGTAACTTGGTATATATGCTGATGTAACTTGGTATATAAGCTGATGTAACTTGGTATATAAGCTGATGTAACTTGGTATATATGCTGATGTAACTTGGTATATAAGCTGATGTAACTTTGTATATAAGCTGATGTAACTTGGTATATAAGTTGTTTATATTACTTGAGTTTACATAAGTTGATATAACCTGTTTCGCAATTGTTGTAAAACAAAGGTTTAACTTATCTTAAAAAGTGATCAGGACTAGCTAGGTCTCAGTGAGACGGGAAAGACAATGAGCGATTGCATCCTGGCTCATTTCCGGACATCTCGATATTTCGTCTTTCTACTAGACAAAGGCGAGAGCGTGAGACTTATGACCATTTACGTTCATCCAACCAATTCGCAAGTCATGATATCAACAGCCCCCCTCCTCCCCCCCCCCCCCCCCCCCCCCCCCCCACACACACTCTTTCACCACTTCAGGCGAGGTTCAGATTAATTGGCCATCTCCGTACATAAATCTCCTGCAAGTGATGAGGAGTCATGTTCACCTTCTTATACGAAGAGCAACAACAACAGCCACCAGCAAACCAACATATTAATCCTGATGTTAGGAATTGTAAACAAATGTAGGGGACCATCATTATTTATTTTATTGGTGTCAAATTACCCCGCGGGGTGGTTGTCGTTATGAAAACAGATTCGCGGTTATCACATTTCGCGCAATACCGTTTTGTAAAAATTCTATAATTATCTGGTAAACGAGTCCGGATATTTGTGCGTCCACAGAGATAATAATTCACAGTACTAGTATTTTTTTTGTCTTACGTGTTAACGTATTTTAATCGATGCATAAACTTTCATTGCAATTGTGATTGTTTTATATACTACACTTTACATAGATATTATTTAGCTCATGTAACTATTTTTAACTTTAACATGTAATCACGATATACGACTAGGATAATTTTTGTAGGAGAAAATAATATTTTGTTACTGAGTAATAGAATGTTTGTTTCGCAAAACTGTCGCGTTATATCTCGTAACTTGTTAAATAAGACGATGAAATGGTTTCTATGTATCAAATTTTACGGAAATGTACGGAAACGTATATGGACCTCTACTTGTTGTGATCAACGTCACTTTCTCGACAAAAGTAATGTCGACTTGACTACATCTTACTAAACTTATTGCCATTGAATGCCGACATGTTCAGATTATATCACAACTTTACGTTTCCCCAACCCCGGCATTCCTCCTCATTCTCTAAAGCTGTTTATCATATATTCAACACTTTAAATAATGTACTGTATACTTCGACTCATTCCCACTAAAATTTAAGGAATAATAAGTACCAATTACCCCTCCCCTTTACCACCACTACACAGACCACCATACCGGAATATTGTGTTTTCTTGTTCTGTTGGTTTTGTTTATTATAATCTATAGGGGACATCACTCCAAATGAATCCAAGTTTCATGGTGTTTGTACAGGCACATCAAGTAATTAATTATAATTATAATCCTATTGCCGTCGTGAGGTGAACTATAAGTCGTACGAAATATAATTTCATGATGGTAAAATAGAGATATTGCATCGATTATAGCGAACCAAAACTGACACCCCGACTCCCCATTGATTCTTGATATGCAGTGGACCCCGATAGTGAATTTTCAAAACATTGAACAAATGTAATACCAAATGGTTAAATCGCTGTCCCTAATCGTAGTCATTTGAATGAAATGTTAGCAGCATATAACGTATTCCCAAACCTAGAGCTTCCCCTTTCCTGGTACAGTAATAGCATTATATAGTTCGGTGTCATTCGGTACGGACATTGTACCGACAGAAAAAAAATCAACGAATAAACACTTTCTTATCATTCCACTTACCTTTATTACGAATATATATCTCAAACATGAAAATGTAAAAATCATTTTGGAACATTTGTCTCGTGTCAATAAACTGATGATATTTCGTGTAAACACAATGACAAACATGAAATACATATTGCTCAGCACTCCAGCTCTGCTTCCGAAATGTTTGTTGAAATGCACGGTATCTTGAATGAATAAATCTCAGAATGAACATTTAACATCACAATAACAAGTAATATCATACCTACGAAATCCAGGAAAGGACCGATAATTGAATCTGACAATGATTAGTCTACTATTCAGCGGTGACGTCTTCGAATATATTTGAGAGGAGTCATTTAAATAAGCTACCTATTAGTAAAAATGATAAACAATCTCCACTCGTTTGGGAACCTCTATCAACCAAATTGAAGGCTTAGCATTTAGAAATAAGCTTAATTTATGTAAAATTACCTCTTGTTTCGATTTAGGTATCTCCATGATGCTGTAACCGACATGCATAGACGATTCCTTGTAACCATACATTTTGTCTGGTTTGGCCTTACATCTTGAATCCACAACCACACTGATCACAATATGTAGAACATCAATCACGAAAGTTAACAATCTTTACATCTAGAATATAGATATCACTTACTGTTTATTCTCTTATTGAGTTTCCTGAAAAATTGACAGGGACAATTCTATTGCATTGTTTAGTACATTGTTAAAAACAATGATTTTATGTACAATAGCAGTAGATTCTGTGAGCAAATGAAACTAGATTCTCATACAGTGATTCATCAAAGTGTTTGCTTTGGCTTGTATTCTTACCTTTCAAGTTTGAAGGTCAGAAAAAGGCTGCAGTTTGTTAATTCTAATAGAAGTTCAGTTAGTTTTTTGAATACAGATAATAAGGTGCCTTTATACTGCAATTACTTAAATGCTTGTCTGGTTTGAAGGTCAGAATTCAAGGTCACTTTAGCTCGTAATTGATTTATGTATATCATAGTTATAGATTATAAAAAATCACTTATTTAAAAGACATTTTACAGACACATCGTTAATGAAAGCTTGTTTTATTTAATCTATAAGATAATTATCTATTATAGACTTTTGATAAGGTCAAATTGTGTTATACTGACTTGGAAGAATAAAATATTATATTGACCGAGGACGAAAAGGAATCCAATACAATGTATGTCGTATTCTGCGATGTCGGTATATAACACCATATACTTAGACTATTAACACAATACACGAAACAACCACGTGCTTTTGAAGTTAGCTGGCAAAACAGCAAGCGAATTGTACGGCTGAAGACACGATGGTTATTGAGCAGTAAGCTGTATGATTGTAATATCATGATTCCTTAGATAACATTTTTTTTCACTAGAATATTCTCATATACATGTAAAACATCAATATTTGCTGCAAAAGCGTGAAATCAAATTATATTAATAGTCGGAAAGGCCATATTTTCTCATTTCATCATATTTTATTTGGAAACAATTGTATTGAACAATTGTATTAATCCTTTATCAATGTAATTTACTTACCAGTACATTTATCATACAAAGTAAATACTGAATGTCTGGTTATAAGTCAAGAATGGAAACTTCAGAATATATATAGGGAGTTTATAAAATATTTGTAAATATTAATGATAATCCTATGTGTTTTCTTTTTTCACGATGTCTAATTTTATTTTTTACAATTCATTATTAGATACATATTAGTACTCAGTAGCTACTACGCAGGAGAGACAAGAGTTCGATCAACAACAAAGTTTCCGACTGGAATGTCCATCTGGTAACTACTAGTAGTCTTCTACTTATGTGTTGATCAAATACGCATCTTCTGACTGCATATAAATTGGTAAAATATAAGGATTTAAGATAGATATTTACAATTATTCAAATGTTTGTTAAGAAAAGATAAGATTACCCATTAAGACTGTTCTTAGCAAAGAGATGAATCAAGCTTAACATAACAAGTAAGTCACTGTATCTCATTCAATGTACAACCATGTAAGTAATATAATAATACTAATTAGTAAAATAATTGCATAGTATATGTTCACATATTGAGCTATAGAATCAGTGTTTTTGATAACTGGATTTATGTATGTTATTAGTCAGATTCATATCGGTATTGGAATATATCTATATTATAAAGTAGTACCTGATGAGAGTATATAACCACATAGCTACACTCTGATAGTGTAAATACATGTCTTTTCTATTATTACTCAACTTAGTTGATATTAACTACTAGGAAATGTAAAGGCCATGCTTTATCAAAGTATTATAATACTGTCTTTTGGTAATGCAGAGTTACCTAGTATTGTGAGTTACGCCATTAGTTTGAATGATAAAATTACGTCGTTTTCTCACAAAACATAATGACGTTACTTTCAAAAACTAATGTCATAACAATCAATACCTGCTTCAAATAAAGCATTGAACTTTTTTCAACTGGCATTCATGGACTTATGAATGCCAACTGGACAAATCTCTTCATGTTGAATTTGTCTTTGTCCAGTTGGCATTCATAAGTTCATGAATGCCAACTGAGAGCAGTTCAATTCTTTTATTTATCACTTGTAATTTTAAATCCCATTTCTCTATTTATCAGAGAATTCAAATTATCCCGCCTTTTATCGTTCAAGACTCCTGCAACTGCCTACCTATGTTCTTCCGCTTAAAAATAGTACTTGGAACAACAGAATACACGACAAGAATAATCAATGTGATACTAATATTTAATATAGTATAAACACGGGGATAATACATATTACACTCGTTAAATTTATTTTTTTACGGCAGAGGATTTATTTTCCAATCATTATAACCTCCATTTCTTTACTGTTGTATTCATACGCCAGTTATCAGTTATGAGTTGATAAAGCCCACCTTCAAGGTCATAGAGTGGCATTGTCATAGAGTGGTAGATATTAGCAGATAACCGCAAATTATGGAAAGGACGAATAACAGTTTAATATATGAAAATTGATAACTTATAAAACTTATGAAAACTTCCGGTATGGCAAGCTAGGCGTGCGGACGTGGTGAGTGTCGCCTCCGATACATGAACTGATATTATAACCTATATCACACTTTTTCAACTTTGAAACATCGTGAAGACGTCAATTTATACTTTTGCTACATGTGACGTATAATCTTTGGTGCTGAACTTTTATATTTTGGTACTCAGTGACGACTGTATATGATGGATACGAACTCTGCTAACTCTGCGGTCCCTGAATATAAGTGTGAAAATTTTGCTGATGTTATAGTCAGAAATTATGTTAATAATTATTTCTGGTGTACCCCTATATTTTTTGGTTATGTGCAGCATTAAGCGTCTAAAGGGAGACAACTCGAATTTATTCACGGTACAATTATCGATCGGTTTTTGGTGATCACGTGACTTGCTCCTGGCGCCATTAAAACATCTCGAAGAGTACATCTTGTGTCTCCTGTTTTTCAGGTCCTGGTATCTCCCCTCCCCTCCATACCTGGTGTAACATTTTGGGGGCTCGTCCGGGATCATGGAGTTTGAAGAGCATTTTCTTTTCACAATAGGAAGGTCCAATAACTCTCAATCGTCGTGAATTTAAGATCACCGGGCAAGTAGATGCGAAAAATGGAATACCCTATGTCGGATTAGTGAGACAGATGCAGATGGGGGAAAAGAAAGGTTACCCAGACTATGAGATAGTCGACGCAGTGCTGAAAGCGGTACCAGCTAATTCCGGTTTACGTAGCTATCTTGAAGGTAGAGATGAACTTTCTTTGTCTACATTAAGAAGTCTACTCAGAGCCCATTATCGGGAAAAATCAGCAACAGAATTATACAACGAACTCAATAGAGCAGCACAGATGCCTCAGAGGATTGCTCTGAATTCTTAATGAGAACACTAAATTTAAAACAGAACATCATCTTCGCATCAAAAGACTGTGACCCTACGTCACCCCGTTATGATACAGCCCTGGTCCAGGCATTATTCGAACGTTCCGTTCTCACAGGCCTAAGAAGTGAGTCAGAGCTCGAGTAAACAAAAACGTGAGCCCAAGGAGGGTACTTTCTCCGTTGAATTAAAGGAACTCAAAGCCGAGGTCGCTGTCCTTCGCGAAGCTCTACAGGCAAGTTCACAGTCACGTCCACAGTCGCGTCCACAACGCCGGGGTTGTACCGCCTGTCAACAGTCGGGGAACACTGATTGTAAGCATTGCTTCCGTTGCGGTAGTTTGGAGCACTTCAGACGGGGTTGTCGCGCAAAAGTCGATAAAAAGCAGGGAAACGAATGAGGGTTCCTCTAGAGGGACAAGAAGAACCCAAGGAGCAAACGTCCCAGCCAGGTATTTGTTGTGGAGAATGTGGGAAGACGAATCCAACATTACGATGTAAAGGCTGTAATTCAGCTATGTACTGTTGTCAAGCATGTCGTGCGAAAGCATGGCCTACACACAAAGCGTTATGTCAGAAAGTTCAACAGTTAGAGACAGGAGTGTCAAGGAAAGTGACCGTTCATGAATTAAAAGGCAGTGTGTTGAGTCTACCACCTAAGTTAAAGACTAAGATGACCAAAATAGTTGGGACAAAGTGTATTGTTCAAGCAGATCTAAACAAGGTAAAAACTGGTATTTTTTGGGACACAGGTGCCCAAGTGTCACTTCTAAACTACAAATGGCTGCGCAAGAACTTACCGAGCATTCCTGTTCAGCCAGTCAGTGAACTGGTACCAGACTTGTCCATATTTTCTGCTAATGGCACCACAGTACCATTCCGTGGATGGGTCCAGGTTGAGGTTCTACTGTACACATCAGAGACGCCACTAGTAGTGCCTTTTATTGTCACAGACACTTCAATGGAACACCCAATCCTGGGTTATAATGTGATTGAACAGTTGATAAAAACTACCGACACGCAGTTGCCACAAGCGGCATTTCCAGACTTAAAGGCTGACGATCTAGTCTCCCTGTGTACCTTGATTCACCGAGGTCAGAATGAAGATGTAGGAGTGGCAAGAACTGGTAGGAGTAACATTGTTGTTCAAGGAAACAGTTCAAAAACAGTAAGAGCAGTTGTGAGAGGTGATAACCAGGAGCTTCCCTTGAATGCACTATTTGTACCCACTGTGAACGAAACATATGGCCTATCATTAACAGAGACATTGGTTAAGGTTAAAACTGGTAAAACAAGTACGGTGAAGGTTGTGGTCGCAAATCATACACAAAATAACATAATGATTCCCAGGCATACGGAGATTGGTCTTTTACAGACCGTGGCATCAGTTGTTCACTTACCAGTTGACATTACTGACAGGGTCGAGGACACTACTGACATGTCGCTAAGCAATCAGTCAAAACCTCATGAAGATGATATGTGGGAACCAGTAGATTTGTCTAGTTCAGAACTTTCTGAAGAACAAAGAAAAGCGGTGAGGCAACTACTACATGAGGAGAAGGAGGCTTTCTCGAGATCCGGTGATGATATTGGCAATGCACCAGGATTAGAAATGGACATAAAACTTGTTGACAATATCCCTGTACAGAAGTCATATACATCTATTCCCAAACCCTTATACCAGGAGGTCAAGGACTACTTGCATGATTTATTAGCTAAGGGTTGGATAAGAAAGTCGAGGTCATCCTACTCGAGTCCTGTTGTCTGTGTTAGGAAGAAAGATCAAAGTTTGAGACTGTGCTGCGACTATTGTCGTTTAAATCTGAAGACCATTGATGATCGTCACCCCCTTCCTAGGATTCAGGATGCACTCGACAGTCTCGGTGGTAGTCAGTGGTTTACATTATTAGACCAGGGTAAAGCTTATCATCAGGGATATATTCGTGAAGAATGCAGACCCTATACAGCATTTATTACCCCCTGGGGATTGTATGAGTGGAACCGTATTCCATTTGGATTGGCTGGAGCACCAGGGACATTCCAGCGGTTTATGAATGAGTGCCTAGATGGGTTGAGAGACCAATGCTGTCTACCCTACCTTGACGATATTTTGGTCTACAGTAAATCGTTTGAGGAACATATAGAACACATACGTGCAGTACTACAGAGACTCAAGAAGAATGGTATTAAGCTCAAACCGCGCAAATGTGAGTTGTTTAAGCGTGAAGTACGGTATTTAGGTCACCTTGTTACCCCGAATGGGTATAAGATGGATCCGGCTGACACTGAGGCGGTGCGTAGCCTAAAAGAGAAAAACCCAGGTACTGTTGGTGAAGTGAGGCAAGTGTTAGGGTTTATAGGGTACTATCGTCGCTATATACCAGATTTCTCGCGCAAAGCAAAACCTCTATACGATCTACTACAAGACAACTCTGGCGAGGCTGAGGGAAACAATCCAAAAGGTCATAGTCATACTAAGCGGAAAAAGGTTGGTAAAGGTGGACAACTTGCGTCGAGTGTGAAGGTAACATGGACACCCAGACATCATAAACTATTGAGTGAACTCATTGATCTCTTGATTAAACCCGAGGGTCAAGTCATGATTTATCCAGACTTTGAAAAACCGTTTATCGTTCATGTCGATGCCTCACAGGAAGGATTGGGAGCGATCTTATATCAAGAGAATTCAAAACGTCGTCTTTCTCCTGTCGCCTATGCCTCGCGCACATTGACACCAGCTGAAAAGAATTACCACCTCCACTCAGGGAAGCTGGAGTTTTTGGCCTTAAAGTGGGCGGTCGCGGAGCGTTTCAGAGACTATCTATACTATGCACGCGAGTTCTCGGTATACTCCGATAACAACCCGTTACAGTATATTTTCACATCGAGAAAACTAGACGCCACACGGTTAAGATGGGTTTCTGAACTAGCCGACTTTAGATTTAAAATCTATTACAAACCAGGACACCAGAATCAGGCAGCTGATGGTCTTAGCCGCATGTCATTGGATATTTCTCGTGTAATGTCGTATTGTACTGAGGTCGTGGATCCAGATTCTCTGAAAACCACTCTATGTTCAGCAACAGCACGGTCAGAGGGAGAAAATGTTTGGGTTGCCTCCCTTAGTGAGAAATCATTAGACATTGAGAACGGCAAACTTGGAAGCTCAGCAATTATTCCATTTTCCCTTGATCAACTCCAATCCGCTCAGAGGGAGGACGCTGACATTGGACCTGTGTTTAGTTTTCTGAAGGAGGAGAAAAAGCCCACACAGAACACAATTCGTCAATTGAGGCGTGACACTAAGGCACTTTTGAGGGAATGGCCTAAGTTATATGTGGACGAGAACAACCTCCTGAAAAGACGCTCAGCAGGCACCGATGGCCAACGAATTCAGTTAGTTTTGCCTCACAGATTCCGGTCAAGAGTGTTGGAAGAGTTACATGTTAAAATGGGACATTTAGGTGCTGACCGGGTACTAGACTTGGCAAGGGCCAGATTTTATTGGCCACACATGGGGGCTGATGTCGACCAGTTTGTGAGGGCATCTTGTTTGTGCATGAAAGACAAGCGGCCACACCAACGCCGTGATGCTCCGTTGACACCGATAGAGACTTCATTTCCCTTTGAATTGGTATCTATTGACTTCCTTCATCTTGAACGTTGTAAAGGAGGATACGAATATATCCTTGTGGTAATGGACCACTATACAAGATTCGCGCAGGCCTATGCAACGACTAATAAGAGTAGTAAAACAGCCGCTGAAAAGTTATTCAATGACTTCTTCCCGCGGTTTGGATATCCCTGTCGTTTACATCATGACCAGGGGCGCGAATTTGAAAACAGACTGTTCAAAAATCTCGAGAAGCTGTCGGGAGTGGGTCACTCGCGCACCACACCTTACCACCCACAAGGAAACGGACAGGTGGAGCGTTTTAATAGGACCTTACTCGGGATGTTGAGGACGCTGACTAAAGAAGGTAAAGCGGACTGGAAACAGCATTTGAATGGGGTCGTGCACGCATACAATTGTACAAGATCAGACGCTACGAACTTTTCACCATTCTACTTGTTGTTCGGTAGGCACCCTCGGTTGCCAGTTGATCTACTGTTCCAACATGCACACCCTGAAGGTGAGAGTAAAGAATCATACTCTGGTTATGCCAGTAAGTGGAAAGATCGTATGAAGGAAGCATACAGCATTGCGACCAAGAACGCACATCGATCAGCTGCTAGAGGGAAAATGAACCACGATTCGAGAATCACCAGCGCTTCATTAGAACCAGGAGATCGAGTTTTGGTGAAGAATTTAGGTGAACGTGGTGGACCTGGTAAGCTGCGATCCTTCTGGGAGGATCACATTCATGTTGTTAGGAAACGTGTTAATGATTCGAGTGTATATGATGTGTGTCGCGAGGATGGAAAAGGCCGCATTCGCCGCCTGCACCGCAATCTTCAATTACAGTGTAATAGTCTACCACTTGAGGGTATTCGCCAGGAACACAGACCACACAGTGCTCGTCTCAAGAAGCAGAGGAAATCCAGACCTAAAGATCTAACTTCTGAGGATTCTTCAGATGAGGAAACTCTTTTAAAACAGGGAGTCTCCCAACTTAATCCCAAAGCCAATGAGTTCATACCTACCAATTCTAACCCAGATGATAGTCATTTGGATAATTCTTTACTGGATAGGTCAGAAGAGCACAGCAGCGCTATCAACGATGAGGAAACCTTGGTCAAGGACATTGAAGGTATTGGAGCAGATGTTGAGGAGGATACCGCAACAACAGAATGTGAGGAATCTGAGGATAGCCCCGATCATACAGATGAGAAACTGGAGGAGAGGAATTCAGACACTTCTATTAACCAGGAGTTGAGTGATGAGTCTATTCACAGCGATGAAGAGACAATTGTGGGAGACGGGAATATCACTAGCGAAGAATTTATAACTGGCGACGAAGACAATAGTGAGGGAGACTCTGATGATGAGGACATTCAGCGTCGACCGCAACGTGAACGTCGCGCACCACGTACATTGACATACAACGAAATGGGTAAACCCATTTACAAACCAGTAATTGACGTGATATCCGCTCCATAGCTTTAAAATGTTGAGAACTGAAGTTTAATTAGTATTAATTCCTGTTTAAAATAATTTTATGTTGTTAGAGAACAAAAATGTACATTTGAAACATTTGATGTGAGGTTTGTTGATAGTTTCAACTGTCAATTGTTATTAAGCTTTGTGTAACGATATTTAGTGTTGATGGATTTACAAGTATTTTGATACTTCTTCTGTAGAGTGGCCATCTAAAAGAAAAACCAGTGATCATTGTAATCGCTGTCATCATGTAATGCACTATTGTCGAACATTGATGTAACAATTTAGGGGGGGGGGGGGGGGGGGGGGGGGGGGGGGGGGGGTGTTATAGTCAGAAATTATGTTAATAATTATTTCTGGTGTACCCCTATATTTTTTGGTTATGTGCAGCATTAAGCGTCTAAAGGGAGACAACTCGAATTTATTCACGGTACAATTATCGATCGGTTTTTGGTGATCACGTGACTTGCTCCTGGCGCCATTAAAACATTGCTCAGTGTTTCAAAAATTTACACTACTCATTTCAACTGGAAATTGCGAAAGTTAACGAACAGGTGACCCAAGTAACTAAACGAGTGGAAACACTGGAAGCAGCGGCCCAGTGGACAACTGACGAAATGAAGACCCTCCACAACCAACACCTCCCTGAATTTGTCACCAAAATGAAAGAAGAAAGTAATGAAAGGGTGAAGCTGGAACTTTGGGGTAGGAAATGGAACCTAGTCGTAAAGGGAGTGCCGGGCTCATCCTCGGAGACCCCCAAGGACACCGAGGAAAAGTTCCGTTTGTTTCTTAAGTCGGACCTAAAACTTCCCGGAGAGTATGTTGATTCCATTCTTCTCCAGGCGATACACAGGCTCCCGTCAGGAGATACCCACACCAGGAACTTTATTGTTCGTTTTTTGTCTCTGATGGATAGGGACACCGTTATGAAGAAAGTTATGGAGAACCTAAAGGCTGGATGTGGTAAGGCAGTCATGACCGACCTTACTCCCGAATTATCAAAACTGCGTGGAACTCTCTTAAAAAAAACGTAGGGAAATGGTCCCCTCCTTAAAAGCAAAGACTAAACTGGTATATCTGAAAGAGGCCCCATTCCTGGAACTGGTAACCAAATAGAAACCGCGCGCGTACAGATGTATACATATATCAAAAACCAGACTCTTGCCTTACCTTCATGAAGAGTGATGACGAGTGAACATTCATACCCCCGATGATATTCTTTTGCATATTACTATATTGACTCTTGATGTTGTACAAATACAAGTACAGGATATACATGCATATCATGTGTGTTTACATATAGTACAATACTCCGTAAAGTTCTATCTTAATTTAATATGTTTTCAAAAACAACACAATTTAAGTATATGTATGTATGATACATGTTTGTAAGTTGGTGATTTCTTATTGTCAAATTTGACAGTCTTTATAGGATAGCTTTTTATCGAAATATTTTACATTATATGCTGATCTGCTGCTATAGATATGATTAATCTGTGACTTTTAATGTGTTCAAATTTAGATTATTTCATTTCTCACAAAATATCTAAAAGAGCGTAAATTGCAAAGTGTACTCATATTAAAATAAGTAAAATTCATTACCATCTTTATGTTTGGGAAGAGTGGCTGACTAATCTTGACCTGTAAAACATGTGCAATAATATGTATATATGTACAATATGTAGCGTACTAATTTTGCAATTTGAGGCTAATTCACAATTATGTACAATGTTTAAGTCGTACTTCGCCTGTTCAGGTGATAGTAAAAATGATTTCAACGTCTGCACAGTAGAAATAATTAATCCTCATCTACAGCAGGCATATACACATGTGCAGGTGCAGTTTCTTCATTTCACCAGTACAAGGTCAGAGGAGGTCAGTCGCGCACTCCAACATATAACAGTACGTACATGACGCCTGTACAAGGCGTACAGCATAGGATGATACAAAATCCTTGAATGAGCATGAGAGCAGATGTTATGGTGGTGTTTAAAATATGAGGACTAGTACTCATTCTCTCTATGACTAAAATAACAAACACATGTTTTTTTTAAACTAAGTTGTAGAAGTTATAAGTTTATACAGAGACCTGTATTGCATATACATGACATACTTGTTTGTGTTTCAAAAATCAAGTACAATGTAAAAGATAGTCTATTATACTCCCTGAACGATTTTAAGATACATGTATAGCAATGCCTTTAAAAAACAAGTGAAAAATTATATTGTTATTTTTACTATATATATAAAAAAAACAAATAAAAGCTAACATTGCATTATGTATTGTCAGGGAGACGGTATGTAATAATAGATTATTAAACTACACGATAAATTAATATAAAATAACGATTGATCTATGTTTAGTCAGATGTAATATATGTCTCTGGTGTCATGTACCTGTAGGCACACATATGCACCCTAATAGGGATGTGTGTGGAGACAGCTGTCAAAAGATCTAGTATAACAAACAGGCAGGGGGGCCACTGACCATCACCTCTCAATAATTTGTCAAATCATGATCGTATCCATTTATATAATTATAATGTCGGTAGAGTTATTAAAAAACATACCGAGGTTCAGATGGTTCTGTTTATATTCAGAAATGGGTAGTGCGAGTGTTTCGGGTCACATGTGTATATGTACGCGGTGAAGGTCGTTCGGGGAAGGTTCCATTTTATATAATTATGAGGGTAGCGAAGGTTACAGTACGTAGTACTCCTCATGCATTTTTCACACAAGGATTTACTAAATTCACCCAAGGGAGATATTAGGGGTATTTTGAGACAATATTATGTTATGCCAGTTAAAAAAAGAGGTCATAGAGTATACGTAATATTAACACGGGATATGGGTTGATGTAGACAGGTAAAATAAAATAGAATATTCCATTGTGAGGTCGACACGAGGCCGAGACCGGTACCACAAGTGTGATGCAAGTGTACATGTGATGTAATGTGGAGAGATCGGACAGCAAAGTGGCCATGGAGTGTACGATGTGAGTATAAAGTGTCGGAAACAGTAAAGTAAGGTGTGTGGATGTGAAAAATCAGTAAGACAAAGCGTTAACGTCAATGCCACGGTGAAATAGTCATTTGTATACATGTGTAGATCTGATTAGTGATTGTTATTTGTCGCTACAAATTCACTTCCGGAGGCCATGAAAACAAGAACTTTTGCGGCATATGTGGCTGTGGAGTTGTGGGACAGTGTTGTGGGACAGTGTTCAAATCGACCTCAGGTGAATGACTTCGTGTGAAAACACAGAGACTTTTTGTCGGAAGCCTGGTGGTGGATTTCATTCTGACTTCACATCTCCACAGCAACATTATGAAAGTGTATAAACATTTTTAATGATAAATTTGTTACTAAACAATGTATATAAAATATAGTAAATGAAAACACATTGTTGATTTTCAACTTTATTACTGATCATTCCATCTAGGCAATTTGTTTTCTTTTTTGGCTTCCCGGAAGTTTGATTGGTCTCGTTGATATAGATTTATACATTGTATATACTATATGAACACTGTAGGTTTGTTGTTTCATAGTGAAAAAATGCAACTTGATTTTTTTGTAAATGAAAGTTACTTTAAAAAGAAAAAAATAGCATGGAGGTTAGACAGACCTCGTTTGAAAATATTATGAATGGAAGAATGGTTTGTATAGGGGAAAAGCGGGTGGGTTTTTGGGGGATTGTTTTGGGAAAAATGTTCATTTCTGCGTTTCAATTTTATTCTATAAGTTTAGTGCTGTCTGATAACATCTTTAAAAAAATTACCAAGCTATTTTTCGGCTCTAACGATCATGGGTAGTATAAAAATTGGCTGCTTTAATTGCCGGGGATTAGCATCAAATAGTATCAAAAGATTTGACTATTTTGATAGGTATAGAAACAATTATGATATATCTGTCCTAATTGACACACACTCAACTGAAAGTGTTGAACAAAAATGGCTAAATGAGTGGGGCTATACAGCAAAATTCTGTTCCTTTTCCAGTAGCAGTAGGGGCATAGCAATCCTCTTCAAAAACACATTCCAATTTAACATACTTAAGGAAGTTAAGGGCTCTTGTGGTAACTTTCTAATGCTTGAAATTAAATTAGCAAGCCAGAATATAATTTTAGCAGCTATATATGGCCCAAATGAAGACAATCCATCTTTTTTTGAAAATATACAACAAAAACTTGAAACTTTTGATAATAACTCTATTATTATATGTGGGGATTGGAACGTTCCTCAAAACTATAATCTAGACACTAAAAACTATAAAAATAAAAATAATACAAAAAGTCAAGTAATGATTTCTAATATGATGACAACATTAGGCATTTTAGATATATGGAGAGAAACTTATCCCGATACAAGACGATATACATGGCGGGGTCCACATAAAAAACAGGCACGTCTGAATTATTTTCTAATTTCATCGGATTTAGTTCCATATGTTTCAAACACAGATATCGGAGTTAGTTATAGATCTGATCATGCACCTGTTTCTATTACACTTAAATTTATTGAACAGCAAAGAGGACATGGTACCTGGAAATTTAACAATACTTTACTTCGGGATGCTAATTATGTACAACAAGTAAAAGACTGTATTGCAGAAACATTAAACCAGTATAGATTACCTGAAGATGAACAAAATACTCCTGTATATTCTATTGACGATCAACTTTTATGGGAAACAATTAAGTTAATGGTAAGAGGTATAACTATAAAATATTGCTCACATCTTAAGAGAATGAAAAACCAGACAGAGAAAAAATTGGAAGAAAAGTTAAATAGGTTATATTTAAATGAAGGGCAAAGTGACTTTAGCTCAGAGATAGAAAACGCAGAACTGGAACTTAAGAATATTAGGGAGGAAAAAATCAAAGGGATGATTTTAAGGTCAAAGGCAAAATGGAAAGTAGAAGGGGAAAAGAGTTCAAAATATTTCTGTAACTTAGAAAAACGTCATTACACAGATAAGCTTATACCTAGACTAGTAACAGATGACAATAAGATGATTACAGCTATTAAAGATATTTTAACTGAACAGACTAATTTTTATGGAAAGTTATACAGCAGTCGAGAAGTAAATATTGAAGATTCTCACACAGACTTATTTTTTAATGAAGAAAATCCATACAATAAAAAACTAACTATAGACCAGGTTAACAAGATGGAAGGGCTATTAAGTAGATTGGAATGTTTAGATTCGTTAAAAAAGATGGGAAATTCTAAATCACCAGGTCTAGATGGTTTTACAGTTGAATTTTATAAATTTTTCTTTAATGATATACAGGAACCACTTATAAATTCTTTAAATAAAGCTTTAGACGTAGGTCAACTTTCTGTTTCTCAGCGACAAGGTATAATTAACTGTATTCCAAAAGAAGGAAAGTCAAAACTATATTTAAAAAATTGGCGACCAATATCTCTTTTAAATGTGGACTATAAAATTGCAGCAGCAAGTATTGCAAATAGAATAAAACCAGTTTTACAAGATTTAATCACTGACACTCAAAAAGGATTTATTAAAGGTAGATATATAGGTGAATGTACAAGAATTATTCTTGATCTTATCGAAAAAACTAATGAAAAAGATATTCCGGGTCTGCTTATTTTATTAGATTTCGAAAAAGCTTTCGACTCTTTAGAATGGGAATTTATACAAAAAGCTTTAACTTTTCAAGGATTTGGCCCAAACATTAGAAAGTGGATCCAAACTTTTTATAAGAATATTTCAAGTTGTATCTATAATAACGGTAACATTTCATCTTTTTTTGATATCAAAAGAGGAGTTCGACAAGGGGACCCTCTTTCCCCATATCTATTTATCTTATCTGTGGAATTACTTAGCAGTTCTTTAAAATTTAACCCTGATATTAAAGGGCTAAACATTGATCACTCGGAGTATCTATTAAGTCAATATGCAGATGATTCGACACTTTGTCTAAAGGATGATGAACAATCTCTAGAACAAACTTTTATAACTTTAGATATGTTTGCTGAATGTTCAGGTTTAAGCATAAATTTAGAAAAAACACCCATGCTATTTGGCTAGGGGCAAAACGGGGTTGTGGGGAAGAATACTTGCAAGAAAGGAATTTATTTTGGAACCACAGTGGAAAATTTAAGTTACTTGGTATCTCATATGATCTGAGCAAAGCAGATGTCACTATACAAAACTTTGAAGAAAAAATTGAATCGGTAAGAAAACTATTAAATGACTGGTCGTTCAGAAATCTTAGTTACATAGGGAAAGTTACAGTCATCAAAACGCTAGCGCTGCCTATATTTACCCATATTTTTACAGTACTTCCAGACCCGTCTGAAATGTTCTTTAACAACTTACAAAATCTATTTTTTTTTAAAACTTTTTATGGTCAGGGAAAATTGATAAAATTAAAAGAAATGTAATAATAAACTCTTACGAGAATGGAGGACTTACTCATGTGAAATCATACTGCCAAGCTTTAAAAATGTCATGGATAAAGAAAATACTTGACCCAAATAATAACTCACCATGGAAAAATTTAATCTCTGATAAACTTCAAAAATATGGGGGTGAAGCAATTTGGTACATGAATAGTGAGGGTCTAAACAATATAGCAGATCACTTCAATCATTTCTGGTGTAATATAATTAAGATATGGGCTTTGATAGAACGTGCTCCCCCCACAGCCCCGTCAGAAATACTATCACAACCACTATGGCTTAACAATAACATTAAAATAAATAAACAGTCAGTATTGTATCATAAGTGGATTGATAAAAATGTGTTCTACATTAAAGACTTGATGAATGACATGGGTGAATTTTTGGATATAAATCAATTTAAAAATCAATATGGTATCCAAACCAACTTTGTGGAATACTACGGTATACTAGCTTCTATACCCAAGTCATGGAAAAATGTAATTAAGACGTTTAAGAAAAACATAAATGTACCTGATAATAAATATATATCAATATTAAACGGGAAGGAAAAGATAACTACAGAATTTTATACAATTCTAGTCAATATATATCAAGATCTTCCAAAAAAATCTATGCAAAAATGGCAAGAAAAAATGGGATCAGATATAAGAGTTGACAATTGGAAGATGTACTTTAAACTACCCTTCAATATAACAGATGATACAACATTACAAGCTTTTCAATTTAAGTTGTTATATAGAATACTCTATACAAACTCCAGACTAATGAGAATGAACATTACAGAAACAGAACTTTGTAATTTTTGTACAGTAAATAGGGAAACACTGACTCATTTATTATGGGATTGTCCACATACACGTGTATTATGGTCATTCTTAAGAGAACAGTTCATATCTAATTGTAATATAGATTTTCCAATGTCAAGTGTCTCATTTATTTGCGGAATTGATGATACTCCAGAAAATGAAAGTGTAAATTTGTGTATCATTATCATAAAGAAATATATTTATTCTTGTAGAAACAAACATACAATGTCAACAGTTGATGGGGCCCACTCTGCAATATCATACTATAAATTAATTGAAAACCAAAGTATCATGTCACATTCCCGTGCAAAAGCTGATCGAGTAATAGCCAAGTGGGATGTTATCAGCACAGCACTGAACATTGATTAACTTGATATAAACATAATACAGTCTATTTCTTTTGTAGTTGAATTTGAAGATGTATTTCAACATCAATATTTTTCTTAACAAGATTTGATTACAACCAAAATCTGTAAGGTTACATAGCAATAACAACGCAAAGAGACTTGTACATGATATTTAACAACTGTAATAGGAGTGATGATAGAATGAATGAGTATGTGAGATGATTGGTAGTACATTGTGATTCCATGTCATGTATAAAATATGATACATATACTTACATGCGAACATTCAAAAATAAAATATGATAAAAAAAAAGAAAATTATAACGGCATAATACAATTTATATTGAAGAATGACTGGAAGATGCTTGTAGAGATTTTTCTTTTGACGGTTAGCAGACGAAGTAATAGTAAAGATATTGGCTGTTCATATTTCCACAGTTAGCTATTTTCTATGTCACCCTGCATCAACCAAACAACTTTTAGCACGCGAGCGTAAATCCGGTTGGTCTCTTGTGTTTTGGTTAAGATATGGAATTTCGCATTGCTGATTTCCCAGGACAAGGTACATTTCAGGCGGAAATACACTTCAACTGAATCACACGAAAGCTGAAATGAATGTAAAACCAGTCATCATGAGTGGGCTACTTTGCAGCAACACAAATGCATCATTAAAATCAGTTGATAGTGTCAAGTAATGATACCAATTCTGTCAATAACATATATGCTTCATTAAGTGTTGAATATATGATTAACAATTAAATTTCAGAGAATAAGGAGGGATGCCGGGGTGGGGAAATGTAAAGAGATAATATACTGAAAGGTTACATTTTAATTCGCCCCATTAGTACAGCTACATACAGCCTGGCCAGTCCTCCTGCTAGTACTAACAGACACCTTATCTGTACTCGTGATAAGGTGGTACTGATAGTTTATGTCAACAAGTTTCATATATGTCGACTTTTAAATATCGACATACTGCTTTCTTCTGATTTCCAAAACTCCATCATCCATGTATGCGGCTAATTTTTGGCGACAAGTTGTGATGCCGATCTCGAACATTTTATTTATACGAGTTAAATATTCCGATTATGTATAATGAAAAAATATCAAATTCTGTTTATCAACATCATTTTAAGATGACTTTGGGTATTTTGACATTTTGATTTTTACGACAAAATTATTACGATAAAAAGTTGTGATATAATCTGAACATGGCAGCATTTATATGACAATAAGATTAGTAAGATGTAGTAAAGTCGGGATAACATTTGTCGAGAAAGTGACACTATTCATAACAAGTAGAGGTCCATATACGTACGTTCAATTATCACTATAGTACCGACTCGTAAATTAAATGGACCCCTACTTGTGATAAATGTCAGTTTGTTGACGTAATCTGTGTCAATTCGACTATATCTTGCTAAACTTTTTGTCATTTAAATGTTAAGTTCTATCACAATTTATCGTTATGATTTAACCGTAAAACAGAAATATGAAGATGCAGAAAGTCAACATAAATATTATGTTGATGAAGCAAATTCGATATAATTTCTATCCGTATCTATAAATTGTTCGAGAATGCACACTGTATCTAAGAAACATCCCATGAGACGTCATTGTTTGTTAAATAAAGTTTATATTCTTATTACATATTTGACCCTTGTGACCTTCAATGCATGTAAAACGTAAGGTCACTTTACCTACCTTTTTTACATGCATTGAAGGGAAATGGATGAAATACTATCAAGATGTGGCACAGGGAAAAGGAAACGCTTACACAGAACATACTAAACGAAACGACAATCAATTTGGTGGTGGATTGACCCAGAATTCGAACAAATTCATGAATTCAATAGACAAAAACGACAAGGAGGGAGAAAAGTCTTCACTAGAGGTTAACGTAAGCATGATGACTCCATCTCAGCCGGTCGTAGAACAGGTTAACTTTGAGATTAAAAGGAAACGTACTACATATCCTCGTCAGTCTGATAGGAAACACCGACGTGTACACACTTCACGTGTTCGACATCAACAAAGGAGAAAACATCAATCCAAAATAAAATAAAATAAAAAAAAAAGATAAAAAGGGGAAACCAGTGAAAAAACGAAGACTGCAAGCAGGAATAAAAACCAGGGCCTGATATCAAAATGGCTGCGTTAAAAAAAAGAATTTCGTTAGAGAGGTACAACCATCGGAATTAGCCATATTCACCTTCTATCAACGCAGACTGCAGTGGGAAATATTTACTATCAAGACGTGTTACGAATATCTCAGATAACAAGTTACTCAGTCGTTGAATTCGTTGTTTCTGGACGAAATGGATTGCTATTGCTAGATTTGCGAAACAGTCTCATCCATGCCAATGTAAAAATAACGACAGAAGTCGGAAGCTCATTAGCCCTCGATGAGGATGTGTGACTCACCAATTTGTTGTTGCCCACAAATGGATGTTACACTGCAATGGGGGACTATCGTTTCTTCGACAAGTCATTATCCATACAAGGCCTACAGCCTGCAGTGAAATATGGCTTGTAGGCAAATAAGGCCCAATTGGCCAGCCAGCTATGGGAGAAAGACGATGATGAATATGTATGAACTATGGACTCTTGAACGGTGCTCATAGGTGTGATGGTGGATCTATTTGGACCGCTCTTTCAAGATTTGTTCAAGATGGGCATGTATTTATTAAATCAGGTAAATTTGAAAATTTACAGTTCCAAACCGAGTATTTGTTTACTATCCGGTGCCACATCTCCTGATTATAAGATATCCTTTGAAGACATTCGTCTGCGCGTGAGCAAAGTCCAGGTAAAGCCAGCCGTCATATAAGCACCAAGTCAATCCCTCAATATAACCAATGCAAAATATCCGTTTACTCAGACCATGGTCAAACAGATGACGATCGTTCGGGAACGACAAACTCTACCTATGATAACATATTCCAAGCCTTGAGACCAAACTTCGAAGTGGTCGGATTTGTGAGTGCAACGGGAACCACCGGTGACAATGAGCAACACCCATACTTTTCCCAACCTTATGACGTCACATCGGCATTTGTCTATGTGGACTGAAAACCAGTCGGTGCAGACCCTTTAAAGTTCAAGTACAGTACCATATCAGACCACAATTCCAAGGAACATGCTTCAATCAACATGGACATGGCTCAACGATGTCGGCTATAACATATAGAGGGACGTAATTGTAAAAGGATATGTACTCGAGTTGGAACCTGCCTTATACACCAATCGATATCTGACCTTACCCAAACAAAAAAACAGTAGACTTGAGGTAATCTTTGGGACAGCATTGCCAACAACAGGGTCCTGTATCAGTTAGTGTGAATATCAAGAATACTTCGAAATAAGCCCTGCTAGGGATATATAGTGTTGCCATGAATACTTACCAGATACGATATGTCATAAACTGTGACCCCATTATGGAAATAAAACGGTCCTCGCCATCTACGATCATGACGAGTTACCGACTTAAATAGAAACATTTCCATCTGCCTCATTGTCAGTTTTTCTCAATAAAGATTTTTGTAAAAGGTTACATGACATACAATATGGTGTTCTACAACCACTGTAGGCGAGTTTATCACAGCTATTCGACAAAATATTACGTTTATCATCAAATGTACAAGATGTGAGTTCGGATTAGTGATCTGTGTAACTGCATTGCCTACGGTGTCGGAAATGATCCTCCACAGCATCAAAGACCCAACTGAAAGTACATAACGCTCAATCAAAAGAATAACTCTCTTTCTCTCTCTCTCTCTCTCTCTCTCTCTCTCTCTCTCTCTCTCTGTAAAAAATCCTGAATTTAATATCAAAAAGCATTAGAGTATAAATGAAAACCATATATATAAATATAATTGATGTCGATCGGATCGAATGGAACTCATTTCATACACCATGTTACTCTCTCCAAACAGGCAGTCTTTATACATTACATAGTTCAAATCATATTTAATGATCGCTCTCGCTCTCGCTTGCGGTATTTGTTTCTCGCATATTGTCTTAGATACATTAGTCACATTCCCGATGACGGTCCTTTCTGGCTTAGCACGACTAAAGCTGTACATTTTGGCGCGCAACCCAATAAACTCTTTGATTGACTCACCATCGGTCTTATCTTCAAAATACCCAGGTACTCATACGTCATAGAAAAGATGATCATTGGGGTAGTTGAAAAACCAAGTACTGTTTATCTCTTAACATAGCGACATAGATATCCTGTGTTTGAACTCTATAGCAAAAACTTTCGGTGAACAAAAGTTTCATCTCATCACCATAGGCTGTTTTAGGTAGTTATGATACAATTCAAGTACATAACACACTTTGATAGATCGAGAAGGTCTTGTCTTTCATATAAAAGTGTGTTCAAGACTAATTCTATTTCTATATTTTCTTTACTCGTCAGATCCTCATTGACAATCTTAAATCTCTGAAAGGTGGGTCTCAAACAATTTTTTTTTTCGGTGTGTGTTAATTTAAAATCGACTCTATTTTTCACAATTTCCATTATTTTTCCAAAAACATTTATTTTGAAATGTACTATTTAAATCATCATTGTCAAAGAGTTCACTTGGTGAAAAAACATAATGTTTGCTTCTAAAATCTGAAAAGGCTTTTTGTACATTGTCCTCTCTATCCTCATTTTTCTAGTTCCACCTGTGCACATAACAACCACATGATGTCATTCAACGCAGTACATCCTTGATGCAAATATTCTTTTACTTCATGTTAAACGTTGGAGAAATATCAACAAATCATCCGTGTTAGGATATGTTTCGTATTTTGGCTGTTCCGTTCAGGCTGCTTTCGTCTGCATACTGGTGTCGTTGTTTGACATATTCGAGTTAACAATTAGTTCCCGGTTGTCCGGGGTCATCTGGCCTATCATCCCGATGTATATCATACAGTCGTATATCTGCATCCGTTCTCATTTAATCTTCTGGCAAATTATCCGGTGATGCATCATCAGTTTTGTTGTGGACTCGTCGTTAATTGTTCGCAGGACATAACTACCATCTTGAACTTCTAGTGGTTTTTTTTCTGAAATCTAGAAGGTTTATCATGATAATTATTCACGTGCTTGCTGAATGTATTTTCTCGGACAAACCTTTTATGAAATTGATCATAACGCCAGAATACCTCCTCTTTAGACACTCTTTACAATGTAGCGCCTTAAATCGGAATTTTGTGCGGCCACGTAATCACATTGGTGACATGGACATCGTGACATGTGATCTCTGATGTGTTTTCTTCTTACTTGGTGTTTTGTCGCAGTATTCATATTTCAACTGCTCCTTGTCTTTATCTAATACATGTCGACTTGAAGAACCCTCTGAATAGTCTTAGATACTTAAGGTTCCCTTTTGTGTCTTCTGATTCATTCCCAAACTGTCTAATTTCTGCCTGTCTAAAGTTTCTTTGGCTTCTTCATCACCCTCAGAAACCCATCCGTCTTGTTGAACTCTCTGGTGAAGAATGCGTTGACTCCTCTAACATAGCCCGCTGACCAATGTTCTTCGAATACCTAGTTTATATCTATTCAATAGGCTTTTGTCCGATTTTGGAATTATGATGAATTAACTAGGTTAGCGATATAGCAATTACACTAACAAAGCCACTACCACTGCTATCCATTTCGATATGTTGATGCGAATCCAGTATCTTCCATAGGACGATTAAAGACTGGGTGCTATACTCACGGTGGGGAATCACGTGGTCAGAAGACACGAATTCAAAATGGCGACCGCTAGTGCAGAAAACATAAAATGAGGTAAGATATTGAAAATACTTATTACATAGGTTTTTAGGTCACCCGAGACAAAGTCTCAAGTGATCTATTCTAATCCCCTTTTGTCCGTCGTCGTGCGTCGTCCGTCGTCCGTCGTGCGTCGTGCGTCGTCCGTCGTGCGTCCGTAAACAATTTACATTTTCGACTTCTTCTCCAAAACCCCTAAACCAAATTCCATTAAATTTGGCAGGAAGCTTCTATGGCTAAAGGTCAACCAAAATTGTAAATTATATGGTCCCCATCCCCTAGGGGCCTGAGTGGCGGGGCTAAAAAGGGTCAAATTGACTGAAACTTCAAAAATCTTCTTCTCTACTCTCAGATATGATGGAATCAAACACTCTTCATAGATGGAAGGGTCTTAAGGTGCTTTACCAAAATTGTAAATTTCATGACCCAGGGGTCTCACGTTTGCCCCTAGGGAGGGGGTAAACTTTACTATAGTTTATATAGGGAATCACATTTTTGACTTTTATTTGTTTTATTTCTATTGGAATTCATTCTAATTTGGTTAACATTGTCAGCATGGGATGACAGTTTGATGGCATGCACATGTTGGCCCTGATTGACCCCCAGGGGCTAATGGGCGGGGCTAAAAAGGGCCAAATTGACTGAAATTTCAAAAATCTTCTTCTCAAGACCAAAATAAGGTGGAATCAAATACTCTTTATAGTTGGAAGGGTCTTAAGGTGCTTTACTAAAATTCTGAATTTCATGACCCTGGGGTCTCAAGTTTGCCCCTGGGGAGGGGGTAAACTTTACTATAGTTTATATAGGGAAATCACATTTTTTATTATAATTTGTTTGAATTTTATTGGAATTCATTCTAACTTGGTTAACATTATCACCTTGTGAAGGCAGTTTGATGGTATACACATGTTTGTCCCTGACTGACCCCCAGGGGCTTATGGGCGGGGCTAAAAAGGGCCAAATTGACTGAAATTTAAAAAATCTTCTTCTCAAGACGGAAATAAGTTGGAATCAAAAACTCTTTGTAGTTGGAAGCATCTTAAAGTGCTTTACTAAAATTTTGAATTTCATGACCCTGGGGTCTCAAGTTTGCCCCTGGGGAGGGGGTAGACTTTACTATAATTTATATAGGGAAATCACATTTTTGACTATAATATGTTTAATTTCTATTGGAATTCATTCTAATTTGGTTAACATTATCAGCTTGGGATGGTAGTTTGAGGGTATGCACATGTTGGCCCTGACTGACCCCTAGGGGCTAATGGGTGGGGCTAAAAAGGGTCAAATTGACTGAAATTTCAAAAATCTTCTTTTCAGAAATTAAATTAACTGAAATATTTCAAATCTCAGGTGACCGTTAAGGCCCATGGGCCTCTTGTTTATTGTAGCGAACATATGTCATACTATAATGTCGACATATCCATACCTCATTTGTGCTGGGACAGTTTGTAGTTATCCGTAACATTCTGACCAAAATTTCGAATCGAAAGGATTCCACTGACAAATTCGATTCAAAATTTTGGTCAGAATGTTACGGAAAACTACGGACTGTTCCAGCATACATGAGGTATGGATATGTCTAAATTATAGTATAACATATGCTCGCTACAATAAAAAACCTATGTAATGAGTATTTTCAGTGTCTTACCGCATTTTATGCTTTCTACACTGGTGGCCACCATTTTGAATTCGTATCTTCAGATCACGTGATTTCCCTCCGTGATACTAGGCGTACTGGGGCGACTTGTCGAGCCGGCTTCACAAGAATAAGTTCTAGAGATGATTATGCTTGCGTGGATGATCTTCAAATGATAAAATTGTGTTGTTTATCCGATTTTCTCTAAAAGCTGTAATTAAGTGAGATAGAAAAGTGTGTCCTCGCCTGGTAAAATCTGTGTACGAAGTGGTGGTATCTAAATCTGCTTACTATCAATGTCGACGCTGGATCTTACTGGTGATGAGTAGATAACCAAAACGATTTGATGCTGCAGTATTGTATGCTTACCTGAAATAATCTTGTTTTCTAGTGACTATCTTCCTTGCGATAGTTTCTACCTGTATCTCATCAAGGAAGGCTTTGAATAGAACGAAATATTGTGTGTTTAAACTCAGTGTTCGCATAATCTTTCACTTCTGATACAAATTCTGCACCAAAAACATCACCGTGAAATTTTGGTGGTGTGATTTTACACAAAACATGAGATGTACGTTGTTTACCCTCTCGGCCAAGCAATCATCAATCACTAATAGCTTGTGGCCTTCTATTTCACCCCAGTCATTGAACTGGTCTTCGTTTGGTAATCCTTTATAAAACTTAATTACGTTCATGCTTTTTCTCACTTCCTCAAACATTGGTTGCCTTGTATCGTAATACAGGATTATGTCATAGATAATATACCGTTAGAATATTAATGTTCAAATATTTCTTTCGTAAGAAAGCTTTTACCGGAACCAGAAGCTCCACATACCATAACAGAATACGGTGATTGATTTGATAAGACTTTCTCTGGTATACCATTCTATGGTTCTCGCATTAATGATGACACTACAAGGTATAATTCAATATTTATTGTACTTAATTCTCTACTGGGATATATATATAAATCAATACTACCGACAAATCCTCCAACATATACTGGTGAAATGAACTCTGTGACCTTCTAAACGACGTCGCTCTAAAATTCATAATTTCTCATGTAAAGTGTAACTGAAAAATATCGGGATATGTATGTAGCTGTGATAGTCTGACATGTAGCCTTCATCAGTTCATATCCAAAACACAAGGGACAGCCCACTGCCACAGACAATAGCTTATCTAATACAAATATCGTCTGACGTGTTACTAAAAATGTGTTCTCCGACAACATATATCATACATTACCACGATATTAACAAGTGGATGGTCAGTCTATAATTTACAACATATATCATACATTACCACGATATTAACAAGTGGATGGTCAGTCTATGATTTACAACATGTATCATACATTACCACGATATTAACAAGTGGATGGTCAGTCTATGATTTACAACATGTATCATACATTACCACGATATTAACAAGTGGATGGTCAGTCTATAATTTACAACATATATCATACATTACCACGATATCAACAAGTGGATGGTCAGTCTATAATTTACAATATTTATCATACATTACCACGATATTAACAAGTGGATGGTCAGTCTATAATTTACAACATGTATCGTACATTACCACGATATCAACAAGTGGATGGTCAGTCTATAATTTACAACATATATCATACATTACCACGATATCAACAAGTGGATGGTCAGTCTATAATTTACAACATGTATCATACATTACCACGATATCAACAAGTGGATGGTCAGTCTATAATTGACAATATTTATCATGCATTTACCACGATATTAACTTAAGTAATCGTTCTAGGAAGATCAACTTCTGATGCCTAAAATACATCTGCCTGTTTAAGGCCAGAGACCTAAAACACTCCCTTTGTTGTATATTGACAATAAAATATGTTTAAACTAAAACTTTAAACAATCACCTTTGCGTCTCACATGATATTAGGTCTATTTGATTATACTTTTGTTTGAATTCTGTGATAAATTGTGCCAAATACTTTGTAAACGTTTATATTAAAGAGGCTTGCCCGCAGAGAGATCAGAAAAATTGGCTAATAGAAAAAGATTTTTTACACATGACAGATTGTTGGAATTGTTGAGTTTTTCATTTCATTTTCCTTATAAAACGCTGAAAAGTGATATTAAAACCTCATTTTTTAATATTATTTATTTAATCGCAACCCGCAATAAGTCCCCGCTATAAAGTTGAGTCTAATTTGATTGACACATCAAAGAAACAAGCACGTGCACAGTGCCGCACAGTGATAACTTCAAAGGCAGCGGCGATTTACAAAGAAGATTTGCCGTTATATTCCATACATTTCCCTCTCAGGTTGAGTTTTAAAACGTCTTTTAAATACATATTCTGTAATTGTTTTCAAGAAATAAAGTCGGAAAGCCTCTAATTTTGTCACATAGAAACGTGTACTGAAGTTTATTTAGTGATCGGAGATGTGCCGTTTACCGGTCCGTCTGCGGGTAAGCCTCTTTGATGTTTAATTAATATTATACTTGGGAATGTGTATGTAGATTTTCTTAATTTTGCTAAATGTTTTAATTTGTCAACAGCTTTTATTAATTTTAGATTCTTCATTCTGATAATTACTTCAATCATACTCATGTACTTTTTCAGCTTTCATTATTGTACAAAATAAACGTTTTAATTTGTGAACAGAATTATAACATTTGGATGTGTCTGTATATATATACAGATATTTTTATTACAGTACAACTACGATAAGAAATTCAAATCTTTATCTTCGGATCACCAAAACATAGTGCACATGAAATATTGTGCTAATTATTTGATATATAACATAGTAACACAACTGACGAAGGAAGACAACTTTTTGACTCGGACTCACGATCTACTGAACCCAATCTTCTATCGATACTTACCCGCCGCTAATACCGCTGCGCCACACACATATACAGTCAAACCTGTATTAAGCGTCCACCCAAGGGACCGACAGATATTCGCTGCTTAAGACAGGTGGCTGCTTAAACTACGTTGCACAGAAACGGTCTGTTGCCCAATTCTTTTTTCAACAATTTATTGAATTTATCATATTATAATGATATTGATTACAATATACCATGTACAGTGTATTTTGAAATGAAAACCAACAAAGATAAAAGTTTTGATGAATTTGATCAAAATATCTGGTCATATGATTATCGCGGAAGTCTACTTCCAGACAAAATGGCCGCTTAATACAGGACGATACAACGACTCGAGGCAGATTTTTGTGGCCGTTGGCCACGTTAGACAGTTGACCGTTTATTTAAGGTTCATTATATACTGTTTTCCATCGGGCGGACCACAGACTGGTCGCTTAACGGAGGTGACCGCTTATTCAAGGTGGCCGTTAGAGCAGGTTTGACTGTATATATAGGTGGTCGAGACCCTCATTCAACATTAAACAGGAAAACATGTTTCAATGTTGACAGGTTTTGACATGAGATTTAACTTCTTCATTAACTGTTCACGATGTTTATCGTGTTAATGTTGACAGGTCTGACCAGCGAATACACTTAGTACTGGGGAATAGCATTACACTCCTTAATCTTTACAGCACGTTTCTATTTTGATAGTTATAAGGTAAAATGACGTGCGCACTATTCAAACGTGAACTGCCTATAAAACCTATAATACTTGATTTATATCGCTATACATTACTTAATAATATCGAGAATATGACAAGAGACAATATTTTGAGTAGTGTATTGCGAGATCTGTATTGAGACAAAGTTCGATTCTTTCATTGTAAATTATTCAACCAGTGTGCATAGTCTGTGTCGGGATTGTTTTTCTAGACTTTGCAATGTGAGGCTTGTAAGGTATAGTGCGAGGCATAAGCCAGGCCCGCGCGGATAACGTGAGGCCTGCGAGGATACCGTGAGGATAACGTGAGGCCCGTGCGGATTACGTGAGGCCTGCGAGGATACCGTGAGGATAACGTGAGGCCCGCGCGGTTAACGTGAGGCCTGCGAGGATACCGTGAGGATAACGTGAAGCCCGCGCGGATAACGTGAGGCCTGCGAGGATAACGTGAGGCCCGCGCGGATAACGTGAAGCCTGCGAGAATACCGTGAGCATAACGTGAGGCCCGCGCGGATAACGTGAGGCCTGCGAGAATACCATGAGGATAACGTGAGGCCCGCGCGGATAACGTGAGGCCTGCGAGGATACTGTGAGGATAACGTGAGGCCCGCGCGGATAACGTGAGGCCTGCGAGGATACTGTGAGGATAACGTGAGGCCCGCGCGGATAACGTGAGGCCTGCGAGGATACCGTGAGGATAACGCGAGGCGTATGCGGTTTGCGACGATGGATAGCCTATTGTATATCTACTTAAATCGATCAATTTGATAAACCTGACACAAAAAGTCAACGAAGAGAGCGTGCTTACAAGACGTATTAAGATTGACCTGGGGACACACGGAATTGTGTCATGTTATTCATGAATCTCTTCGAAGGAGCCGATATGTGGAACAAGAATGAGACTTAACCATAGATAGAGATTTGGAACAAGAATGAGACTTAACCATAGATATAAATGTGGAACAAGAATGAGACTTAACCATAGATAGAAATGTGGAACAAGAATGAGACTTAACCATAGATAGAAATGTGGAACAAGAATGAGACTTAACCATAGATAGAAATGTGGAACAAGAATGAAACTTAACCTTAGATAGAAATGTGGAACAAGAATGAGACTTAACCATTAGATAGAAATGTGGAACAAGAATGAGACTTAACCTTAGATAGAAATGTGGAACAAGAATGAAGCAGACGTACAGGTTGCTGTCGCGAATGCAAAGAAAAGGATTTGGTGAAATCGCAACACCAGATCTACGTCATACAGAGACAACGTGACTCTGTTAGAAAAAAAATCAAAGATAGGTTAAACGTGAAAAGCTTTTGTGACCGTGGTGTTAAATTGACATGCTGAGTTTACCCGCTGGTAGTTTTATCAGTTTGTCGCAATAATATACTAATACTAATGAGAAATAGCCGACACTTACATATAGGTGGGTTTGACTGTGATATGTTGGATACGAGAAAAACAAAATATGTTACACGACTGTAGCAAAGTGATACTTAATGCTCCCATACATTTTGCTGTATATCAATATTCGCAAAGTTAAAAGAAACAACTCAACATTTTTGTTTAATACTTTTACGTTTTTAATTAAATAATTAATTTTTCTTTGTTTTCATGGTAAATACTCAAATGTGATTGGTCGAAAAATTCTTTTCATTCTTCTATGAAAGAAATTCCGAGAATGGCGCGAAAAATGTGACGTTACAATACGACAATTGACGTTGCGTATTGATTTGAGAAAAAGAATCCCATTCAAAACCAGTAAAATTGTACATAAAACATGTTTTAAATTAGAAAATAATTTTCAAAAATTAATTATAAGCGTTGATGTCATTTTGTTTAGTTTCATCAGGTTATGAAACAAATTTTGTTTGCAAACTTCTGTAAGAATCCGCTACGCTTAATTGATATATTCATGGTCCACAATGTCCGTCTCAGATTAAGTATGGTTGTCAAGCCCAGCGTGTATTGACACAGATGTAGTAGCGGCGTACGTGGTCAAATATTCTCTTGGAACTGTACGCTTCAACCATTTGTTGTTAGCTTACCTCGTGGAGAAGTTAAACATGCACCCATGTTCGCAATATTCAAGTTAGTTTTGGACAAAATACTCACTTTACGTTTGCCTTTTGTCCAGAGACTATAGCGTTACTGGAGAAAACGCTAAAATTGCGTTGAACGGTCCTTTCAAAATGGCGCCGTCTATCTGACGTTCCGGTAACATCACAAAAAGACGACGTCTTGATTAATTTACCGATTCTCGCGCTTATTAATCCGCTGATCAAAATTCACACATTAGAAAATCATATACGGAAGGAGGAGGGGATGGCGGCGGATTGAAATTAAACTTCCCAATTAATTGTAATTAAATGAAAATACTGACTGACCTGATATAACCGTTTTCCTTTGTTTGTGTTCCTGCAGCTGATTTGTTGCGCATGCGCATATTACCAAGTACATTAAAATATTATTTTAATTATCATTTATACATGACTGTCGTGAGGGCAAGCTTGTTGGACCAAATACAAACAACGATAAAGACAACACAGAGACTAGTTATGAAATATGAATTATCAAGTGTGACATCCAACTTGATAAACAAGAAAAATATTTGTCCTAGGTGGGGATAAAAAACGCCACCATGTTGATCTACAATCCAGAACAACATACCCCCGAAATATAAAATATGCCGGTCTAATTATATTCTTGTGTGTAAGGAGGAGGTTTGATATCTGCTCCACGATGACCGACATTCGAGCGCTTAATTGGTGCTGATTTAACAGCCTGGAGGCCGCATGGTGTGACGTGATTTCTGTTGTTAACGATGGCGCTTGAAGTTAATTGGACACTTCGTCGAGGACACAAGGTCCGTACAAATGTAGTGGATACAAAGTCCGTACAAATGTAGTGGATACAAAATCCGTACAAATGTAGTGGATACAAAGTCAGTACAAATGTAGTGTACACAAAGTCCGTACAAATGTAGTGGATACAAAGTCCGTACAAATGTAGTGAATACAAAGTCTGTACAAATGTAGTGGATACAAAGTCAGTACAAATGTAGTGTACACAAAGTCCGTACAAATGTAGTGGATACAAAGTCCGTACAAATGTAGTGAATACAAAGTCTGTACAAATGTAGTGGATACAAAGTCCGTACAAATGTAGTGGATACAAAGTCAGTACAAATGTAGTGTACACAAAGTCCGTACAAATGTAGTGGATACAAAGTCCGTACAAATGTAGTGGATACAAAGTCCGTACAAATGTAGTGGATACAAAGTCCGTACAAATGTAGTGGATACAAAGTCAGTACAAATGTAGTGTACACAAAGTCCGTACAAATGTAGTGGATACAAAGTCCGTACAAATGTAGTGAATACAAAGTCTGTACAAATGTAGTGGATACAAAGTCTGTACAAATGTAGTGAATACAAAGTCCGTACAAATGTAGTGGATACAAAGTCCGTACAAATGTAGTGGATACAAAGTCCGTACAAATGTAGTGGACACAAAGTCCGTACAAATGTAGTGGACACAAAGTCCGTACAAATGTAGTGTACACAAAGTCCGTACAAATGTAGTGGATACAAAGTCAGTACAAATGTAATGAATACAAAGTCAGTACAAATGTAGTGAATACAAAGTCAGTACAAATGTAGTGGATACAAAGTCCATACAAATGTAGTGAATACAAAGTCCGTACAAATGTAGTGGATACAAAGTCCGTACAAATGTAGTGTACACAAAGTGCGTACAAATGTACGACCTTTGATATTTGGAGAACTTCAAGTTTTAGGAAATAGTTTTTATTCTAATTTCAGGTTCTTTTGTTCTGACGTTTCTTTAAAAACAGCAAAACAAAACAACAACAAACAAATAAACAAACAAAATTTATGTTACTGATGTTAGAAATTAATCCACTACCTTACTTTCTGGACATGCGCAGATGAGGTTATATATCAAGTTCGACTACCTTTGCTGTGCTGACCCAGCTTCCGGCAGGGATGGTCTGTACATGTAGGAATTGTAATTCCTGTCCCCATTGGATTATCGTAATTTGGGATTTCATATTTTCTTCTTATGAAATGCCACAGTTTTGGACTTTAGTTCAGCGTTCACCCCTGGTAGGAAAGATTTGGGTTCTGTCCTCTGACCGAGACATACCAGAGTCTATAAAGATAGTAGTTTCCACTCCATTTTGACCCCAGCCAACTAGTAGTGGGACGACTGACTCGCCCGTTGTCAGTATAATGTGACCGGGTGGAGTAGGACGACTGGTTCGCCCGTTGTCAGTATAATGTGACCGGGTGGAGTAGGACGACTGGTTCGCCCGTTGTCAGTATAATGTGACTGGGTGGACTGTGACGACTGGTTTGCCCCTTGTCAGTATAATGTGACCGGGCGGAGTGGGACGACTGGTTCGCCCGTTGTCAGTATCACGTGACCGGTTGGAGTGGGACGACTGGTTTGCCCCTTGTCAGTATAATGTGTCAGGGTGGAGTGGGACGACTAATTCGCCCGTTGTCATTATCTTGTGACCGGGCGGAATGGTACGACTGGTTCGCCCGTTGTCAGTATCACGTGACCGGTTGGAATGGGACGACTGGTTCGCCCGTTGTCAGTATCACGTGACCGGTTTGAGTGGGACGACTGGTTTGCCCCTTGTCAGTATCACGTGACCGGATGAAGTGGGACGACTGGTTTGCCCCTTGTCAGTATAATGTGACAGGGTGGAGTGGGACGACTAATTCGCCCGTTGTCATTATCTTGTGACCGGGCGGAATGGTACGACTGGTTCGCCCGTTGTCAGTATCACGTGACCGGTTGGAGTGGGACGACTGGTTCACCCGTTGTCAGTATCACGTGACCGGTTTGAGTGGGACGACTGGTTTGCCCCTTGTCAGTATCACGTGACCGGATGAAGTGGGACGACTGGTTCGCCCGTTGTCAGTATCATGTGACCGGTTGGAGTGGGACGACTGGTTCGCCCGTTGTCAGTATCACGTGACCGGTTGGAGTGGGACGACTAGTTTGCCCCTTGTCAGTATTATGTGACTGAGTGGAGTAGGACGACTGGTTCGCCCGTTGTCAGTATCATGTGACCGGTTGGAGTGGGACGACTGGTTTGCCCGTTGTCAGTATAATGTGACCGGTTGGAGTGGGACGACTGGTTTGCCCGTTGTCAGTATAATGTGACTGGGTGGAGTGGGACGACTGGTTGGCCCGTTGTCAGTATAATGTGACCGGTTGGAGTGGGACGACTGGTTCGCCCGTTGTCAGTATCATGTGACCGGGTGGAGTGGGACGACTGGTTTGCGCGTTGTCAGTATAATGTGACCGGGTGGGTTGTGACAACTGGTTTGCCCCTTGTCAGTATAATGTGACCGGGTGGAGTGGGACGACTGGTTTGCCCCTTGTCAGTATAATGTGACCGTGTGGAGTGGGACGACTGGTTTGCCCGTTATCAGTATAATGTGACCGGTTGGAGTGGGACGTCTGGTTTGCCCGTTGTCAGTATAATGTGACCGGTTGGAGTGGGACGACTGGTTCGCCCGTTGTCAGTATCATGTGTCCGGTTTGGGTGCTATTTTGTGTCTTCGGCAGTATGTTTCAGTGAGGTAGCACTATAAAGTCGGGTCACGAAAATAACGCAGCCTCCCAAAACACAATCACCACCTGCACACGCAGCCATCTCGCAAAGAGGGGAGGCCGTCCTCAAATTACCTTGGCTGTTGATAGGACGTTAAATAATTCTCAACCAAACCAAACTAACTCAGCTCACCCGTCGCTTAAAGGACAATTGCCGTCCTGCTGGCGAGTCACCGGATGAGAATGAATATGATAGATGTACGACATCTGGTATAGGTTGATTGGCGCCACTAATGATGTACACTTGTTTAGTCTTGTATACGACTGTTTCTTAAGTACTTCTAACTTTTAATTAATAGATAAATTGATTTGTTTAATAACTAAAATCGTACAACACCATTTACTTATTTCGTAAGATACTGTTATGCTTTATTGAAATTTACTCATCAATTTGCTTTCTCTAACTCTTGATATATTTGAATTTAAATACATGTATATATCTCTCTAGTACTTTATACATATGGTTTATAAGAGACATATTGTTTGATATGTATGGCAAGCCAAAGTGGAAAAAAACCCCTTTTATGGATATCAATAAATCTATGGATATCAATAAATCGATTTATGGATAAAAATGAAAATAGGCGATTTATTGATATCAATAAAATGAAAATAGGCGATTTATTGATATCAATAAAATGAATTATGGGTATCAATAAATGGCCACTGTTTTCCACTTTGGCTTGCCATAGATATGCTGCATACAGTAATATATAATATTCTGTATAGGTGTACTAAGGTATGTTACATAATATATAATATTCTGTATAGGTGTACTAAGGTATGTTACATAATATGTGATATTCTGTATAGGTGTACTAAGGTATGTTACATAATATATAATATTCTGTATAGGTGTACTAAGGTATGTTACATAATATGTGATATTCTGTAGACGAAAAGGCGAAATAAATGCAAGCAAATTAGCGACATTAATTCTCGTCTTTCGGGTTCATTAATTTCGTCCTTTCGACTTTTCGACTTTTCGTCTTTTTGGGGCGAAAAGACGAAAATTGATGTTTGTTTGATTTTCGTCTTTTTGCCCCGAAAAGACTAAAATCATGTTTTGTTGATTTTCGTGTTTTCGGGGCGAAAATTCGAAATTAAAGTTTCGTTAATGTTCTAAATGACAAATCAGCCACCGTAACCGGCCGAGTGTACTGCCTTCTCGGGTTGATAGCACTCATGCCCAACTTTTGGATACGGTCTTCGTTAGTAAAGGCTGTGCTTGTCTGTGTCTTATCGTTGATTAAACGTTTAAAATGATTGTATTACACAGATCAGTAATGTCTGATGACATCAATACGTATGATTCCATGGTCAGTTTCTCAATTTACTTAATGCTGGGATGACCCATTTCTTTTTTAAGTAGTGTTATTATTCCCTTAGAAAATGTTCTGGGCGTATATTCGCGATTCTGTGGAGCAAGCTTAGAACACATACACTTTGAACCTTTAATGTAAGTAATGGACATAAACTATCTAATATCCGTCATCGTAAGTCATTTAACTCCGCTAGGGGACAAATGTACACGCTGTGGATGTACCACACGAATCATAAATTAGATGTATTCCCCGAATACCACTTCTACAGATAATACAACTCTTATGGAATCAAACACTAAATATGATATATAAAACTTTCAAATTACCCGACTCAAGACTTCAGCACGCCTGCCGCGAGGTTTGTACATGCGCATTTCGTATGGTTTTGTTGTGAAACAAAGTGTTTCGCTCTACTCAGTAAAACCCCACAGGTGGGGGTGATGTTAAAATGTCTCGCCCTACCCTGGTAAACCCCACAGGTGGGGGTGATGTTAAATGTCTCGCCCTACCCTGTTAAACCTCACAGGTGGGGGTGATGTTAAATGTCTCGCCCTACCCTGTTAAACCCCACAGGTGGGGGTGATGTTAAATGTCTCGCCCTACCCTGTTAAACCCCACAGGTGGAGGTGATGTTAAATGTCTCGCCCTACCCTGTTAAACCCCACAGGTGGGGGTGATGTTAAATGTCTCGCCCTACCCTGTTAAACCCCACAGGTGGAGGTGATGTTAAATGTCTCGCCCTACCCTGTTAAACCCCACAGGTGGAGGTGATGTTAAATGTCTCGCCTTACCCTGTTAAACCCCACAGGTGGGGGTGATGTTAAATGTCTCGCCCTACCCTGGTAAACCCCACAGGTGGGGGTGATGTTAAATGTCTCGCCCTACCCTGTTAAACCCCACAGGTGGAGGTGATGTTAAATGTCTCGCCTTACCCTGTTAAAGCCCACAGGTGGGGGTGATGTTAAATGTCTCGCCCTACCCTGGTAAACCCCACAGGTGGGGGTGATGTTAAATGTCTCGCCTACCCTGGTAAACCCCACAGGTGGAGGTGATGTTAAATGTTCTCGCCCTACCCTGTTAAACCCCACAGGTGGGGGTGATGTTAAATGTCTCGCCCTACCCTGGTAAACCCCACAGGTGGAGGTGATGTTAAATGTCTCGCCCTACCCTGTTAAACCCCACAGGTGGAGGTGATGTTAAATGTCTCGCCCTACCCTGGTAAACCCCACAGGTGGGGGTGATGTTAAATGTCTCGCCCTACCCTGGTAAACCCCACAGGTGGGGTGATGTTAAATGTCTCGCCTTACCCTGTTAAACCCCACATGTGGAGGTGATGTTAAATGTCTCGCCCTACCCAGTAAAACCCCACAGGTGGAGGTGATGTTAAATGTCTCGCCTTACCCTGTTAAACCCCACAGGTGGGGGTGATGTTAAATGTCTCGCCCTACCCTGTTAAACCCCACAGGTGGGGGTGATGTTAAATGTCTCGCCTTACCCTGGTAAACCCCACAGGTGGAGGTGATGTTAAATGTCTCGCCTTACCCTGGTAAACCCCACAGGTGGGGGTGATGTTAAATGTCTCGCCTTACCCTGTTAACCCCACAGGTGGAGGTGATGTTAAATGTCTCGCCCTACCCTGTAAACCCCACAGGTGGAGGTGATGTTAAATGTCTCGCCTTACCCTGTTAAACCCCACAGGTGGGGGTGATGTTAAATGTCTCGCCCTACCCTGGTAAACCCCACAGGTGGGGGTGATGTTAAATGTCTCGCCCTTACCCTGTTAAACCCCACAGGTGGGGGTGATGTTAAATGTCTCGCCCTACTCAGTAAACCTCACAGGTGGGGGTGATGTTAAATGTCTCGCCCTACCCTGGTAAACCCCACAGGTGGGGGTGATGTTAAATGTCTCGCCCTACCCTGTTAAACCTCACAGGTGGAGGTGATGTTAAATGTCTCGCCCTACCCTGGTAAACCCCACTGGTGGAGGTGATGTTAAATGTCTCGCTCTACCCTGTTAAACCCCACAGGTGGAGGTGATGTTAAATGTCTCGCCTTACCCTGTTAAACCCCACAGGTGGGGTGATGTTAAATGTCTCGCCCTACCCAGTAAAACCCCACAGGTGGAGGTGATGTTAAATGTCTCGCCCTACCCTGTAAACCCCACAGGTGGAGGTGATGTTAAATGTCTCGCCCTACCCTGGTAAACCCCACAGGTGGAGGTGATGTTAAATGTCTCGCCCTACCCAGTAAAACCCCACAGGTAGGGGTGATGTTAAATTCCCGCCTTACCCTGTTAAACCCCGCAGGTGGGGGTGATGTTAAATGTCTCGCTCTACCCTGGTAAACCCCACAGGTGGAGGTGATGTTAAATGTCTCGCCCTACCCTGTTAAACCCACAGGTGGAGGCGATGTTAAATGTCTCGCCCTACTCAGTAAAACCTCACAGGTGGGGGTGATGTTAAATGTCTCGCCCTACCCTGTTAAACCCCACAGGTGGAGGTGATGTTAAATGTCTCGCCTTACCCTGTTAAACCCCACAGGTGGGGGTGATGTTAAATGTCTCGCCCTACCCTGGTAAACCCCACAGGTGGGGGTGATGTTAAATGTCTCGCCCTACCCTGTTAAACCCCACAGGTGGAGGTGATGTTAAATGTCTCGCCCTACTCTGGTAAACCCCACAGGTGGGGGTGATGTTAAATGTCTCGCCCTACCCTGTTAAACCCTCACAGGTGGGGGTGATGTTAAATGTCTCGCCTTACCCTGGTAAACCCCACAGGTGGAGGTGATGTTAAATGTCTCGCCTTACCCTGTTAAACCCCACAGGTGGGGGTGATGTTAAATGTCTCGCCCTACCCTGGTAAACCCCACAGGTGGGGGTGATGTTAAATGTCTCGCCCTACCCTGTTAAACCTCAAAGGTGGGGGTGATGTAAATGTCTCGCCCTACCCTGGTAAACCCCACAGGTGGGGGTGATGTTAAATGTCTCGCCCTACCCTGTTAAACCTCACAGGTGGGGGTGATGTTAAATGTCTCGCCCTTACCCTGGTAAACCCCACAGGTGGAGGTGATGTTAAATGTCTCGCCTTACCCTGTTAAACCCCACAGGTGGAGGTGATGTTAAATGTCTCGCCCTACCCTGTTAAACCTCACAGGTGGGGGTGATGTTAAATGTCTCGCCCTACCCTGGTAAACCCCACAGGTGGGGGTGATGTTAAATGTCTCGCCCTACCCTGTTAAACCTCACAGGTGGGGGTGATGTTAAATGTCTCGCCTTACCCTGGTAAACCCCACAGGTGGGGGTGATGTTAAATGTCTCGCCCTACCCTGTTAAACCCCACAGGTGGGGGTGATGTTAAATGTCTCGCCTTACCCTGGTAAACCCCACAGGTGGAGGTGATGTTAAATGTCTCGCCCTACCCTGGTAAACCCCACAGGTGGAGGTGATGTTAAATGTCTCGCCTTACTCTGTTAAACCCCACAGGTGGGGGTGATGTTAAATGTGTCGCCCTACCCTGGTAAACCCCACAGGTGGAGGTGATGTTAAATGTCTCGCCCTACTCAGTAAAACCTCACAGGTGGGGGTGATGTTAAATGTCTCGCCCTACCCTGTTAAACCCCACAGGTGGAGGTGATGTTAAATGTCTCGCTTTACCCTGTTAAACCCCACAGGTGGGGGTGATGTTAAATGTCTCGCCCTACCCTGGTAAACCCCACAGGTGGGGGTGATGTTCAATGTCTCGCCCTACCCTGTTAAACCTCAAAGGTGGGGGTGATGTTAAATGTCTCGCCCTACCCTGGTAAACCCCACAGGTGGAGGTGATGTTAAATGTCTCGCCCTACCCTGTTAAACCCCACAGGTGGGGGTGATGTTAAATGTCTCGCCCTACCCTGGTAAACCCCACAGGTGGGGGTGATGTTAAATGTCTCGCCCTACCCTGTTAAACCTCAAAGGTGGGGGTGATGTTAAATGTCTCGCCCTACCCTGGTAAACCCCACAGGTGGAGGTGATGTTAAATGTCTCGCCCTACCCTGGTAAACCCCACAGGTGGAGGTGATGTTAAATGTCTCGCCTTACCCTGGTAAACCCCACAGGTGGAGGTGATGTTAAATGTCTCGCCTTACCCTGTTAAACCCCACAGGTGGGGGTGATGTTAAATGTCTCGCCCTTACCCTGTTAAACCCCACAGGTGGGGGTGATGTTAAATGTCTCGCCCTTACCCTGGTAAACCCCACAGGTGGGGGTGATGTTAAATGTCTCGCCCTTACCCTGTTAAACCCCACAGGTGGAGGTGATGTTAAATGTCTCGCCCTACCCTGTTAAACCCCACAGGTGGAGGTGATGTTAAATGTCTCGCCCTACCCTGGTAAACCCCACAGGTGGGGGTGATGTTAAATGTCTCGCCCTACCCTGTTAAACCCCACAGGTGGAGGTGATGTTAAATGTCTCGCCTTACCCTGGTAAACCCCACAGGTGGAGGTGATGTTAAATGTCTCGCCCTACCCTGGTAAACCCCACAGGTGGAGGTGATGTTAAATGTCTCGCCCTACCCTGGTAAACCCCACAGGTGGAGGTGATGTTAAATGTCTCGCCCTACCCTGGTAAACCCCACAGGTGGAGGTGATGTTAAATGTCTCGCCCTACCCTGTAAACCCCACAGGTGGAGGTGATGTTAAATGTCTCGCCCTACCCTGTTAAACCCCACAGGTGGAGGTGATGTTAAATGTCTCGCCCTACCCTGGTAAACCCCACAGGTGGAGGTGATGTTAAATGTCTCGCCCTACCCTGTTAAACCCCACAGGTGGAGGTGATGTTAAATGTCTCGCCCTACCCTGGTAAACCCCACAGGTGGAGGTGATGTTAAATGTCTCGCCCTACCCTGTTAAACCCCACAGGTGGAGGTGATGTTAAATGTCTCGCCCTACCCTGGTAAACCCCACAGGTGGAGGTGATGTTAAATGTCTCGCCTTACCCTGTTAAACCCCACAGGTGGAGGTGATGTTAAATGTCTCGCCCTACCCTGGTAAACCCCACAGGTGGAGGTGATGTTAAATGTCTCGCCCTACCCTGTAAACCCCACAGGTGGAGGTGATGTTAAATGTCTCGCCTTACCCTGTTAAACCTCACAGGTGGAGGTGATGTTAAATGTCTCGCCCTACCCTGGTAAACCCCACAGGTGGAGGTGATGTTAAATGTCTCGCCCTACCCTGGTAAACCCCACAGGTGGAGGTGATGTTAAATGTCTCGCCTTACCCTGTTAAACCCCACAGGTGGAGGTGATGTTAAATGTCTCGCCCTACCCTGGTAAACCCCACAGGTGGAGGTGATGTTAAATGTCTCGCCCTACCCTGTTAAACCTCACAGGTGGGGGTGATGTTAAATGTCTCGCCTTACCCTGTTAAACCCCACAGGTGGAGGTGATGTTAAATGTCTCGCCCTACCCTGGTAAACCCCACAGGTGGAGGTGATGTTAAATGTCTCGCCCTACCCTGGTAAACCCCACAGGTGGAGGTGATGTTAAATGTCTCGCCCTACCCTGGTAAACCCCACAGGTGGAGGTGATGTTAAATGTCTCGCCCTTACCCTGTAAACCCCACAGGTGGAGGTGATGTTAAATGTCTCGCCTTACCCTGTTAAACCCCACAGGTGGAGGTGATGTTAAATGTCTCGCCCTACCCTGGTAAACCCCACAGGTGGAGGTGATGTTAAATGTCTCGCCCTACCCTGTTAAACCCCACAGGTGGAGGTGATGTTAAATGTCTCGCCCTACCCTGTTAAACCCACAGGTGGAGGTGATGTTAAATGTCTCGCCCTACCCTGGTAAACCCCACAGGTGGAGGTGATGTTAAATGTCTCGCCCTACCCTGGTAAACCCCACAGGTGGAGGTGATGTTAAATGTCTCGCCTACCCTGGTAAACCCCACAGGTGGAGGTGATGTTAAATGTCTCGCCCTACCCTGTTAAACCCCACAGGTGGAGGTGATGTTAAATGTCTCGCCCTACCCTGTTAAACCCCACAGGTGGGGGTGATGTTAAATGTCTCGCCCTACCCTGGTAAACCCCACAGGTGGAGGTGATGTTAAATGTCTCGCCCTACCCTGGTAAACCCCACAGGTGGAGGTGATGTTAAATGTCTCGCCTTACCCTGTTAAACCCCACAGGTGGGGGTGATGTTAAATGTCTCGCCCTACCCTGTAAACCCCACAGGTGGAGGTGATGTTAAATGTCTCGCCCTACCCTGGTAAACCCCACAGGTGGAGGTGATGTTAAATGTCTCGCCCTACCCTGGTAAACCCCACAGGTGGAGGTGATGTTAAATGTCTCGCCTTACCCTGTTAAACCCCACAGGTGGGGTGATGTTAAATGTCTCGCCTTACCCTGTTAAACCCCACAGGTGGGGGTGATGTTAAATGTCTCGCCCTACCCTGGTAAACCCCACAGGTGGAGGTGATGTTAAATGTCTCGCCTTACCCTGGTAAACCCCACAGGTGGAGGTGATGTTAAATGTCTCGCCCTACCCTGGTAAACCCCACAGGTGGAGGTGATGTTAAATGTCTCGCCCTACCCTGGTAAACCCCACAGGTGGAGGTGATGTTAAATGTCTCGCCCTACCCTGGTAAACCCCACAGGTGGAGGTGATGTTAAATGTCTCGCCCTACCCTGTAAACCCCACAGGTGGGGGTGATGTTAAATGTCTCGCCTTACCCTGGTAAACCCCACAGGTGGAGGTGATGTTAAATGTCTCGCCCTACCCTGGTAAACCCCACAGGTGGAGGTGATGTTAAATGTCTCGCCCTTACCCTGGTAAACCCCACAGGTGGAGGTGATGTTAAATGTCTCGCCCTACCCTGGTAAACCCCACAGGTGGAGGTGATGTTAAATGTCTCGCCTTACCCTGGTAAACCCCACAGGTGGAGGTGATGTTAAATGTCTCGCCTTACCCTGTTAAACCCCACAGGTGGAGGTGATGTTAAATGTCTCGCCCTACCCTGGTAAACCCCACAGGTGGAGGTGATGTTAAATGTCTCGCCCTTACCCTGGTAAACCCCACAGGTGGAGGTGATGTTAAATGTCTCGCCCTACCCTGGTAAACCCCACAGGTGGAGGTGATGTTAAATGTCTCGCCTTACCCTGGTAAACCCCACAGGTGGAGGTGATGTTAAATGTCTCGCCCTACAGAGTAAGTTAAACCCATCATTCATTGAATGTACAATGTGACTTATGAACGCATCGACAGGTTGTCCGAAGGTATGTCGAAAGCATTTGGCCACTTACCTGACAAAAAATACTCTACAGATTTTTGGGTTACATCTGCAATGTTTAGATTTTTCTAAATAACAATTATTCTATTTAAGCAAATAATTCTAATGTCGTTGCCAATGTGACGCACGAGGTTTCAAATTTTGAGGGGCTAGGGGTTTATTCGCTAGTGTAACCTTTACTATTAATATGTAACTTTTGGTGTATTTATTAGGTCCTACTACAGATGGCAGCACAGGAGCCTGGTATTGATGTGGCCAAAGTTAAGGATCATACGTACAAGTATACATGTACACGTACAAACAGTTACTCTACTCCACCATTGGTGTCTGCTAGCCTCTACTGTATCAGCTGTCATCAACAGCTGATAAGTTGGAGCTCTCAAGGAAGAAACCCAACGTATGCAAACAAGCTTAATATTTGAGGCGATTCTCCTTAGATCAACAGATAATCAACATATACTGATTAAAAAACCTATGATACACTACACAGGCAAGATGTATTCATGACAATTTGACTTGAAAAAAATATTGACCTGAAATTGACCTGAAATTGAGGTCAATTTCACATGAAGAAATTTTCAGGTCAATTTCAAGTCAAATTGACTTGAAAATCTGACTTGAAATTGACCTGAATTTGACCTGAATTAACATGAAGACATTTCGCCTGTGTATAGAGAATGTTAACCATACTTCACACAGACAATGTCAAGTTGAATGTTTTTATTATGAAGCATTAATTGATCAGTTGATGTTTTGTAGTCTGGCCACCTCAGCATGTGGTGATGACAGTCACGTGCCAGTTAGTGTCATGGCAACTCTAGGCTTTTTCATAGCGTTTTGGGGGGTCTGAACCTAGGACGAAATTGGGATTTGGTTTGGTTTGTTTTTGTTTAACGTCCTATTAACAGCCAGGGTCATTTAAGGACATGTCAGGTTTTGAAGATGGAGGAAAGCCGGAGTACCCGGAGAAAAACCACCGGCCTACGGTCAGCATCCGGCAACTGCCCCACGTAGGTTTCGAACTCGCAACCCAGTAGTGGGCTAGTGATAAGTGTCTGGACGAAATTGGGAAAAATATATCCACATAATAAAATGGTTTATCAGTGGCCATCTTGGATTTTGACATTCGAAGTTTGTTATTACTATTTTTCGAATTCCATGTGGTGATTCCCCTTGGTCCCTAGATTTTCACATTCAATTTTGATTCTGATCGCGATAATATCCCTGGTGAGTATGTTCACCTTGGCCCCTCGTTTATTCCATTTAGTTTTGAGTGTGATCAGGATAATATCCCTTATTTTTTTTAGCTGTACTAAACGGATATTTGTAAGACTTGAGTAGGTGTTCCTTGGTCCCTAGTTATGCCCATTGATTTTGAGATTGACCGGGAAAAAACAAAATGGCTACACAGGCAAAATGTCTTGAGGTAAATTTGACATGAAAAAATAAAATATTGACCTGAATTTTTTTTCATGGAAAATTTAAGCCAATTTCATGTCAAACTCGGGTCAATTTCTGGACGTGAATCGACTAATATGCTCTTATCATATCAAATTGGCCTGAATTTGACCTGAAGATAAGCGGCCATCTTTGATTTTGACATTTGAAATTTGTTATGATTTCTAAAGAAATAATGAAGGATATTTCTGAAGCGTGATATGTAAGTTAGCCTTAGTCCCTAGATGTACCATTTAATTTTGAGACTGATGGATGAAACAAAACGATAGGTGGCCATCTTAAAATAAAGATATATCTAATTAATATAGATATCTGTATTGATGTAATAAGTTTAAAAAACCATATACTGTTTGAACTGAAAGCTCATAAGCTGATGATAGTTAGGCATAAGGCATACCGAAACAACGTTCAGTTACAAAATAATCTTGAAAACTGGCTTAACATATGATTTTAATGATTTTAATATCTCTATGATGTGGTTTTATTTAATGAAACAGTTTTGTGCTGTCAATTTAAAGTTCATGTCTATACTTTTATGTGTATATTGTATACACTATGTACCATCTGTGTAATGAAATAATTAGTCCGAGGCTGCAAAAGAACACCCCTCCCCCCTCCCCCTTCCCAGTATGTTTGTAATGTGTAAGTTTGATTTGTTGTCGTTATGTGTGTGAGTGAGTGCGTAAAGACATCTAAAATGGTTAACCATATATTAATACATGTATGAACATATCAAATTCTATTTAAATGGATGGACATGTATTAATGTGTTGTTGATAAAATTAAAATTGAATAATTTTTTTTAAAAGAAGGAGATAGATATCTCTAATCAATACAGATATCTGTATTAAGATATATAACTATAATCAATACAGATATCTGTATTAAGATAGATATCTCTAATCAATACAGATATCTGTATTAAGATATATAACTCTAATCAATACAGATATCTGTATTAAGATAGATATCTCTAATCAATACAGATATCTGTATTAAGATATATAACTCTAATCAATACAGATATCTGTATTAAGATAGATATCTCTAATCAATACAGATATCTGTATTAAGATATATATATCTAATCAATACAGATATCTGTGTTAAGATTATAAGACTCTTTCATATGTGTATATTTAGGATAGGGACATTCCACCCGAGGGGTCACAAAATGTGGTGAAACCCGAGGCTTGCCGAGGGTTTTACCACATTTTGTGATCCCGAGGGTGGAATATCCCTATCCTACATACACACATAATGAAAGAGTCTTTTTCTCTCATATCATTACCGAATTTCTGGCGAAAGTGTCCCTCAGCCATCCATTTTCTTCAATTTTTTAATTTCTTTATTTGACGTTTTTACTAAATATACTTATGATATTCTGAAAGATCATACCCTATTTTTAGCAAACGATGTTTGCACACAAATTTCATTCATTTTGTGGTTAAGTGATGAACGAATGAACAATTCGCCGATAAAAATTACCGTAACTTGACCGACTTTTACATGGCCGTGATCAAATTGTCAACATCCGAGAAAAAGAAGTTCTATCAACAATACTGAAAGCCAACGCTGAAATGAGTTTGCCAACTTCACATATAATTTGATTTGCACCTCGACATATTTAATCATTTCACAGAACACACTGTACTTTTAAATATCAAGTCAATTTTTTTTTTATAAAATACTACGTCACTGCATGACGTCACGACTGTCATTGGAATTCCATTCATAGTTCAATGATAGTGATGTCGATCTCGATCGCCATGACGCGGCGATGTTTCGTGGCTGGTAATTTTAAATTCACTGTGATTTTGGCAACTTCGTGTGTGAACCAGCGAACAGTGACTCTATACGAGTATTCGATCTTTTCTGTGACATAGGATTATATGTGTTTAACCGGTTGTCTTGATGGAATGACGAAGGTAGGTCAGTCGATAGGCTAACGATGATCATATTGAAAGGCTAGGATGGCAGTTAGTTTTCATGGTTACTCTACACAAATATAGACTCTGAGTTACAATTGAAATAAATATTTTTTATATGAACATCGAGGGGTGTCATTTTTACCGAATGTTCGTTCATTTAAGAGCCAATTCCCAACTTCCAAATACACAGGTTACTGAGTAGGCCTAAAAGTTACTGACAGTACCGTAGAGTAAACAAATTCCAGGGCCCCCTGCTGACGCAAACGGAACCATTTCATAGGTTGTGACGTTTGACATTTTCTTTTTTTATATTTTTTTTATGTATGGCTTTTATTTTACTTCCTGTCATTGCCAGGTGATTGTGTGTGTTTACATGTTTTTAATGACAAATCTGTCGGGTAGGCAAGTCTGTATTGTACTGTAACTGTTACAACAGGCCTGTAGGCGTAGTCTAACTGTTTGTTACAGTAACGGAGTTATATGTTCGCTCAGATGAAATGTCTAATCGTTTAACCGTGTAGCCCTATTGATTTACTGCTGATATGATATATATTTATCTAAGAATGTATGTATTTTTATTGTTAAGTCCAACGTTTCAAAACCGACACCGAAGATAAGGACTGTCGGATGTGAACACAAGTAGACGACGTTGTGAGAGTTGTCCCCCTTGAACGCAGATTAATCCGCGCGCGTGAAATGCTATGTAAGATAGATGGCCTCAGACCACAATTAATTTCCCTCTTTGTTCTACCAAAGAAAATCGAAATTAAAATATTCCAGAAGTTTGCAAAAAATCTGGCTTTTACATCACGTGTAGAACTATTCAAGCTGAACATACAGTGAGCTGGAAAGTACCCCATGACCGGCATTTAACAAAGTTATTAATATTTAAGTCTAACCACCCTATTATATTGTAGGAAAATCCGGAAAATCACAAAATATTACTACTCAAGCCTTATAACTCCCCGTGTCCTGCCTCACAAACAAACATGGAAATGGTGTCAAAACAAAATTCTGCCACTAGATTGAATATTGCACTATAAATCTATGCTAAAATTATGTCCATATCAGTAACAGCTAAGTCAGGAAAAAATATTTAGCAACAGTCCTGAAATTTCAATATGTACTACATTCGTGTACAACGACCCGGAAGTATAATTGTGGTCTGAGGCCAGATTTATCTTACATAGCTATCTTACATGGGCAAACTCTATCCAACATGGCGAGATATGAGAGAAATATATCTCTAATCAATACAGATATCTGTGTTAAGATTTATATCTCTAATCAATACAGATATCTGTGTTAAGATATATATCTCTAATCAATACAGATATCTGTGTTAAGGTAGATATCACTAATCAATACAGATATCTGTGTTAAGATTTATATCTCTAATCAATACAGATATCTGTGTTAAGATTTATATCTCTAATCAATACAGATATCTGTATTAAGATGTATACCTCTAATCAATACAGATATCTGTATTAAGATAGATATCTCTAATCAATACAGATATCTGTATTAAGATGTATACCTCTAATCAATACAGATATCTGTATTAAGATATATAACTCTAATCAATACAGATATCTGTATTAAGATAGATATCTCTAATCAATACAGATATCTGTATTAAGATATATATATCTAATCAATACAGATATCTGTGTTAAGATTATAAGACTCTTTCATATGTGTATATTTAGGATAGGGACATTCCACCCGAGGGGTCACAAAATGTGGTGAAACCCGAGGCTTGCCGAGGGTTTTACCACATTTTGTGATCCCGAGGGTGGAATATCCCTATCCTACATACACACATAATGAAAGAGTCTTTTTCTCTCATATCATTACCGAATTTCTGGCGAAAGTGTCCCTCAGCCATCCATTTTCTTCAATTTTTTAATTTCTTTATTTGACGTTTTTACTAAATATACTTATGATATTCTGAAAGATCATACCCTATTTTTAGCAAACGATGTTTGCACACAAATTTCATTCATTTTGTGGTTAAGTGATGAACGAATGAACAATTCGCCAATAAAAATTACCGTAACTTGACCGACTTTTACATGGCCGTGATCAAATTGTCAACATCCGAGAAAAAGAAGTTCTATCAACAATACTGAAAGCCAACGCTGAAATGAGTTTGCCAACTTCACATATAATTTGATTTGCACCTCGACATATTTAATCATTTCACAGAACACACTGTACTTTTAAATATCAAGTCAATTTTTTTTTTTATAAAATACTACGTCACTGCATGACGTCACGACTGTCATTGGAATTCCATTCATAGTTCAATGATAGTGATGTCGATCTCGATCGCCATGACGCGGCGATGTTTCGTGGCTGGTAATTTTAAATTCACTGTGATTTTGGCAACTTCGTGTGTGAACCAGCGAACAGTGACTCTATACGAGTATTCGATCTTTTCTGTGACATAGGATTATATGTGTTTAACCGGTTGTCTTGATGGAATGACGAAGGTAGGTCAGTCGATAGGCTAACGATGATCATATTGAAAGGCTAGGATGGCAGTTAGTTTTCATGGTTACTCTACACAAATATAGACTCTGAGTTACAATTGAAATAAATATTTTTTATATGAACATCGAGGGGTGTCATTTTTACCGAATGTTCGTTCATTTAAGAGCCAATTCCCAACTTCCAAATACACAGGTTACTGAGTAGGCCTAAAAGTTACTGACAGTACCGTAGAGTAAACAAATTCCAGGGCCCCCTGCTGACGCAAACGGAACCATTTCATAGGTTGTGACGTTTGACATTTTCTTTTTTATATTTTTTTTATGTATGGCTTTTATTTTACTTCCTGTCATTGCCAGGTGATTGTGTGTGTTTACATGTTTTTAATGACAAATCTGTCGGGTAGGCAAGTCTGTATTGTACTGTAACTGTTACAACAGGCCTGTAGGCGTAGTCTAACTGTTTGTTACAGTAACGGAGTTATATGTTCGCTCAGATGAAATGTCTAATCGTTTAACCGTGTAGCCCTATTGATTTACTGCTGATATGATATATATTTATCTAAGAATGTATGTATTTTTATTGTTAAGTCCAACGTTTCAAAACCGACACCGAAGATAAGGACTGTCGGATGTGAACACAAGTAGACGACGTTGTGAGAGTTGTCCCCCTTGAACGCAGATTAATCCGCGCGCGTGAAATGCTATGTAAGATAGATGGCCTCAGACCACAATTAATTTCCCTCTTTGTTCTACCAAAGAAAAATCGAAATTAAAATATTCCAGAAGTTTGCAAAAAATCTGGCTTTTACATCACGTGTAGAACTATTCAAGCTGAACATACAGTGAGCTGGAAAGTACCCCATGACCGGCATTTAACAAAGTTATTAATATTTAAGTCTAACCACCCTATTATATTGTAGGAAAATCCGGAAAATCACAAAATATTACTACTCAAGCCTTATAACTCCCCGTGTCCTGCCTCACAAACAAACATGGAAATGGTGTCAAAACAAAATTCTGCCACTAGATTGAATATTGCACTATAAATCTATGCTAAAATTATGTCCATATCAGTAACAGCTAAGTCAGGAAAAAATATTTAGCAACAGTCCTGAAATTTCAATATGTACTACATTCGTGTACAACGACCCGGAAGTATAATTGTGGTCTGAGGCCAGATTTATCTTACATAGCTATCTTACATGGGCAAACTCTATCCAACATGGCGAGATATGAGAGAAATATATCTCTAATCAATACAGATATCTGTGTTAAGATTTATATCTCTAATCAATACAGATATCTGTGTTAAGATATATATCTCTAATCAATACAGATATCTGTGTTAAGGTAGATATCACTAATCAATACAGATATCTGTGTTAAGATTTATATCTCTAATCAATACAGATATCTGTGTTAAGATTTATATCTCTAATCAATACAGATATCTGTATTAAGATGTATACCTCTAATCAATACAGATATCTGTATTAAGATAGATATCTCTAATCAATACAGATATCTGTATTAAGATGTATACCTCTAATCAATACAGATATCTGTATTAAGATATATAACTCTAATCAATACAGATATCTGTATTAAGATAGATATCTCTAATCAATACAGATATCTGTATTAAGATATATATATCTAATCAATACAGATATCTGTGTTAAGATTATAAGACTCTTTCATATGTGTATATTTAGGATAGGGACATTCCACCCGAGGGGTCACAAAATGTGGTGAAACCCGAGGCTTGCCGAGGGTTTTACCACATTTTGTGATCCCGAGGGTGGAATATCCCTATCCTACATACACACATAATGAAAGAGTCTTTTTCTCTCATATCATTACCGAATTTCTGGCGAAAGTGTCCCTCAGCCATCCATTTTCTTCAATTTTTTAATTTCTTTATTTGACGTTTTTACTAAATATACTTATGATATTCTGAAAGATCATACCCTATTTTTAGCAAACGATGTTTGCACACAAATTTCATTCATTTTGTGGTTAAGTGATGAACGAATGAACAATTCGCCGATAAAAATTACCGTAACTTGACCGACTTTTACATGGCCGTGATCAAATTGTCAACATCCGAGAAAAAGAAGTTCTATCAACAATACTGAAAGCCAACGCTGAAATGAGTTTGCCAACTTCACATATAATTTGATTTGCACCTCGACATATTTAATCATTTCACAGAACACACTGTACTTTTAAATATCAAGTCAATTTTTTTTTTTATAAAATACTACGTCACTGCATGACGTCACGACTGTCATTGGAATTCCATTCATAGTTCAATGATAGTGATGTCGATCTCGATCGCCATGACGCGGCGATGTTTCGTGGCTGGTAATTTTAAATTCACTGTGATTTTGGCAACTTCGTGTGTGAACCAGCGAACAGTGACTCTATACGAGTATTCGATCTTTTCTGTGACATAGGATTATATGTGTTTAACCGGTTGTCTTGATGGAATGACGAAGGTAGGTCAGTCGATAGGCTAACGATGATCATATTGAAAGGCTAGGATGGCAGTTAGTTTTCATGGTTACTCTACACAAATATAGACTCTGAGTTACAATTGAAATAAATATTTTTTATATGAACATCGAGGGGTGTCATTTTTACCGAATGTTCGTTCATTTAAGAGCCAATTCCCAACTTCCAAATACACAGGTTACTGAGTAGGCCTAAAAGTTACTGACAGTACCGTAGAGTAAACAAATTCCAGGGCCCCCTGCTGACGCAAACGGAACCATTTCATAGGTTGTGACGTTTGACATTTTCTTTTTTATATTTTTTTTATGTATGGCTTTTATTTTACTTCCTGTCATTGCCAGGTGATTGTGTGTGTTTACATGTTTTTAATGACAAATCTGTCGGGTAGGCAAGTCTGTATTGTACTGTAACTGTTACAACAGGCCTGTAGGCGTAGTCTAACTGTTTGTTACAGTAACGGAGTTATATGTTCGCTCAGATGAAATGTCTAATCGTTTAACCGTGTAGCCCTATTGATTTACTGCTGATATGATATATATTTATCTAAGAATGTATGTATTTTTATTGTTAAGTCCAACGTTTCAAAACCGACACCGAAGATAAGGACTGTCGGATGTGAACACAAGTAGACGACGTTGTGAGAGTTGTCCCCCTTGAACGCAGATTAATCCGCGCGCGTGAAATGCTATGTAAGATAGATGGCCTCAGACCACAATTAATTTCCCTCTTTGTTCTACCAAAGAAAAATCGAAATTAAAATATTCCAGAAGTTTGCAAAAAATCTGGCTTTTACATCACGTGTAGAACTATTCAAGCTGAACATACAGTGAGCTGGAAAGTACCCCATGACCGGCATTTAACAAAGTTATTAATATTTAAGTCTAACCACCCTATTATATTGTAGGAAAATCCGGAAAATCACAAAATATTACTACTCAAGCCTTATAACTCCCCGTGTCCTGCCTCACAAACAAACATGGAAATGGTGTCAAAACAAAATTCTGCCACTAGATTGAATATTGCACTATAAATCTATGCTAAAATTATGTCCATATCAGTAACAGCTAAGTCAGGAAAAAATATTTAGCAACAGTCCTGAAATTTCAATATGTACTACATTCGTGTACAACGACCCGGAAGTATAATTGTGGTCTGAGGCCAGATTTATCTTACATAGCTATCTTACATGGGCAAACTCTATCCAACATGGCGAGATATGAGAGAAATATATCTCTAATCAATACAGATATCTGTGTTAAGATTTATATCTCTAATCAATACAGATATCTGTGTTAAGATATATATCTCTAATCAATACAGATATCTGTGTTAAGGTAGATATCACTAATCAATACAGATATCTGTGTTAAGATTTATATCTCTAATCAATACAGATATCTGTGTTAAGATTTATATCTCTAATCAATACAGATATCTGTATTAAGATGTATACCTCTAATCAATACAGATATCTGTATTAAGATAGATATCTCTAATCAATACAGATATCTGTATTAAGATGTATACCTCTAATCAATACAGATATCTGTATTAAGATATATAACTCTAATCAATACAGATATCTGTATTAAGATAGATATCTCTAATCAATACAGATATCTGTATTAAGATATATATATCTAATCAATACAGATATCTGTGTTAAGATTATAAGACTCTTTCATATGTGTATATTTAGGATAGGGACATTCCACCCGAGGGGTCACAAAATGTGGTGAAACCCGAGGCTTGCCGAGGGTTTTACCACATTTTGTGATCCCGAGGGTGGAATATCCCTATCCTACATACACACATAATGAAAGAGTCTTTTTCTCTCATATCTTTACCGAATTTCTTGCGAAAGTGTCCCTCAGGCATCCATTTTCTTCAATTTTTAATTTCTTTATTTGAAGTTTTTACTAAATATACTTGTGATATTCTGAAAGATCATACCCTATTTTTAGCAAACGATGTTTGCACACAAATTTCATTCATTTTGTGGTTAAGTGATGAACGAATGAACAATTCGCCGATAAAAATTACCGTAACTTGACCGACTTTTACATGGCCGTGATCAAATTGTCAACATCCGAGAAAAAGAAGTTCTATCAACAATACTGAAAGCCAACGCTGAAATGAGTTTGCCAACTTCACATATAATTTGATTTGCACCTCGACATATTTAATCATTTCACAGAACACACTGTACTTTTAAATATCAAGTCAATTTTTTTTTTTATAAAATACTACGTCACTGCATGACGTCACGACTGTCATTGGAATTCCATTCATAGTTCAATGATAGTGATGTCGATCTCGATCGCCATGACGCGGCGATGTTTCGTGGCTGGTAATTTTAAATTCACTGTGATTTTGGCAACTTCGTGTGTGAACCAGCGAACAGTGACTCTATACGAGTATTCGATCTTTTCTGTGACATAGGATTATATGTGTTTAACCGGTTGTCTTGATGGAATGACGAAGGTAGGTCAGTCGATAGGCTAACGATGATCATATTGAAAGGCTAGGATGGCAGTTAGTTTTCATGGTTACTCTACACAAATATAGACTCTGAGTTACAATTGAAATAAATATTTTTTATATGAACATCGAGGGGTGTCATTTTTACCGAATGTTCGTTCATTTAAGAGCCAATTCCCAACTTCCAAATACACAGGTTACTGAGTAGGCCTAAAAGTTACTGACAGTACCGTAGAGTAAACAAATTCCAGGGCCCCCTGCTGACGCAAACGGAACCATTTCATAGGTTGTGACGTTTGACATTTTCTTTTTTATATTTTTTTTATGTATGGCTTTTATTTTACTTCCTGTCATTGCCAGGTGATTGTGTGTGTTTACATGTTTTTAATGACAAATCTGTCGGGTAGGCAAGTCTGTATTGTACTGTAACTGTTACAACAGGCCTGTAGGCGTAGTCTAACTGTTTGTTACAGTAACGGAGTTATATGTTCGCTCAGATGAAATGTCTAATCGTTTAACCGTGTAGCCCTATTGATTTACTGCTGATATGATATATATTTATCTAAGAATGTATGTATTTTTATTGTTAAGTCCAACGTTTCAAAACCGACACCGAAGATAAGGACTGTCGGATGTGAACACAAGTAGACGACGTTGTGAGAGTTGTCCCCCTTGAACGCAGATTAATCCGCGCGCGTGAAATGCTATGTAAGATAGATGGCCTCAGACCACAATTAATTTCCCTCTTTGTTCTACCAAAGAAAAATCGAAATTAAAATATTCCAGAAGTTTGCAAAAAATCTGGCTTTTACATCACGTGTAGAACTATTCAAGCTGAACATACAGTGAGCTGGAAAGTACCCCATGACCGGCATTTAACAAAGTTATTAATATTTAAGTCTAACCACCCTATTATATTGTAGGAAAATCCGGAAAATCACAAAATATTACTACTCAAGCCTTATAACTCCCCGTGTCCTGCCTCACAAACAAACATGGAAATGGTGTCAAAACAAAATTCTGCCACTAGATTGAATATTGCACTATAAATCTATGCTAAAATTATGTCCATATCAGTAACAGCTAAGTCAGGAAAAAATATTTAGCAACAGTCCTGAAATTTCAATATGTACTACATTCGTGTACAACGACCCGGAAGTATAATTGTGGTCTGAGGCCAGATTTATCTTACATAGCTATCTTACATGGGCAAACTCTATCCAACATGGCGAGATATGAGAGAAATATATCTCTAATCAATACAGATATCTGTGTTAAGATTTATATCTCTAATCAATACAGATATCTGTGTTAAGATATATATCTCTAATCAATACAGATATCTGTGTTAAGGTAGATATCACTAATCAATACAGATATCTGTGTTAAGATTTATATCTCTAATCAATACAGATATCTGTGTTAAGATTTATATCTCTAATCAATACAGATATCTGTATTAAGATGTATACCTCTAATCAATACAGATATCTGTATTAAGATAGATATCTCTAATCAATACAGATATCTGTATTAAGATGTATACCTCTAATCAATACAGATATCTGTATTAAGATATATAACTCTAATCAATACAGATATCTGTATTAAGATAGATATCTCTAATCAATACAGATATCTGTATTAAGATATATATATCTAATCAATACAGATATCTGTGTTAAGATTATAAGACTCTTTCATATGTGTATATTTAGGATAGGGACATTCCACCCGAGGGGTCACAAAATGTGGTGAAACCCGAGGCTTGCCGAGGGTTTTACCACATTTTGTGATCCCGAGGGTGGAATATCCCTATCCTACATACACACATAATGAAAGAGTCTTTTTCTCTCATATCATTACCGAATTTCTGGCGAAAGTGTCCCTCAGCCATCCATTTTCTTCAATTTTTTAATTTCTTTATTTGACGTTTTTACTAAATATACTTATGATATTCTGAAAGATCATACCCTATTTTTAGCAAACGATGTTTGCACACAAATTTCATTCATTTTGTGGTTAAGTGATGAACGAATGAACAATTCGCCGATAAAAATTACCGTAACTTGACCGACTTTTACATGGCCGTGATCAAATTGTCAACATCCGAGAAAAAGAAGTTCTATCAACAATACTGAAAGCCAACGCTGAAATGAGTTTGCCAACTTCACATATAATTTGATTTGCACCTCGACATATTTAATCATTTCACAGAACACACTGTACTTTTAAATATCAAGTCAATTTTTTTTTTTATAAAATACTACGTCACTGCATGACGTCACGACTGTCATTGGAATTCCATTCATAGTTCAATGATAGTGATGTCGATCTCGATCGCCATGACGCGGCGATGTTTCGTGGCTGGTAATTTTAAATTCACTGTGATTTTGGCAACTTCGTGTGTGAACCAGCGAACAGTGACTCTATACGAGTATTCGATCTTTTCTGTGACATAGGATTATATGTGTTTAACCGGTTGTCTTGATGGAATGACGAAGGTAGGTCAGTCGATAGGCTAACGATGATCATATTGAAAGGCTAGGATGGCAGTTAGTTTTCATGGTTACTCTACACAAATATAGACTCTGAGTTACAATTGAAATAAATATTTTTATATGAACATCGAGGGGTGTCATTTTTACCGAATGTTCGTTCATTTAAGAGCCAATTCCCAACTTCCAAATACACAGGTTACTGAGTAGGCCTAAAAGTTACTGACAGTACCGTAGAGTAAACAAATTCCAGGGCCCCCTGCTGACGCAAACGGAACCATTTCATAGGTTGTGACGTTTGACATTTTCTTTTTTATATTTTTTTTATGTATGGCTTTTATTTTACTTCCTGTCATTGCCAGGTGATTGTGTGTGTTTACATGTTTTTAATGACAAATCTGTCGGGTAGGCAAGTCTGTATTGTACTGTAACTGTTACAACAGGCCTGTAGGCGTAGTCTAACTGTTTGTTACAGTAACGGAGTTATATGTTCGCTCAGATGAAATGTCTAATCGTTTAACCGTGTAGCCCTATTGATTTACTGCTGATATGATATATATTTATCTAAGAATGTATGTATTTTTATTGTTAAGTCCAACGTTTCAAAACCGACACCGAAGATAAGGACTGTCGGATGTGAACACAAGTAGACGACGTTGTGAGAGTTGTCCCCCTTGAACGCAGATTAATCCGCGCGCGTGAAATGCTATGTAAGATAGATGGCCTCAGACCACAATTAATTTCCCTCTTTGTTCTACCAAAGAAAAATCGAAATTAAAATATTCCAGAAGTTTGCAAAAAATCTGGCTTTTACATCACGTGTAGAACTATTCAAGCTGAACATACAGTGAGCTGGAAAGTACCCCATGACCGGCATTTAACAAAGTTATTAATATTTAAGTCTAACCACCCTATTATATTGTAGGAAAATCCGGAAAATCACAAAATATTACTACTCAAGCCTTATAACTCCCCGTGTCCTGCCTCACAAACAAACATGGAAATGGTGTCAAAACAAAATTCTGCCACTAGATTGAATATTGCACTATAAATCTATGCTAAAATTATGTCCATATCAGTAACAGCTAAGTCAGGAAAAAATATTTAGCAACAGTCCTGAAATTTCAATATGTACTACATTCGTGTACAACGACCCGGAAGTATAATTGTGGTCTGAGGCCAGATTTATCTTACATAGCTATCTTACATGGGCAAACTCTATCCAACATGGCGAGATATGAGAGAAATATATCTCTAATCAATACAGATATCTGTGTTAAGATTTATATCTCTAATCAATACAGATATCTGTGTTAAGATATATATCTCTAATCAATACAGATATCTGTGTTAAGGTAGATATCACTAATCAATACAGATATCTGTGTTAAGATTTATATCTCTAATCAATACAGATATCTGTGTTAAGATTTATATCTCTAATCAATACAGATATCTGTATTAAGATGTATACCTCTAATCAATACAGATATCTGTATTAAGATAGATATCTCTAATCAATACAGATATCTGTATTAAGATGTATACCTCTAATCAATACAGATATCTGTATTCAGATTTATATCTCTAATCAATACAGATATCTGTATTAAGATATATATCTCTAATCAATACAGATATCTGTGTTAAGATAGATATCTCTAATCAATACAGATATCTGTATTAAGATATATATCTCTAATCAATACAGATATCTGTATTAAGATAGATATCTCTAATCAATACAGATATCTGTATTAAGATATATATCTCTAATCAATACAGATATCTGTATTAAGATGTATACCTCTAATCAATACAGATATCTGTGTTAAGATAGATATCTCTAATCAATACAGATATCTGTATTAAGATAGATATCTCTAATCAATACAGATATCTGTATTAAGATATATATCTCTAATCAATACAGATATCTGTATTAAGATATATATCTCTAATCAATACAGATATCTGTGTTAAGATATATATCTCTAATCAATACAGATATCTGTGTTAAGATTTATATCTCTAATCAATACAGATATCTGTATTAAGATGTATACCTCTAATCAATACAGATATCTGTGTTAAGATAGATATCTCTAATCAATACAGATATCTGTGTTAAGATAGATATCTCTAATCAATACAGATATCTGTATTAAGATGTATACCTCTAATCAATACAGATATCTGTATTAAGATATATATCTCTAATCAATACAGATATCTGTGTTAAGATTTATACCTCTAATCAATACAGATATCTGTATTAAGATTTATATCTCTAATCAATACAGATATCTGTGTTAAGATTTATATCTCTAATCAATACAGATATCTGTGTTAAGATAGATATCTCTAATCAATACAGATATCTGTATTAAGATAGATATCTCTAATCAATACAGATATCTGTATTAAGATTTATATCTCTAATCAATACAGATATCTGTGTTAAGATAGATATCTCTAATCAATACAGATATCTGTGTTAAGGTAACGTAAATTGATTGCTAGTTGTTAGCTCATTATTTTGTTATAAATACCAGACGTCTGTGACTACACCAAGAAAAAAGTTAATTTAGAGTAAAAGTTGTTAGGTAGCTGTGCTGTTTCCAGTCATTGCCTGTTTCATATCATCAAACATACAAGACACTTTTTATTACTGAAACGACATGGAAAGTGAAACAGATGTTCGATATTATTCAGAATGTGTTGTATTTATTACTGTATTCGCGTTTATATTTAACAGTTCAACGCTTGTTAGATTGTATTTATTGTCGCTATAAATGCAGTCTGGGTGACAGATAAAATACGGGCGCTATAGATATGTATCTGTCACCCAGACTGCATTTATAATAACAATAAATACATTCTTACAAGCGTTTAGCTGTTGTATTTTCATTTTACTTATGTTAGAATATAACTTTTTAAAAATAAATACTTGCTGTATTTTCATCCATTTCTTTGAATGTTCATTTGAAAGAATGCCATCTTTAAATCAAATTTCTTTCTGTTATTGATTCGCAACCAAAGTACAGGACATTCATAAACAACACATTCACAAGACAAGTTTTCTTCTAATCATTTTCATTTTATTTTATTATATTTTTTTTTTAAATATTTTTTCTTTTATTCTCAAAAGAGAGTTTTCTTCTGAATATAATGACAATAATAGTTCAGTCAAACTTAAAAATAATCCAATGAACCAATTTATCTTTGACATCACTCCTTATATATCATATACCGTATACCGTACAAAGTATACATAGGCGGGTTCATTCTCACTTAGCCAACATTCTGAAATTTACCTGTATTACCTGATCAACATGTCAAATTTTACACCCGAGTGAGTTTCAGCTATAGTCTGTTCTTACTTTTCATGAAAGAAAATATGAAAATGACAAGTTGAATATGACTTATGTGATAAAGATTTAAATGAATTTATGTAGGCGACTTATCATTATAAATCTTAGATGTTTGCGGTAAATACTTAAACTATACCCAATTTTATTTAATCGAGATATATTATGAAACCTAGCTTCATATCTAATTTCAAGTTTAAATTGTAATTTTAATGATATCATCTAGATGTATTAACAAGTACAATTGTCTTTAATCGCTGTTACTTAAATCTTTGTGTACGTATTTATTTATTTTATAAAAAAAAAAAAAAATTACGAAAAGAAACCAAATTAAATCTATTCCGTTCGTTCCAGTTCTTATAAAATTATATCAAACCAGCAGTGGGTGTGTTTCTTAATGAAATAAAACAATGTTGTTGTGAAGAATTTTGTGCTATTCCAACTACCATTGATGAGGTGATGTTAGTGAGATGGCACCACAAATGTCTGTATACACAATGTAATGTCAGGCCTGAAACTACACAATTTAAATTATTTACCCTCTGTTGTACGGTTTTCCAAAACTTTCCTTTTTGCCGTGTGAAACTCTTAAGATGGAAACACATGTTAAAGACTTAGGTGTATGGCTCACTCAAAATTTTTACTTTTCATTACATGTTTAATAAGTGGTTGGTAAGGCCATGCCAATGTTTGGATTTTTAAAACGTACTTGCAGGCCATTTACAAACATTTCTGTTACGTGATATACACGTCTCTATTTAAATCAAAATTAAACTATAATGGTCTATCTTACTTCCAAATGTGTACACAATTCAACTTTCCTAGTCTGGAATGTAGACGTAAATTCATATAGTTTAAATGTTTATTCAAATCTGTACATAGCCTGCTTTATTGAACTTTGTAGTTATTTCACAGGAGACATTCAATTTTTAGTTCCACATCGGTTTTTAAGGTTGAGTAGCTCAACTCTGTTGTATCCTTGTAAATGCAGGATTAATGTAAAATAATGTAGTGTCCAAATTAACTACCTTGGGCATGTTTCTGACAGGTTTTAGCGTCTTACTTGAAAGATTTAAGTTGGACATGGAGATTTGTTTTTAGAATTAGGTTTTTTACTGTTCATAACATGATTGTCTAGTTGATATTTATTTAGGACATTAATTCTATTTTACATGTGTATGCTCTTTATAAGGGGCCGCGGTGGCCGAGTGGTTAAGGTGTCCCAACACTTTATCACTAGCCCTCCACCTCTGGGTTGCGAGTTCGAAACCTACGTGGGTCAGTTGCCAGGTACTGACCGTAGGCCGGTGGTTTTTCTCCGGGTACTCCGGCTTTCCTCTACCTCCAAAACCTGGCACGTCCTTAAATGACCCTGGCTGTTAATAGGACGTTAAACAAAAACAAACAAGTATGCTCTTTATATACGGTATTTGTTCTTACTATGCATTTGATTTTATCTTATGATATATTTTATTAATTTGTTATCAGATCTGTAATTGGACCTTTTGGTCTGTTGAACTTGAAATGAATAAGAAATAACTCAATAGAATTAGATCACAATGGCATACTCATTAAAGTTTGAAGTTTTATGAAGCAGTCTATAGCCTTACCTGTAATTATCTCCTATTGTTCTACCTTTCACACATAGTCTCACTTGGCCAACAAAATACCTTACCTGTATACCTCAAAATTCAGAATGTTGGCTAAGTGAGAAGACACCCCTAGGCGATTGACATCACTAATGAATACACAGAGTTATTGTTTAATATCATACGGTATTGTTATAAGGGAGAAAGGGAGATGAAATGAACGAAAGAGAAGCTGATAATAGGACAGAAATGAGACGAAAGCACGGGGCATAACCTGATGCGGGGGGTTACTGATGTAGTCACCCACATCCAATATGGCGGAGGGCGGAAACGGCGAGTATTAACTGATGTGAATTATAAAGGTTCTTCAACTTTATATAGCATTCTGAGTAAGTGTATCGATACTGGGTTCAATATAAATGTAATCTGAAGCGATGAGTTACCAATAATTGGTGTAATTAAGCTGATATTAACATCGTACGTTTTAACATGATGACGGTAACTGTGAGTCTATGATGCGGGTATCTGATAAGGTAATATGAACAATGATGCGAGTAACTGATAAACTGAAACAGTAACTGCATATGATGAGGTTATTGTAGGGAAATTACAAACATACAAATCACGTTCCTTATAGTGAATATAAATCTGGATATACATGTAGATAGATGAGCACGCTCGGCGTTGTTTATAATGAATTCGGTATATAAACTTGTACACGTCATGATTATACCTATCATTTATGATCGAGACAACACATCCCCGTCCCCAGGAGATCATTTCAACAAACAACGGTATAATAATTACAATACATTCGTATTGTATACATGTACTTACGCATATCAATGTATTACATACTATATACAGTGACTGACCAAGCTATCGTTTATACATCGTAATTAATGCGTATAGATACACTAATTGTAGTACAGGTTGTGACACGGAATAGAAACTAATTGTCCCGTCTGAATACACAATTGTTGCAGTTCAGCAATTCTTAAAACAATGGGATAATCATTATGATTTAAAAAAAAATGTAATCGAAATGCAATTAAAGCGTTATGAAGGTACATACAATATATGTAGTATAATAGCGAGATAGTACGAGTACAAATCATAACAACAGAATAAAAGTATATGCTTTCCAACATTTGTTTTCCTCTTGGAGAATATTGAAGCAAATGGTTTACTGAATTATACATTGATTCTAATGCGTTTTCGATTTAAATGAATTTATACAAACCAGTTACCCTCATCATCACCCGCAGATACCCGCATCATCGCCTTTTGGACATTCTCAGTCACCGTCATCATGCCAAAACTTACGATGTTAATATCAGCTTAATTACACCAATTATCGGTAACTCATCGCTTCAGATTACATTTATATCGAACCTACTATCGATACGCTTACTCAGGACGCTATATAAAGTTGAAGAACATTAATAATTCACATCAGTTAATACTCGCCGTTTGGATGTGGGTGACTATATTTACCCGCATCAGGTTATCCACCGTGAACGGGAAAGAAAAGTTGAGGACAGATATCAAAGCAGGCATATTATGGCAAGAAATGAGTTAGATACTGATGTAGGTTAAATCCTAGGATAGTTACTGAATAAATGAAATTTTAATAGGGGAAAAATATCATGTAATCAGCCTCATTTGCATAATGTTTTAGGCAATATCTATTAGTTTGATCATTTTCTTCAATTCATTTAGAAAATATGGACATCGGTCACCTTTACCATATGAAATATATTTTTGAACCAAATAGTTTTCTTTTATTAATTTACTAGAGCCACAACAGAGAGAGAGAGAGCACTAGCGGATCCAGGGGGTGGGGGTGGTCCTGGGGGTCAGGACCCCCCCCCCCCCTGGATCCGGGCATGGAGAGTACCATGTAAGCTCTGGTTCTGTAGGTATTAGACTTATTTAGATGAGCGAAGTCATGTTCATTACGATTTCAAATACCTGCATTATTAATCATTCCAATTAACAATGTTTCTTTATAAATCGGTAATGTAATTACTAGTATGTTTAACAACCTCTCAAGACTTGACAGAAACCTGTGAACCTCCTCACATTCCCTGACCTTGACCTCTGAACCTCCTCACATTCCCTGACCTTGACCTCTGAACCTCCTCACATTCCCTGACCTTGACCTCTGAACCTCCTCACATTCCCTGAACATTTCCACGATTGTTTCCCTTATCCTTGTCCATTTCTCTTCATTATTGTCAAATGTATTCTCCATTTCTGCTGGTCAGTTATTCCTGGAATGACCAGGAGAACACTAACTAAGTCATGTGATTTGATGGACAATTGTGCAGGATAATTACCAACTTCTGCTATTGGCGTCGAAAAAATGTCGTATGCATAATTAGAAAATATGTATATTTGATTATTATAATCTCAGTTTTTGTTATTTACACAGAAACACGAACGCCCCCCACAAAGAAAAGAAAAAAAATCACGTGGTGAACTTTTCACGTCCGGGAATCGAACCCCGGCCACTTCTGTGAAAGACAAGTGTGTTACATGTACCAAAGTGCCTCCCAACCTTTCAATCATATTTATAATATAATATATTTGTAGTTATTGTAATGTTCGTAGTGTGTACACAGTACTGTTTCATAATAAATGTACAACATGACGAAAATGAAACACAATAATATATACATATGTATCTATAACAGTATAAGCAAGTGCTGTAAAAAGCATATCCCAACCGAGGGTGTTAAAACTACAACCTCTGAGGATGGATACAATTACTGTAGCAGTAGTGCTCATGGCCATTTACAAATGTAGATTAAAGTGTAGTGTTAGTACACTGTATAAACCTACATTCGCACAGAACAATCATACAGGAAGGCCAATTGGGGCTTAGTGGACCTTTGATTACACGGCGGTACGTATTCGTACCTGTGTTTGAAAATAAACGCACATTCTTCTTGCTTGCAAAAACCTTTCACTTTATATCAAAGAAAATCGATTTTACCAGGTGTACATATTTTCTACACATGTTATATATCACTGCAAACATCTAATGATGGACAATTTTTATTATAAAAAATCAAAATCAGAAAATTCTAAATATTTACATATTAATTTTGTTTCAAAAGTTTAAAATAAAGTCCCGGTATGTAATAAATTCTAATTCGTTCCCAGGTAAGTATGTAGGAGGTAACTCTTGATTTGTCTCCTCAGGTAGACTAAGTACAGTTCACCCCTCCCCAGTATAGTTATACTAATCCCTGTCCAAGCCAGTACCTCTAACCCCGGTAATTATCGCCGCCGGACACTCCTACTGCTGAATTAAAAGGTTACGAAATATTCTCCGAACCCGATGTATTATTGGTAATTCCTATTTTTAACATTTTATTTCATATTAACGGGATTTTTTTTTTCATTCCTTTTTAAAAAATTTCAAAATCAATTCCATATGATAGATGTTCTTGATTGTAGTACTGTAGTACCTGTAAAGAAATGTATATTTTATCCACAAAATAATGCAATACTCAAGAAATAAATTACAAGGTTTTCCGGGGTTTCTTTGCCGTTTTTCTATTAGAAAGATGTAGATCTCAGAACTAAACAGTACATGGTAGAATAGAAATAATCAACTTTGACTCATGAACTGTTGCAGGATATACAACTCGGACTCGGATATTTTGCAATTTTAATTAATAACTCAGGTCTGCGGCCTTCGTTATTAATTTAATTGCAAACTATCCTCGTACTCGTGGTATATCCTGCACAATACACGAATCATCGTTAATTATTTCTTAAATAACACATACACGGTAGTATAATAACACATGTACACTGTAGTATAATAACACATGTACATTATAGTATAATAACACATGTACACTATAGTATAATACCACATGTACACTGTAGTATAATAACACATGTACATTATAGTATAATAACACATGTACATTATAGTATAATAACACATGTACACTGTAGTATAATAACACATGTACATTATAGTATAATAACACATGTACACTATAGTATAATAACACATGTACATTATAGTATAATAACACATGTACATTATAGTATAATAACACATGCACATTATAGTATAATAACACATGTACATTATAGTATAATACCACATGTACACTGTAGTATAATAACACATGTACATTATAGTATAATAACACATGTACACTGTAGTATAATAACACATGTACATTATAGTATAATAACACATGCACATTATAGTATAACAACACATGTACACTGTAGTATAATAACACATGTACACTGTAGTATAATAACACATGTACATTATAGTATAATAACACATGTACATTATAGTATAATAACACATGCACATTATAGTATAATAACACATGTACATTATAGTATAATACCACATGTACACTGTAGTATAATAACACATGTACATTATAGTATAATAACACATGTACATTATAGTATAATAACACATGCACATTATAGTATAATAACACATGTACACTATAGTATAATAACACATGTACATTATAGTATTATAACACATGTACATTATAGTATAATAACACATGTACATTATAGTATAATAACACATGTACATTATAGTATAATAACACATGTACACTGTAGTATAATAACACATGTACATTATAGTATAATACCACATGTACACTGTAGTATAATAACACATGTACATTATAGTATAATAACACATGTACATTATAGTATAATAACACATGTACATTATAGTATAATAACACATGTACACTGTAGTATAATAACACATGTACATTATAGTATAATAACACATGCACATTATAGTATAATAACACATGTACATTATAGTATAATACCACATGTACACTGTAGTATAAAAACACATGTACATTATAGTATAATAACACATGTACATTATAGTATAATAACACATGTACACTGTAGTATAATAACACATGTACACTGTAGTATAATAACACATGTACATTATAGTATAATAACACATGTACATTATAGTATAATAACACATGTACATTATAGTATAATAACACATGTACATTATAGTATAATAACACATGTACATTATAGTATAATAACACATGTACATTATAGTATAATAACACATGTACACTGTAGTATAATAACACATGTACATTATAGTATAATAACACATGTACACTGTAGTATAATAACACATGTACATTATAGTATAATAACACATGTACACTGTAGTATAATAACACATGTACACTGTAGTATAATAACACATGACACTGAAGCGTTTAACATTCCCTCGAACGCGTTCACCCTGCGTTTGTGTTCCTTTCGTTTTTTTTCGTTTGCGCTTCGTTTCGTGGAGCGTTTTTCGTTTGCGTTTTGCGTTCGTTTGCGTGCGTTTGCGTTTTTCGTTTGCGTTTTGCGTTCGTTTGCGTGCGCTTGCGTTTTGCGCTTCCATTCGTTTGCGTTTCGTCTGCCGGATGTAATTCCCTGTTAGAATTAAGAACCGTTGAGTACGCATGCGCTTGTAAAACTAAAAGTGGAGCCAGCTGCTGGTGTGGCACGACGATTATCCGTCTTCGGGAAAACCTCGATATCTTTTTAGCTACATGTTCACTAATGGAGGGCAGCAGTTCGAATTCGGCCAGTAGCGTTACCTTAAATGATATATTCCAACAACTACAGAATCAGAAAGGCGAAATTAAGGAATACTTGGACAATAGGTTGTCTGAAATTCAGAACGGGAGAAACGTTTCTAAAGACATTAAAAAATTGAAGGAGGACAAAAGTATCACGTGGAAAAGTGAAGGGAATAAGCAACAGTATTCCTTTAATTCGGACCTTCTGGAGGAAGTTACACAAGCGTTATGGGTTGTTGACAATAGTAAGTTTTAATATTGTTCTGAAATTCTGAGTCGAGTGTCGGAAAAGATTAATAAAAGGAACAAGCTTATCAGTATAGCAGAAAGTTCTGAGGCAGGTTGGGGGACAGTCAAAGAATATGTAGCTAACCCTCTTGCTAGCGATTCAGATGACGACAAGAAAATTTCTCGTGCTGAGAACAAAGCAGTGAAAAGGTTGAAAGAAAAACAGAAAAAGAAGAAGGATGTTTTTCTCAACAGGCAGAGGTCCAAGTATGGGTATCAAGGTCCCAGTTTTGCGGCGGGGTCTCCAAGTCAGATTTCTACTGTGCGTCATTCTGACGGGAGTAATCTTTTTCGTGGCCAACGAGGAAATCAGGGAGCATGATACGCCTGTGGGGACTTCCGACACTTTCGGAAAGACTGCCCAATCATCAACAAGTCGGCCGGACAGTCCAGGACTGGGACATAGGGACATAGAGACCACAGAGGGTCAAGTCATTAAAGATAAGTACACAAATAATATGTCAAGTAGTGATTGTACAGGAGTCTGTGATTCAGGAGATCTCACGAAGGACTTTTTTGTATATGAGCAAGGGCAGGCTGACATTTTAGTTAAAAGTAGATTAAAAAATAACATTGAATACTGGAAGAACATTGGTTGTTCAGAATTTGTTTTAGATGTGATTAGTTTAAATTGTATTTTATTTGTGATTCGATACAACATGTAGTACAGCAACATAAATGAAAATGATCGGATTCAGAAACAAGTACAGTGTACTTACAATGTATATTAATCTGTCTCCATAAAGATGTGATTGATACTTGGTATAAAATTCCTTTTTATTCGGAACCAAACAAGGGAGAATTTAAAAATAACGTTTCGGCGTTGAAACATGCAGGGTTTGTGGAGAAGGCTATTTTTGATTTAGAAAAACGTAAATTGATAGAGAGATGTGAGGAATTGCCATATATCACAAATCCATTGACTGTATCGGTTCAGAGCAGCGGTAAAAAGCGTTTAATTTTAGATTTGAGAGAAGTCAACAAACATTTATGGAAACAATCTGTAAAAAATGACGATTTACGCACGGCTTTGGTGTATATAGAAAAATAGGGTTGGTTAATTAAATTTGACATACATTCGGCGTATCATCACATAGATATATTTCCACCTCATACCAAATTTCTTGGTTTTTCTTGGACATTTGGTTCTAAGAAGGTATATTTCAAATTTTTAGTGTTACCATTTGGTCTATCTACCGCTCCATATATTTTTACTAAAGTAACCAGAGCGCTCATTAAAAAATGGAGAGGTGAGGGTTTACAGATTTTGATGTATTTGGATGATGGATTGTGTCATAATACTGACAAGTTGAAGCTATTAGAACAGAGTTCTAAAGTGAAAAGTGATATTATTGAGTCGGGTTTTGTGCCCAAAGCAGACAAGTCCATGTGGGATCCTGTCCAGTGTATGACTTTTCTCGGTGTAGATATCGATACTTTAGTGGGGATTTTATCTATACCGCAGAGACGAGTAGAGAAAGCACGCGTGTGCGTTTTTGATATGTTGAATGTTATTCAGAGTGGCAGGTCAGTTCATGTTAAAACTTTAGCGAGTTTTGTTGGTCACATTATGTCCATGAGTATAGTTCTGGGTAATATTACTCAGCTGATGGCAAAATGTATCAGTATGTGTATCTTACAAGCCAAGTCGTGGAATGACAGAATTTTTGTGGATGAAAATGCTGTAGCTCAGATGCAATTCTGGGTTAATCATATCAATTGTATCAACTCTAGAGACATTCAGTATTGTCCACAGTGCAATAGAATAGTTTATTCGGATGCTAGTGGCATAGGGTACGGTGGATATTGTGTGGAGTCTCAAGTGGGCGGGGCACACGGAGTTTGGACTGAGAACGAGGCAGGTCAGAGTTCGACGTTTAGGGAATTGACAGCTGTATATCGAGTGTTATGTTCTCTTGTTAATGAATTGAGAGGAACTCGGGTTAAATGGTTTTCAGATAACCAGGGCGTGGTTTCAATTGTTCAGAAGGGGAGCATGAAATCATCTCTGCCAAATGTAGCACTTGATATGTTTAAGCTCATGCTAGAAAATCATATTTCATTGGAAATGGAATGGATCCCCAGAGAGGAAAATGTGTGAGCTGATTTTATCAGTAAAATTGTTGATGTTGACGATTGGGGTGTGAGTGAAAGTATTTTCCAGTTTTTGGATGACCTTTGGGGTATATTTGAGGTGGACTGGTTTGCCTCCTGGTACAACAGTAAGGTGTCTACATTTTATTCTAGGTATTGGAATCCAGGGTCCACTGGTATTGACGCCTTTTCGGCTAGTTGGTCCGGTTTGAATGGATGGTTTGTTCCTCCAGTGTATCTCATTTCGAGAGTTATGCGCTATATGCAAATGTGTAAAGCATATGGCACGCTTGTCATTCCTTTTTGGAAGTCTGGTAGGTTTTGGCCCTGTGTGTGTCCGGACGGACGAAACTTTATAGTGGGGATTAGGGAATACAGATTCTTACAGAGAAATTTTTTTATACCCCTTCTCGATCAGGAAAGGGTATATTCGGACATGTATATTTGGCATTTCCTATGCTTGCATTACGTGTTGATTTTCGATAATCAGGCACGTACACATGTGTAAATAGGTTCATATGGACATTTTATGTACAGTTTTTTGTTTTGATTCATAGTATTTTCTTTGACATTATACCATTTTTGGTGAGAATCTTATTATAAGATTTATCTGATTAGCAGTTTATATTGTCGCAGTACCGGTGTTCGGTGTTATGACTGACAGTTATGATATTTGTATTATACATACCGTTTTGCGGTGTTACCGGTTTTCGGTGTTATTATACCGTTTTTCGGTGTCATGACAGACAATTATGGTAATTGTATATACCGACTTTCGGTTTTTATTTTTTCGCATGATTGGTTTGATCGATTCTGTACCGGTTTTTCGGTGATAAGTTCATTCATTTTAACTGATCTTACGGTATTTACATGTATATACATTATGAAGGTATTGTCAACGTTTTTTCTTTATTTTTGGATATTATTCCTATCACAATACAATTTAAGTTTCGCTATTTGTGTACAAGTGTACAATATAATATATTTTCATGTTGAATACTTATTTTGGAATATTTTTGTTTTTTTATTTTTACGTTTAGTGGCACATCCTTGGAAAGATGAATACGATATGGTTCCGGATCATCTAAAAGACTTTGCGTTGACGGTTCCACAATTACTACAGGGGTGTAAAGCAGGCAGTACAGTTAGGAAATACTGCCATGGTTTTTTACGATGGAAAAAGTGGGCGTGTCAAAATGGTTTTGAGGAAGAGGATATTTTTCCGACTAAACCTTTCATCTTGTGTATATATTTATCATATTCGGTTAAAAAGAACGGTAATGTTGGAAGTTTAACTGACGCTTTATACGGCATTAGATGGGCACACAATATCGTGGATAAAACATCTCCCACTGATTCTTTACTTATAAAAAAATGTTTTCGAGGGAGCTAAGCGATTATCGGCGAAACCTGTCAGGAAGAAGGAACTTATCACAGTTACTATTTTGAATAATGTATATGACACGTTTTTTGATAGGAAATATTTATATAATCAAAGAATTTTAACAATGTGTTTATTTGCATACTCAGGTTTTATGAGAAGTGCTGAAGTGTTAGCTTTACGGAGGTCGGATATCCAGATACGCAAAACACATTTAGAATTTTTCGTGGAGCGGTCCAAAACAGACGTATACAGAGATGGTGCATGGATTCTCGTGAGCAGAACGGAGTCGCGTTTGTGCCCAGTGTGTAATTTTGAAATTTATTCAGAGTTGTCTGGGATAAGTGATGATTCCGAGGAGTTTGTTTTTCGTAATGTCACGAAACAGGGCGAGAAGTATGTTTTACGGAAGGCTAATAAGCCGATGTCCTATTCGCGATTTAGAGAGCATTTTATAGAAGTGTTTAATGATTTTGTGGCGGATATTAAATGTTATGGTTTACACAGTCTTCGTGCAGGTGGAGCTTCAGCTGCGGCTAATTGTGGTATTCCAGACAGGATGTTTAAACGTCATGGGAGATGGAAATCCGAAACCGCGAAAGACGGCTACATTAAAGACAATTTTGACGAACGTTTAAGTGTTTCTCAACATCTGAATTTATGATCGTTTTATTAGAAATGTGACTATGTGCGTATCTTGGTTTAGATATATATATTCAAATTTATGAAATATTTTCCGGATTTTCCCCCGTTCTTTGAGTTCATCAGTTAGTCAGTGCCTATGTCGCTGGGAAATACAACTTTTGTGTTTTGTGTTCTTTATCCTATTGGATAGTTTAGAAGAGAAATATAATTTCAACCGGTTGACGGTAGGAATTAGAATGTAATTATTTTCTCTTCGGGATGAGGTACGCCAATAGGTGGCGTTACTGGTATTTGCACGTCCAAATCGGGCAAGGTATAGCCTATACGTGTCATTCAGGCGACACAGGTATACCAGATCACACGTAAATTTTAAACTTTTAAGGATAATTTTCATATGGTGTATAATAACACAGTATAGGTTAGGTTAGGGTAGGAGTTGTGTGTGTGAAGTATGTTATTTTGTAATAGATGTATTGTCATTTGACAATAAATTAGTCAGTGCCTATGTCGCTGGGAAATACACATCAGTTAGTCAGTGCCTATGTCGCTGGGAAATACATCTTTTGCGTTTGTATCCTATTGGATAGTTTAGAACATATGGATTCATCGCTGTGTTAATGGTTAATTAGCGGAATTGGGAAAAAAATATTAGTCCGAATCTTAGTGAACAAGTTATTTGTTTTGACAATTTGTTTTGTTAATATAATACTTTTACAATTTTCTTGTTTCAATATCCCATGGCTGTAATACGATTGCAGAAAATCGGACCAAATTTCTAACCAGTTGCTGCAGTTTCTTATTTGTGTACGGCCTGAGCGATTCTGACTTTTTATTAGTTTTTATAAATACTTTATACCTATATCCGTTAACATATTTTGACATATTTACCCGGTAACGTTCTGATAAACTTCTAAATACGCAGACATATATATATCACATGTACATGTATATCAATTTCATATATACATCTTTGCGAATATAATGGGACACATCAGAGACTCAATTTACGTCCGTAAACACTTGTGTATCTTACAATATTTTTGTTGAATACAACGAGATACACATTTAATCACACATTTTTATATCGTGTACAGTAGCAGATTGATAATTTTCTGAACAGCACGTACATGTATATATAGTGTAACATTTTGACGATTTTAATATAAAGGTCTCTGGTCGAGTGAACAAGATAATGTAATTAATGTCATCTTGACCAGCAGAGGTTGTGTATTGTAACTGGCTAGGGCAGTGACAAAATCAGATTCATTCAACAATAACATAGTACATGCATTTCTGCTTCTTATGAAATTTTCTCTTCACAAATGGACGACGGACATCCAAACGGTAACAAATTCAGGCTGTACCGTGGATAATTAAAGAAGTGGATATCGATGGCAAGGACACAACGTCATACATCGACCCCCCAAACAAAAATCAAATTTAAAATATCTGTCGAAAGTACCAGTGTTAAATATTATCTTATATTTTTTGTATTTTTTTGTATTTTTGTCTTCTTACTCGATGCATTACTGTTGTCAAATATTCAAATATGTCAGACGCGGATCCGGGGGGGGGGGGGGGGGGGGGGGGTAAGTAAGTTACTTTGAACCCCAACTATGTATAACGTAATATCAATCATACGTAAGGTGTTGATATCGAGTCTACTGTGCTTAATTAATAAGCATCTTAAGTATTTGATTGCTCAAAGCCCGGGACCGTACCTGTACCCGAACCAGATCTAACGATTTGATAAGGGCTGGAGGCGTTGGTTAGAAAGGTACTCTACGAGGTTCACTTTTTGTCAGTTCCGAGTTGCGAGTTGCAAAATGCGAGTTGCGAGTTGCAAAATGCGAGTTGCGAGTTACAAAGTGCGAGTTGCAAAATGCGAGTTGTGAGTTACAAAGTGCAAGTTGCAAGTTACAAAATACAAGTTGCGAGTTACAAAGTGCGAGTTGCGAGTTTTAAAATGCGAGTTGCGAGTTACCAAATGCGAGTTGCGAGTTACAAAATGCGAGTTGCGAGTTACCAAATGCGAGTTGCGAGTTACAATATGCGAGTTGCAAGTTGCGAGTTGCGAGTTGCAAAATGCTAGTTGCGAGTTACAAAATGCGAGTTGCGAGTTGCAAAAGTCGAAGTGCGAGTTGCAAAATGCGAGTTGCGAGTTACAAAATGCGAGTTGCGAGTTGCAAAATGCGAGTTGCGAGTTGCAAAATGCGAGTTGCGAGTTACAAAATGCGAGTTACAAAATGCGGGTTGCGAGTTACAAAGTGCGAGTTGCGTGTTGCAAAATGCGAGTTGCGAGTTACAAAATGCGAGTTGCGAGTTGCAAAATGCTAGTTGCGAGTTACAAAATGCGGGTTGCGATTTACAATATGCGAGTTGCGAGTTGCAAAATGCGAGTTGCAAAATGCTAGTTGCGAGTTACAAAATGCGAGTTGCGAGTTACAAAATGCGAGTTGCGAGTAAGAAAGTGCGAGTTACAAAGTGCGAGTTGCGAGTTACCAAATGCGAGTTGCGAGTTACAAAATGCGAGTTGCGAGTTGCAAAATGCTAGTTGCGAGTTACAAAATGCGGGTTGCGATTTACAATATGCGAGTTGCGAGTTGCAAAATGCTAGTTGCGAGTTACAAAATGCGAGTTGCGAGTTACAAAATGCGAGTTGCGAGTAACAAAGTGCGAGTTACAAAGTGCGAGTTGCGAGTTACCAAATGCGAGTTGCGAGTTACAAAATGCGAGTTGCGAGCTACAAAATGTGAGTTGCGAGTTACAAAATGCGAGTTGCAAAATGCGAGTACTGGTGTGCACGGAATAGATTTTATTTGGTTTCTTTTCTAAATCCGTCATTTTGTAAAAAATAAATAAATAAATAAATAAATAAATTCGAACACACATATTAAGTAACAGTGATTAAAGACAATTGTACTAATACATCTATTATTAAAAGCACAATTTAAGTTTGAAACTAGAGATGAAGCTAGGTTTCATAATATATGTCGATTAATAGCTTACATAAATTCATAAAGTCATATTCAGCTTGTCATTTTCATTTTCTTTCATGAAAAGTAAGAAAAGACTATAGCTGAAACTCACTCAGGTGTAAAATTTGACATGTTGGCCAGGCCTCTCGATATTTTCTTGGAGCATCGAAGTTTTCCAGTAACTTGGCCACAGGGGGTGACATGGGTTGGACGTCAACTACCACGAAACAGACTATAAACGTTTTAAGATTGTATTTAAGAATACAAAATACGGAAAGTGATAGGACATTGAGTAAAATTCATAAATTTGGTCTCTCTGTAATTCTTGGGATTCGCGGGTTCATAATCTAATAGTAAAGGCTAATTTAGTGGATATTATTGAGAGATAGGTAGAGGATATGTATTTCCCAGAATGCAATATTCCAAGATGTCTGCCGGAAGTCAGACATCTTGGAATATTGCATTCTGGGTAATAAAAATACCCCATATACCACTACCATTCTCTCTACTGTATCTTTGTTTCAAATACAGAAGTAACATACATTGTACCTTTCTTTAGCTGCATTTTCTTGAGATTTTATCTTTTCAGGTTCTTTTTTGACATCTTCTTTCAATATCTGTTGTTGATGATTCATGGCTAGCCGGGTTGGTTTTCATGACGTTATTGACTTTCGGTATGCTAGTATATAAGACTCTATCATATGTGGTCATGTAGGATAGGGATATTCCACCCGAGGGTTTTACCACATTTTGTGACCCAGATGGTGCAATATTCCTATCCTACATGAACCACATATGATTGAGTAATTTTCTCTCATTCCCCAACCTAAAATATGCAAAAATAGGCACTATCTGTCGATAGCTTTCTCAGATAGACGCCATTTTTTCTCAATCCAAACTTTTTTCTACTGCATATAATAAAAAAAGAACAGCGCCAATCGATTTACCATACCCCATAGCGAAGCCAAATCACTTCAGGACGTTATTGACTTTCGGTATGCTAGAATATTATGTAAATGGCTAGCCGGGTTGGTTTTCATGACGTTATTAACTTTCAGTATGCTAGTATAGTATGTATGTAAATGGCTAGCCGGGGTTGGATTTCATGACGTTAATGACTTTCGGCATGCTAGTATAGTATGTAAATGGCTAGCCGGGTTGGTTTTCAAGTCTTTATTTATCATTTTTGTCATGATTTTGTCATGTTTTGTCATGATTTTGTCATTTTTGTCATAATTTTGTCATGTTTTGTCATGTTTTGTCATGATTTTGTCATGGTTTTGTCATGATTTGTCATTATTCTTCTGAGAGGCCTAACATTCTTCAATTACAGTTGTCTTGGAGATTCTATGATGTATACCAGAAAAACATGGCAGCCATTACAATAGAATTCTGATTGAAATACAAGAATTCAAATGACCCTGATGTTTTGAAAGGTGAAGTAAAAGTTTGATCAAATCTATTTTTGGAATAAGGCGGTTAAAATGAATCCTTTGTTCTAAGGAAAAAGTTGCCAACAAGTGTATAAAAGGAATCATCTTACGGGAAATATGTATCATTTCTATGATGTTGTCAAATTCAGCATACACCATGTTAAAAATCATTCAGTCTCCAATCAAATTTGACCTGAGGTGGAAACTGAGAAAAAGCAAAAGCTGGATATCATTGATAATGTGCATCAAAACAAAAAATGATTATTGGGAAGTAATAAATGATGTAGACCATACATGTTTACGTGGAAAATTAGTTTGTGAAATATTTACCAAAGATTTATGTGAAGTGCAAAGAACCGATTCATTTCTTTAACAAATTGAACTGTTAGTAGTACATGAAAAGGTATAAAAAGAGTTGCAATGAATATATGAATAAGAAAAAAATTTGTCAAAAAAGCAGAAAGATTTTCTGAATAAGATATGGTATGATCCAAAACATGTGTTGGGTTTCTTCGGCCCCAAAAGGTTGTATGCGGGTATAAAAAAGAAAGGCAAATTAAAGATAAGTCTATCACAGGTCACTGCTTGGTTGCAGAATCAAGATCCTTATAGTGTAAGAAGAAAAGTTAGACACAAAACACCAAAAGTCAAAACTCCTTTGGTGAGTGTGGATTACATGTGGGATGCTGATTTAGCAGATGTCTCCAATATCAAAGACTATAATGAAGGCATCACTTTCTTACTAGTTGTTGTGGATCATTTTTCACGTTATGCTTGGGTACTCCCCCTTAAAAACAAGAAGGCTACCACAGTGTTGGAGGCTTTCAAAAAGATATTTGCAGAACGTCAGCCCATCATCATCAGATCAGATCATGGAAAAGAGTTATTAAACAATGCATGTTACAAAGTCCATGAATTCCGTCGGGGGTGGCATCAGAAATGGACAGATGAAATATTCATAGTCTCTCACAGATATTACAGAGGAAGTGTTTTGGTTTATAAAGTCAACGATATGATGATTGGTGAACTGATAGAGGGGGTTTTCTACGCTCAAGAATTACAAAAGGTCTACAAATCAAAAGAAGAAAAAATAGAAGAAGTCTTAAAAGTTGAGAGAGTCAAAGGAAAGAAATTAGCGTTGATTAGATGGCTAGGATGGCCAAAAAAATGTGATTCCTGGATAGATTATGATGACATTGAAGTGCCCATAAAAACTATAAATAAGCTGAAAAAACACCAAAATAAAGAAAACCATGGCTTACGTGTGTCAATTTTTTTTCTATCACTTACACGTTGAAAAACTCTTTGGATCAACATATCAGAAGAAAACATTTCAAAGATCTACGTGAAATACCGTGCTCATCACGTTACCCCCCAGTACCTAGAGGACATTTCTTGCCCTGGAAAAATCCCTTTACCTGTATGATAGTAGGTCCAACAGGAAGTGGAAAAACAACGTTTGTGAAGAGGTTTATAGACAACATTCAACAGATGATGACTCCCATACCGGATAAAATCCTGTGGTGTTATGGAGAATATCAAACAATCTATGGTTTCATTGACAAAGTAGAGTTTCATGAGGGTTTACCTGATCTAATGGAACTAGACACGTCTGTGAATAATTTGATAGTGATAGATGATTTGATGTCTGAAGTTAACTCTGACGTGACGTCATTATTCACCAAAAAGAGTCATCATTGCAACATCGGCGTCATGTATATAGTTCAGAATTTATTTTGTCAGAGTAAAAAACATAGAGACATCAGTTTAAATACTCATTACATTGTTTTGATGAAAAATCCTAGAGATTCGTCACAGGTCAGGTGTTTGTCTCAGCAGATGTTTCCAAGTAAAACTTTACTGATGGAAGCCTACAAGGATGCTACTCGTCATCCTCATTGATATCTGTTAGTAGATTTGAAACAAAACACTCCTTCAGATCTCAGATTACGTACATGTATATTTCCTAGAGAGTATCAGTTTGTGTATGTCCCCTAAAAACTTATATATATATGCTTCATGGAAGGTAGATGTTGTTTGACGAAGATGTCTTCATATCTGGAGAAACATTGTAAAGACTTGGAGTATTTTGCCAAGCTGAACCTTCTATACGCAAAGCCATCCTAGAGAAAGCCAGTACAAGTTTCATATACTGTTTAAGTGAGTGCATACAAAACATTCTACAGGCAAAGCAAAAGAAACGGTTGTCTCGTCCCAAACAAAAGTGTAGACAATTATTGAAATCTCCGTTCAAAACTAAAAAACGTATCATTCAACAAGGAGGATTTTTACCTGCCATCACACCCATCTTACTACCCTTGGCAACACAAGTCCTGTCCGGTCTATTTAAAAGTTGAAAAAAAAAAAAATACTGGACATGCAAGGTCCCAACACCAACTTCAGACCTAAGCCTCCTGTAGACTCTTTCGTGAAATCCCTTCACCACATTGAGGGGAAAATGGCAAGTACTTTGCAACGTGAAGATCTTCCACTTGACGAAAAAATGACTTTGTATGATCAGGATTTAAGAAAATACCTTTCTAGACATCAACAATACAAACAGGATGGTTTAACACCCAAGGTAGTCACTACCATCGAAAATTTTCCCAAAGAGGACCTCACACGTAAACTTGTTTTGCAGAGTGTACCAAAAACTGCTCAATCTAAGACAGAAATGTTGATGGATAGATTAAAACAGGTAGTCCAGTGGAATGACAAAGGAGAATTTGGATATAAAGGTGCCCCGGTGATTTCATGTTCTAATCTAGTGGATTTAGTGGGCAACGCTACACGTCAAAGGTATCTGAAACACGTCAATCCACAGGGCATGAATACCTTTTTAACAGCTTTAAGCGATCTGAATGTCCCTCAGAGCTGGATAAGTAATAAAGAATATTTGGATAAAATGCAAACTGTTGCCTCTACTCCTTTACCAATGATAAGAGAGACTATACCATCTGGAGAAATGTCTTTGGCTAGACCTCCAGCTACTCTTACATCTACAATGTATGATGCCATCTCCAGTCACCCCATTGGCTACATCTCAATCTACTCATACACCATCTCATGTTACCCCTTTGGCTACATATCAAGATTTTCATACACCGATACCATCTGGAGCTACCCCTTTGACTACATCTGAGAACACCATCCTATCTCCAACACAAATGGATTGGAAGGAATACAGTGATGAGAGTGGCTACAACACTTTTTCTACACCCACCTCACGATCAACGTTACCTAGAAAACCAGTTTCAGACATGCTAAAGAAATGGAAAAAATTAAAGCCTACAGATTAGAGCCCGGAAAAAGTATAAAAGTCATCGAAACACTCCAGTTAAATCATAATAAAATGACTGACAATACCAGTGGAAACTCTAATTGGTTGTTGTTTGGTACCAAACTGCCAAGAGAAGAAATTGTTTTCTTTTGTAAAGTGTGCATCATTTATATCATCATCTGCTGTAGGATCTATCATCTGAGCATACGTCATCCACTAGAGTCTCTGTGGGTTTCTTTGTTGAGCAGTGGTATTGGCAAAAAAATGGTATCACATGCAGAGGGTAACTTTGACTATATCTACTGGCTTACGTTTAAATCTCAGTCCTATGCTGACAAAATTGTTAGGATTTGAGTATCCACGGTTTTCTGAAGGAAAACACACTGGCAGGAACATGACTGTCCTTTGTTTGAACCACAGATGGTGGGTGATTCCAGGGTTCCACTTGTCAGAATAGTTCCAATTGAGGGTATGCCAGGACATGTCATCAGTAATGAATTCCAACCAATTCATTATGTACCATTACAACAACGTCAATTTCAAGAAATAGAAATAATGTTGAGAGACGATACAGGTAAACCCATTCCATTTGAGAGAGGAAAAGTTGTCGTCACCTTACATTTTAAGAGGCATTCTTTAAGTTTAATTTATCAGAACTAAAAGGTCTATATAAGAAATTATTATTAGGTTCAAACTGAAGAAAAGCAATCGATATGAAAGCTGCTCACCAATGTGATAGAAACCTATTTGATAGGTATTACTTGAATCAAGCAGGGGGAGGTGATAGTGGAAATGTCTTCAGAGAAACAAGAATGCAGAGAGGTCATGGTATAGGAGGTCTGTTTAGAGGTTTATTTAAAACCATTAAGCCTTTACTTCATTCTGGAATGAAGAGCATCACTCCAATTTTGAAGAAAGGAGTGAGACTTTTAGGAAAACAAGCAATTGATTCTGGCATGAAATTGACTAGTGATTTGCTAAAGGGAGGAAACAACAAAACTGCAGCAAGAAAACGTGCCATTGAAGCTAGAGATCAGCTTAAGCGTAAAGCTTTGCAAGACCTAAGGTCACCTGGAAGGAGAAAAAGGAAAAGAAAAGAATCATCCAATCAGCATAGAGCAAAAGATATCTTTGATGCATAATCCCCCCCCCCCCCCCCCCCCCCCAAAAAAAAAAGGAATATATATGTGTGTATGTGTAATATTTGTGTAGTTTATACAGAGTGGCGTTGAAATATGTCTTTAGTTCATCAGAACTCCTGTGAATGTGTCCAGTTAGAATAAGATTTATTTGATACACCACCCACTCAAACCAGTGTAGAAGATGGATACTGGCATCAAATTGAAACGGTCACATCTGTCAATGATGGTGGCCCTTATGTCTTTGACGTATCAGGAGCTGGAGATGATTACTTGGATCTAGCAAATACTCCCCTCTACCTGAAAGCACACATCCTCAATAATGATAGCACCAACCTTACTGATGAAAACGTTGCACCTGTTAATCTTTGGTTACATTCTCTCTTTGGGGATGTCAGCGTTTGTCTCAATGAAAAACTAGTCTCATCACCCAACAATATTTATCCATTCAGAGGTTACCTGGAAACCCTACCCAGCTATGGTCCTGCAGCCAAAGAATCTCAGTTGACCAGTGGAATGTGGTATACAGCTGCAAAAATGGACACTGCTGGAAACGATAATCATGGCTACACCAAGAGGAAATTGTCAACAGCAACCAGTAGATCTGTGGAAATGATGGGAGGACTCCATTCTGACCTATTTGCTCAGGAAAGATATCTTGTCAATAATGTGAACATGAAAATAACGTTAACCAGAAGTAAAGATGTTTTCTGTTTGATGGGAGAAGACAAAGAATTCAAAGTTGTCATCAAGGACATCTATCTAAACGTGAGAAAAGTTAGACTGAGTCCATCGGTGAGACTGGCCCATGCAAAAGCCCTGGAAATATCACCTGCCAAATACCCAATCAGAAGAATTGCAATGAAAGTATGTTCTGTTCCAAGGGGAAATCACAATTTTGTAAAGGATAATCTGTTTCTAGGACAAATGCCTAAGAGATTGGTCATTAGATGTGTAGACAGTGGTGCCTATAATGGACTCATCACCAAGAATCCTTTTCATTTTAAAGATTTTGATATTAATTTTGTTGTCCTGAACGTGGATGGCAAACATGTCCCGACCAAGCCTTTGCAACCAAATTTCACTCAGAAACATTTCGTAAGAAGCTACATGGGTCTACCGGGAAAACGTTTCGTGACGAGGGTAATAACATCTCAAAGGATGAATATGGCACTGGTTTTACCCTGTTTGGATTAGATCTGACACCTGACCTTTCAGAGGTGGGCACATTTCATCTTATAAAAAAGGGAAACTTGTCTTTGGAAGTGCATTTCGGAACAGCCCTACCCAATACCATCAACGTTGTGGTGTATGCTGAATTTGACAACATCATAGAAATAGATCGTAACAGGCAAATTCATTTTGATTATAGTGCATGATGAATACTTTAGAAATAGAACTGATCTTACAAGCCGTTTCTCCTCATTTTGCAGGGGTGTATGCTAGAAATACATTACCTTCATGTCCTTTAAGTGTTCCTAGTCTCGTGGTTTGTAATACTGGCCCAGATAATAAACAAGGGCAACATTGGATTGCTATGTATATAGATGAAGAAAGACGTGGAGAATATCATGATCCTTATGGATTGTCTCCCTTTCATTTAGATTTTATCAATTTCTTAAACCAGCAATGTAAAACATGGATTTATAATCCCATTGCAGTACAGCATTTGAACTCTCTAGTGTGTGGTCAACATTGTATCTTTTACTTGGTTCACCGAGAAATGGGAATGACCATGAATGACACCACCGAATATCTTCAATCAGAATGGCATGCCAATACTTACATTGTAGATGATTTCGTTCATCATCTTGAACGTTACTTGTTATAATAGTAATGAGTATACATTGTTATTAATTGTAGGTTTTGTGTAGTGACTGTATGTATTGCAATCCATAAGTTATAAAAATATTGATTGTTTAATTAAGAAATCATTGTTTGTATATACGTTTGTGAATATAATAAAAGAAAAAAAAACAAAGTATGAATTATGCTATTTTTTTCAATTAGAATTCTATTGAATTGATTCCAATGTTTGTTTGGTGTTCATCACAGAATCTCCAAGACAACTGTAATTGAAGAATGTCAGGCCTCTCAGAATAATAATGACAAATCATGACAAAAATGACAAAACACGACAAAAATGACAAAACATGCCAAAAACATGACAAAAAAGACAAAATCGTGACAAAACATGACAAAATCATGACAAATCATGACCAATCATGACAAAAATAACAAAACATGACAAAATCATGACAAAACATGACAAAATCATGACAAAACATGACAAAAATGACAAAATCATGACAAAATCATGACAAAACATGACAAAATCATGACAAAAATGATAAATATTGACTTGAAAACCAACCCGGCTAGCCATTTACATACTATACTAGCATACCGAAAGTCAATAACGTCATGAAAACCAACCCGGCTAGCCATGAATCATCAACAACAGATATTGAAAGAAGAAGATGCCCAAAAAGAACCTGAAAAGATAAAATCTCAAGAAAATGCAGCTAAAGAAAGGTATGCTACTTCTGTATTTGAAACAAAGATACAGTAGAGGGAATGGTAGTGGTATATGGGATATTTTTATTAACCAGAATGCAATATTCCAAGGTGGCAGACATCTTGGAATATTGCATTCTGGGAAATAAAAATACCCCATATCCACTACCTATCTCATTTCAGCACAAAAGTCGTTAAACTGGAAAATGAGAAATATCATTCATATTCAGAAAAATTACAAAATATTGATGCTGACAGTTGGCAAAATACATTGTGGAATGATGATGGAAATGTTAATGGTAATAAATAACGTTTATATAGAACCTATAAGTATGAGCCTACAACAAGCGATTAAGTGTTAAATTGAGAGAGAAGAGGTCTGTTGTGCAAATTCAGATGTGAGTCACTTTCCTTAGAAATTGAAAAGGGACGGCATGCCAAGCCGATTTAACCCATAAAAAAACACAATCTGTAAATATTGTTTATCAAATGAGGTTGAAGACGAAGTTCACTTTTTAAAACGATGTAATTTTTATGATGATTTACGCTGGCCTCTTTTACTTGATGCTAACAAATATGTTGATTTCAATAGTATGGACAGTTATAATCAGTTCAAATATCTTGTAGATAAATCTCCCCAAAATCTTCTCGCCAATCAACATTATGCTATGTGCAGGAGAAGAAGCAACTTTTCGTAGCTTTTTATTCACGTAACATAACGTGGCTACTTACTGTACCATTTATAATAGTTTGGGATAAACTTACCTTATTTACTTTTAGCATACAATATCTTATGTTTTATTTTGTTTTATAGTGTCTAAATAAGTCATAAATGGCTGGACATAACTTACTTTGAGAGAAATGTTTTATGATGTATTTTATATGTTGTAAGATGTCGACACTCTAATAAACATTTGAACTTGAACTTGGTAATACAGGTAAATTTCAGAATGTTGGCTAAGTGAGAATGCTCCGATATTTCGTTTCGTTTCGTTTGATTTCGTTTCGTTTCGTTTCGTTTTGCTTTCGTTTTGCACTTTACAAGTACCCGTCTCAGAATGTCTCAATATGGTGACATTACATTTCTATTGATGTATACCAATATCCTGATCATATATGATTACCACTTTATACTGAAGTCTGAGGCATGATGTATGAGTGTCATGGTATTCTGATTTTAAAAAAATAAATAAAAAGTGTCGATCATTAAACGTTTGCAGTGATATACAAATATAGAGAAAAAAAATGTACACCCGGGAAAATCACAGGTGCGAATACGTACCGCCGTGTAATCAAAGGTCCACTAAGCCCCAATCGGCCTTCTTGTATGTTTGACCTGGTGCAAATGTAGGTTTATACAGTGTACTAACACTACACTTTAATCTACATTCGTAAGTGGCCATGAATACTACTGCTACAGTAATTGTATTCCATCATGAGAGATTGTAATTTTAACACACTTGGTTGGGATACGCTGATAGAAATATATTTTAATTCATTGTCCGTTCATTGTGAGGTAAATACTTTTACAGTACTTACTTATACATAAGTATTTATATTTTTATTGTGTTTAATTTTTGTAATGATAACGTAATCACCTACAATATGTATTTCAAAAAGATACAAATGTACATTTATTATGAAACAGTATTGTGTACTGCACACTACGGAAAGTTACTATAGCTATGCATTATATTATATTTTAAATATGATTTAGTGGTCGGCAGACATTTTGGCCGGATAGGACGTGAAAAGGTCACCACGTGATTTTTTTTTCTTTTTTTTCTTTGTGGAGGCGTCCATTTTTCTGTGTAAATAACAAAAACTGGGATAAACATTATATACATATTTTAACATTATGCGGAAGACATTTTTTCGACGATGATAGCAGAATTTGGTAAACATCATTAATCTGTAAAATTGTCCATCACATCCTGTGACTTGGTTATTTTTCTTCTGGTCATTCCGTCCATCACATCTTGTAACTTGGTTAGCGTTCTCCTGGTCATTCCGTCCATCACATCATGTGACTTGGTTATTTTTCTTCTGGTCATTACGTCCATCACATCCTGTGACTTGGTTAGCGTTCTCCCGGTCATTCTGTTTGTCCTTGATTATGCATTTATCTGATGGCGTCGGAAAACTACTACAACATTTATTTCTTACATCCTCTTTTGACAACATAAAGTATAAGAGGAGCAGGGAGAGGAGAAAGAAGGTAAGGCAGAGGAGAAGGAACTCTAGATATATTGCTGAGTGTGTGGGAAGGGAGGGGGGCACCTATATCCGTCAGAATTATGGATATTTTGCGGAGTGTGGGGAGGAAGGGAGGAGGAGGGGTGATGATATCCGTCAGAATTATGGATACATGTATATTGATGAGTGTTCATGAAAATTAATTCATTTTCCTTTCAAACATTAAAATCACCAAAAAGAAGTGGGTTCTCGGTGGACTTGTGAGGAAATTTTGGTTTCTGTTAGAGTTACCTCCCTTCTTCTGTGATTATCAGTAGATTACAAATCAAAGTTTACGTTTACTCTTGAGAAATAATATAAAATAACTGGCACCAAAACTGGGGGGATATCTTTGACTATGATGAAGAAAAGGACAAGGGCAAGGGAGACAATCATGTAAATGTTCTGGGAATGTGAGGAGATTCAGAAGTTTTGTCAAATCTTGAAAGATTTTTTTTTAATTTTTTTTTGTAGTTATTTTATTTTCAAAATTTAGCATGGTATAACAATATTAAAAGAAACACACTGGAATTCAACAAAGGCGTAATTGGAAGGTCTTGGCCATAGTTTAATGATAATAATGCAAATGTACATCGCAAATGGCGTCCCACAAAATACAATATAAAGGCATCAAGAGGATCTTGGGTACAGACATCCTCTGATATCAATAAGTTCAATCCAATGTTTATTTCCAATCATCAGTCATGGAAACTTCATCAACAATAGTACTGATTTCATGAGATGTAGCGATATCCGCCATGTGGACAAGGATATCGAAAATATCCGCAGTCCACCGCCACCAACAACAGGGGAGGCCAGAGGTCGCTACAGGAAAAACGTAAAACTGCGGCCTAGATCATAACTTAACGTGATGATGCATATCAGAAAATACATGTTTGTTTTCTGCCTGAATAAATGTCTCTATTGCCAATTGTAGAATGTTTAAGGATATATCATTTCCTAATCTTGTCAAATGAACACCATTATCTTCATACAATTCTGTTGAAACAACAGCCAAGTTTGAATACTTGATATAACAACCCCCTTATACCTAGAACACAATTCGCTACACGACTATTGAGACGAACCAATGCTGATTTCATAGCCCTGTCATTGTCACTATGTCTCCACACCGACCTAGGCAAAAGTTGTGACCATACTACCAATGTTTGTGGTAGCGATTTATGATATCTTAACAAATGCCCTAACAGAGGGCAGCAAGAGGGTATTTTCCCCAGGTCATTAGCACCACAATGAAATATGAGTATTGATGGAATGTTTTCAAAACTCTGTAGAAGCTGTACCGTCTTTTGTAGATTGGTAGCCGACATGCCACTTTCGCCCTGCCACCAAACCTGGATTCAAAGGCGCTGCATGGCTAGATGTATACCATCTGGTCTGGCATGAGCATGCGATAACGCTCGCTTTATTATTGATGAAACTACTATCTTAACTAGGCTTAAACTGATTTCAGTATGGCTGTAAAGCAAACAAGGCTACCAAATTAACTAGTTACGAGAATATCATGTTTACCTAATGTATGATTTGTATGCGTGACTACACCAGCGCCCCATTTCTTTAATGTTATTATCTGGGACCCCCAGCATGTAAGCAGCTGTTGCATCTCAAATTCTAAATGAATTAGATTTGTAACGGTTTGTATCAAAACCCCCAAATTTAAGTGACTTGTGTAGCACTGCTGAGGTCTGGTAACTTGTGAGTGGTTTTCCCCCAGAAAAGCGGTCCAGATATTTTGGGACGATGATGCATGTATTGCGAGACAAGTGTTGCAGGACGTGTAGGACCCCTCTTCTTTCAACTATTATCTCAGCACCTTTGAAATGCTGATCTGTCTTGGATGAGGAGAGAGTCAATTCTAGCTGCCCCATTGAGATAAATTTAGAGGTTGAAACTGTCAGTACATGTAGGTCTCCTGCTTGTGATACAGCTAATTCACCAACCCGTAGGAATGCATGAACCGCTAGAGAAAATGATGTAGAGAACATTAATGCTTCATAGCCTGAACTACATTTTTTTTTAGCAATACTTCTATTAATCGTGAAAGTAAATCATAAGTAATCGGGAGTCTTAAATCGGTGGTTGGATTTAATCTCCTACTCCAAGCTTTTTCTCACAACAAACTCCTGGGTAACATCCTCTAAATCCTTGATTTTAAGTAAATACCAGAGATGTAAGAGTTTGACTGGCATGGGACTGTCCCATTCGTGATAAATAACCTATATTCTGAATTATATCGCTCACTGAGGGCGGCCATGCTGACGAAAGATAATATTCTGCGCAAAACAGGTTAAAATTATGGTCCCCTCACCGACAAGTTTTCTGTGTATTATCTGCTACAGTTGCTCCTAGTAATCTGTCTACTTCGCAATCTTTCCCACTGAAAATGAGATAGCGAATCAGCGATTTCATTATCTCTGCCAGCTTTAAAATCAATATTGCTGGACATTAATAATAAAACAAATTCCCTAATGAATGACATTACTTGCATTTGATAAAATTTTGTTCAATATTGAAACTAAAGCTTGGTTGTCTGATCTGAATACAATGTGCTTACCTTAGAGTTCGTTTGATCACATCTGGATTGCTAATACATTAGGTGCTAATTCAAAGAAAGTGACATCTGACAATATGTCCAGGTTTTGCCACTGAGTCGGCCATTTGAGAAAGACCCATTCACTCCTGAAGTAAGCCCCACAACCTAAGTGACTACTTCCTGCACAGTCTGTGAACAACTGAAGTGTATCATTTGTAGACAAGATTTGGTCTGGGAACAGACAAGTGCCATTGGAGTACTGGAGGAACCTTTACCACGTGAGCGCATCTTCTCTCATGCCCTTTGTAATTCTAATAAGGTGATGTGGTAACTTAGCTGTTGACATTGACTCGTAAAACCGTCGAGTAAATGTCCTACCACAAGGTATTACTCTAGCACAGAAAACCAAAAGCCCTGTTAGTGACTGCAATTCTTTTAAAGACACTTTTCGTTGTTTATCTAAAAATATTTTTAGACTATTTTGAAGAGCCTCTACTTTAATCTGAGGTACTCTGACCAGCATTCTAACTGTATCAATTTCCAGGCCTAGAAAAATTAAAACAGTAGTGGGACCTTCTGTTTTATCCTCTGCTATTGGTACCCCTCGATCAGTACATAACAAACTAAAGATTGCCATCTGTTCTTGGCAATCTGTTGTGTTATCCTCCCGCAAAAATGAAGTCATCAAGATAATGATATGATGTATTCAACCCAGATTTGCCTCTAATAAGCAAATTTAAAAAGGCAGAAAACTTTTTAAAAAGTGAGCATGATATGGGACAATCCATTGGCAGGCATTTGTCAATGAAATACTGATCCTGGAAAAATACTCCTAGTCTATCAAAATCAGCAAGGTTTACAGGCAACAAACGAAATGCGGACTTGATATCCATTTTGCCTTTGAGGGCTGACTGACCGAGTTTCGAAATCATTTTAATACTCGATCAAAAGATGTATATGTCACTAAACACTGGTGAGGGTCAATGCAATAATTTACACTGAAGGAAATGATACATGGGTAATGAGTCTCATGCCCCATTCTTTTTAGGAATTAGACCGATAGGTGAAATTTGAAGTGTGGAAAGGGGCATCTGGTCATACGGGTCCTATACGACCTAATTCTATTTCAGCTCTTAATTTGGCTGCAAGTATATCCGGATTTTTATAAGGCAGATAAAAGATTCTTAGCTGATGCCCGAATTGTAGGACCTGTTTATTGTAAGCAAAAACCTGACTGAAAACCCTCTAACAACTCACTGGCTACGTTTTTACTTGTATACCCTTTCAAAAGTTCCTTCAATCTGTCCAGCTTAATTGGCGTTTCTCCCAGTAACAATGGACTTTTGAGTGTTGGGATGTCTCCCCTGTGCTTTGTTGTTAGCTTGTGGTGTGGAATTGTTTAAGCACTTGTACTAGTTGGAATTTGATATACAAAAACACTAACTACAGCTGCCCTTGTAGTTAAATTCGTAACATTTTGGCCGGGAAACTGCATTCAAAGCATTAGAGTGACTAGTTTGACTAGACATATCATTTGTCTGAGAAAACATGTACAATAACCAAAGTTCACTATCCACAGCCCCCTATGGCAACCCTGGGTTTGCTGCTTTCTCCAATCTAATTTTTCGTCATATGTTTTCCAACCTATTCCCCCAGATCTGCTAGCCCCAAATCTAACTGACTGAAGATATTTCAGCAATCCCTGTATATCTTCAGGGTGGGCTACACAATATATGCTGATAAATATTAAAAAGGCATTTGTCCACATATAAATATTGTAAATTTTTACTTTGTGGGCTTTTGGTTTAATACTTAATTCCCCATCGGAAATTGACACACTGAATTTCATTCTCTGAGTTAACATTATTTGGCAACAAGGAAGAAAGGCCAATATACTCTCCATTCCATATTTTTAGGGTAATTGGCACATGCATGCCAACATCATCATTCACAAACCTAATCTGTGGAATCGGTGGTATACCTGACCCAGCATTCAGGGATGGTCCAGGTTCAAATGCCGCTGACCAAGACTGGTGAATGGTCTCTGTCGACTCAAGCTCTGGATCCTCCACTGTTAATGTGCAGGATGTTGACCTCTCTTTTTGCCTCTCCCTTGGCTCCTCAATAGGGCTCAACCACGCTTACTCCCTCTAGCCCATGCTCTTGTGTAAATACTGATTCTCAAATGAAAAACATCTCATGAATTCTACATATGTCTTATCTTCAATTAATGATAATATACATACCTATTACCATTCCTTTCAGTATTATAAGTCATATGGGTTACTGGCAATGATTTTAACAGTTGAGATTGTACGCATGAACTTCATTCTTTTTTAATATCACAATTTTTATTTTATTTCATTTTTTTTATATGTACACCTGTATATATTAGCCATATATGCGCCGGACATGTGATTAACTAGTCGTTTATGAATAGCACAACTAATGAATTGTTATCACATTATATATAATACAAATATATTATACTTATGTCGCACTACCGAGTAGAACTCAAAATACAACTTCCATCCATGTAATACTATATTACTATGGATACATTACATAGCTTTTTAAGGGGCTAAGGCATCAATTGAATTAGCTCAACTGTTCCCCTATCAGTGGCACCACGAATATTGCGGCGATGTCAGCCAAATTTCCGATCGAATTGTTGCTGTGATTTATAACTGTTTTCGTCGCTATAGCGTGGAACTACATACTTTTTTTTTTCATTTTAAACATATCCACGACATCGACGACTTCGCTGCATGATTTTTTCAACATTAATTTATTTGGATGCTCAAGATTACCGGACTGCTGTCTGTTATCTTCAACCGTAACTGTAGACTCTCAAAAAGGGAGATTCTCAACAAGGGAGATAACTCTGAAGTCAAAATGTCAGGACAGCACAAACAAGTGTCGTACAAGGGAGGCAACTCTTTGAGCACCAGGACAAATTGCACACCGCCAGAATGCCATATGCCTCTGATAATGTGATTTATGTATAGTACATCAATCTAATTAAATAGAAGGTACACTTTAATAGTTGATATTAGCATCCTCAAAGACTTTCATTAACATAATCAAGCTTTCTCAATGCAAGAAAGAGAAAAGAAAAAACAAGGGGAGAATAAGCATGAGTAAGTAAAATACGTAAATACTAAGTAAGTACAAATAGTAAGTACATACATAAATAAGTAGATAAAAACACAAATAAATAAAGCAGAAAGTGGTAATGTACATGTACCTATAAGCCAAACAAACGTGCATCCAAGCATTTTCACACCCACCCACGCACACAAACACACACACCCACCCACGCACACAAACACACACACCCACTCGCACATACACACATCCTCAGACACACACCCTCACATACACCCCTCACACAAACACCCTCACGCTTGAAAAAAACCCAATGATGTTTTATAATTTCTGTGCTATATATATGTGTCATTATTTTATTATTCACATATACACATCACTCCATACACACATACAAAATATGCTAGAAAATATATCAATATTTTATATATATATAGTATACATGTATATATACATGTAATATCAATTGCTGGCATAACCTTTTCAACATAATATCATTTTTAACCGGGACATGTTTCATGATTAGAAGGAACTTTATTTTTAACCGGGACATTTTTCTTGATTAGAAGGAACTTTATTTTTAACCGGGACATGTTTCTTGATTAGAAGGAATATAATTTATTACCGGGACATGTTTCTTGCTGTCGTCACTAGATGTTAGTAAATCTGGGTCCGTATACGTGATTAGCATTTCCTTTAATATCAGTATTCTATATTTAATGCGCATTTTATGAGTTTCGCATGTTGTACAACAGCAATAACACGGCGACTTTATAGAAAGCGGAGAGATGAAACTCTTGACATTGACTGCACTGGGAAGGAATGATATCGTTCGTACCGAAGAAACTATTTCATTATAAAACTTCTTGAGTGACAAATACGTAGACTTTTGTCCTTCAGAATGCAATCGTTTGTCTGGCTTTGGTTTTTGTGTATATCAGAGACATTGTGTGGATACAGCGACATAGGTACCTTTCTAACCGGGCTTGATAGGTGTCAACAGGATTTTTTTTCATGTGAAAGTGGATCAAGGAATGTCTACTGTAGTTGTGACCGGAAATGTGTTTACTATGATAACTGTTGTTATGATGCTGCAGCTATTAAAGAGGGAAGGAAAACAATGAGTGAAGAAGATCAACACCGGCAATACCTTGAAAGGACGACATGTGAAACAGTTGATTTTAGAAATATAGCAAAGTTAAGACAGGGCGCGTTTATGATATCGTCCTGTCCGGAGTCGTGGGATGGTGACATGGATACCAAGCAAGCCTGTGAACTGTATACGGACACTGATGTTCGTGACATATTGGAAACTGATGTCCGTGACTTATTCCCTGTTGTTGATATCAGCATTAATGTAACGTTCAAAAACCGTCAATGTGCAAAATGTCACGGTGTTCAAAGATACATGCCGTGGTTATTAGAGATGGAATGTTTACCTGAGAGCCTACCTTTATCGTCTTCTGTTAACGATATGGTGATGATGAAACTCCACAGTGACCGGTGTAGTTACCGCTTCATTCCACCCTATGATGTTACAGTGCATTACTGCTATGAGGATTTTGACTATATGATAACATCAAACATTTCTGAAGTTGACAATTCAACCTGTCGAGACCGCATTTTTAATCCAGTTATGATCAAAGAGCAAGTAGCAAATCCATTTCTCTATTTTAGAAATCTACAATGTCTTATTGCTTACAGAAGCACAACACATCAAAGCATATTTAATATCACTAATTGCGCCATAAATTCATTATATATAAAGCAGTCTAGTTCATCAATGACACTGAGCAGCCTTATTGATTTCTCTTCTCTCTTTCAAAGAAAAGTGACGAAATGTAAAGAACAACAAATTGAATTATCTAATGAGGTAAGATATATGTTTGAGGTATTCCAAATGATTTATTTATTTGTTTATTTATTTATTGATAGATGACAGATGTATACGCCATAATAATGGACTTGGTACAAAATCCCAACAAACGGTCCACATACAATGTATATGCATACCAAGTCCCTGTGGTATAAGTGGATGTAGTCTTGTATTTCATGTAGAATTTGTGTTTAGCTTGGCTTTCTAATATCGAGATATAAATAACTGAATGTCGTCAGTAAAATCTCACGAAAAAGTCAAATGTTGAAATAGAAAATTTAAATAATAATAAATTTGATAAATAAAATAAATTATTTTATTACTGTCACCAAATGAAGATAATTATCAAACTGAGTGTAATTATTCTGACATGTGTGTTGAAGTGTAACCATATACGTTATTCATTTTACAGCACTACAAACTCCCCAATATTTTAGTATTTTTCAGTTTAAAAACTTATCTTAAGTTTTCCCAGTATTGTAGGGATATCTACTCAAAGAAACCGATCTTGTTTTGATAACAATAGCGACAATGTTAAGCAGTGTTTGGAAGGTTTAATCCCATCATCATCATCATCATCATCACCATCATCATCATCAACATCATCATCATCATCCTTATCATCATCCTTATCATCATCAGTTTGGATTTTTGACATATTTTGTGATGTTATGTCGTCATGTTTAACGGAGACGATAAAAAAAGCTTACAGGATTGGACAGAATACACCTGTCAATAAAGTTATAAATTTCATAATTATCAATACTGGTCAAGCACATCTGGAGAAATTCCAATCCGATGTGTCTGTATAATAGGCTCGTTGAATGAACAGATGTGTATTTGTATCACGGTCTATGATAGTTTTGCAAAGTCGTGCACAAATTCCAACATTAAGCCATTATGTAAAATACACTTCGGTTAAAAAAATGGACCAAGGAGTTGACGATGAAAACTAAAAATAGATCGAGCTAAATGTCGGAATCTATGGGGAGGTACCATAACCCCTTAATTCAACATATATCAGTATTTTAATATCGGATTCTAAATGATCATCAAGCATATGTGTTACACTTAAACGTGCCACTCTTCAAATGAACTAATACTTGCCGTGCAAGGTATTTCATACTAGATGATTTGGCTCATGAATAGACTAAATCAAAAATATTGAACCTATATCAATTGATATAAACCTGGTCAAACAAATATTAGTGGCTGATATCTTTATATCCTTTAAGCGGAACAGGCATGCACTGAGCTTAATCTAGTTTTTTTTTTTTTATTATTTTCCCGAATTCCTTACTGAATTCCAGACTTTCGGCGCCCAGCATCACAACGGAGTCCTCTATCTTCATTATTTGGTATATATTACCGAGTTCATATTAAAATATGTTTTCACTTGTTTTTTGTTTTTAATATTCGTTATACAATCAAATAAATTGTATAAAATATTTACTTTAATATTTATATATAATTTTAGAAAATACGCCCGTAACCGTTGAATAATTTCCAAAAGAAACTGATGCAAAACGATAAGGTTATGAAATATGTAAAAGACAGAAAAAAATTATACTTAATTCTGATATTTCCATTTCCAACAGGTTGGCTGTCATCGTTTGTACTGCCCCGCCCATTCAGAACCAGCCGGTGAAGAATGCGTTGATGTAGCATATATAAGTGACGGCTTCATACTGGATCTCTTGTTTGAAGTAAATATTCTATCTCAAACGGACCGATCTATTCTCGAAAGCTTATTAATTATAATGGACTCATTTAAAATAGATATAAGAAATCACACAGGATCACATATATTTTATAATACTATACATTTAAGAAATTTAAATTTTATACCAGGCATACAATTGAATAATGAAATATGTTCCGTCATTCACATACTCCTTCCTCTAAAAGGAATAACACTCTACGGTGATATTCTCGAATCTGAAAGGTCCTGGGTTTCAAAATATTTCAACAACTTCACGAAAAGGAATTCAGATGGCAGCATAATGCGACATGTAGATACGCAAAATATGTCGTGTAAGACGAATGTTTCCGTCCGTGACCCGTCCTATATACAGGAGGTGATTCCAGTCGACAATGATTTACCCTGTCCGGCAGTGAAACTACAGCTTAGCGGAAACGAATCTGACAGTAAAGGCGAGATAAACAACTCATCACTTCCGTACTTCCATCTTGAAGGGATCATTATTTCACCACTGGATGTTGTGTTCGCGAACGGAGACTTCTTTGTGTGTGTCGATACGTTTTTATCGAAATATCATGTGATTTATCAACAGAACGATATGGACAGCTACAGAAGTTATATTAACACAACATGTGCCTCTATATCAATAATCTGTATGATTTATTGTCTGGTTCAGTACTGTGTTGTTCCTATTTTCCGCCATGGAAAGTCCGATCTGTTGATTGTCCTTGTATTATTCTTACTTCTTGCGCAAACATTCTTTCTTTTGTCTCTTCTTGCTGTTCCAAACAATGTTTGTGAATGGGTCGGAATCATTCATCATTTTACATGGTTAGGCGCATTTCTTTTCATGTTTCTCTGCCCGTATCGCTTCAATGCTGAGTTAAGAGATCTTCGAACCTTCAGCAAATCGGAAAGAATGATCGTTACAGTTAAATACCTGTTGGTTGGAATGTTTCTACCTGTCTTTGTCATCATCTGTATACAAATCACAAACTTGATCTTAGCGCCTACAGAGAAATGGTACGGCGGACGTCCATGTTTTATTACACAAACTTTTGTCCTGCTGTTCGGTTTCGTTATTCCTGTAGCTTGTATTCTGTGTGGAAACGTCTTTTTGTTTATTTCGATTATTCGCTATATATCAACTACATCAAGTTCTGCTAATTCAAATAAGTCTAACCTGGTGATCTTCATGAAAATATCAACATTCATGGGGTTTAGTTGGATTATAGGAATAGCTGCAATCATGTCTCAATCCGATGTACTTCTTTTAGTTTTTGAAGTCCTATCAAATTTGCAAGGAGCTTTTATTACAATTTCTTTTTCATGTACTAATCGTGTCAGACAATTTTATAAGGACTGTTTCCATTAAGTATATTCCAGGTAGGCACCATTGACGGGCCAATGTTGGTTCCACGTAACTGAACCGTTTTCACCATTGATAGACAATATTGCAGCGACGCCGTTTTGTTCATAGACCCAAGGTTGGTGTCGGTGTGAAATAACTGACCAACCGTTCATGTATGTAACAGTTATAACGGTACTGGTCTAATATACAAAAGCTGGAACGTAGACATTATTGCTGATATATCTAGTACACGAGATCTCCAAGATCTCCAACTGTCAGAATCCTCATTTGACTTTAGTTTTTGCCCTCAACGAGTCTTCTCCGCCTCCTTTCTTCATTTTCTTTCTCCTCTTATAATCGGGTTAGTATGACACTGTCTGTTTTCACCAGTGTGTTACTGATGTTAACATGTTATAATGGGGTTAGTATGACATTGTCTGTTTTCACCAGTGTGTTACTGATATCAAAATGTTATAATGGGGTAGTATGACATTGTCTGTTTTCAGCAATGTGTTACAGATGTTAACATGTTATAATGGGGGTAGTATGTCATTGTCTGTTTTCACCAGTGTGTTACTGATGTTAACATGTTATAATGGGGTAGTATGACATTGTCTGTTTTCACCAGTGTGTTACTGATGTTAACATGTTATAATGGGGTAGTATGACATTGTCTGTTTTCAGCAATGTGTTACTGATGTTAACATGTTATAATGGGGTAGTATGTCATTGTCTGTTTTCACCAGTGTGTTACTGATGTTAACATGTTATAATGGGGTAGTATGACATTGTCTGTTTTCACCAGTGTGTTACTGATATCAAAATGTTATAATGGGGGTATTATGACATTTTCTTTTTTCACCAGTGTGTTACTGATGTTAACATGTTATAATGGGGGTAGTATGACATTTTCTGTTTTCAGCAGTGTGTTACTGATGTTAACATGTTATAATGTGGGTAGTATGACATTGTCTGTTTTCAGCAGTGTGTTACTAATGTTAACATGTTATAATGAGGTTAGTATGACACTGTCTGTTTTCACCAGTGTGTTACTAATGTTAACATGTTATAATGGGGTAGTATGACATTGTCTGTTTTCAGCAGTGTGTTACTGATGTTAACATGTTATAATGTGGGTAGTATGACATTGTCTGTTTTCAGCAGTGTGTTACTAATGTTAACATGTTATAATGTGGGTAGTATGACATTGTCTGTTTTCAGCAGTGTGTTACTGATGTTAACATGTTATAATGGGGTTAGTATGACACGGTCTGTTTTCACCAGTGTGTTACTAATGTTAACATGTTATAATGGGGGTAGTATGACATTGTCTGTTTTCAGCAGTGTGTTACTGATGTTAACATGTTATCACGGGGTTCGTATGACATTGTCTGTTTTCAGCAGTGTGTTTCTGATGTTCACATGTTATAATGGGGTAGTATGACATTGTCTGTTTTCAGCAGTGTGTTACAGATGTTAACATGTTATAATGAGGTTAGTATGACATTGTCTTTTTTCAGCAGTGTGTTACTGATGTTCACATGTTATAATGGGGTTAGTATGACACGGTCTGTTTTCACCAGTGTGTTACTAATGTTAACATGTTATAATGTGGGTAGTATGACATTGTCTGTTTTCAGCAGTGTGTTACTGATGTTAACATGTTATCACGGGGTTCGTATGACATTGTCTGTTTTCAGAAGTGTGTTTCTGATGTTCACATGTTATAATGGGGTAGTATGACATTGTCTGTTTTCAGCAGTGTGTTACTGATGTTAACATGTTATAATGGGGTAGTATGACATTGTCTGTTTTCAGCAGTGTGTTACAGATGTTAACATGTTATAATGAGGTTAGTATGACATTGTCTTTTTTCAGCAGTGTGTTACTGATGTTCACATGTTATAATGGCGTTAGTATGACATTGTCTGTTTTCAGCAGTGTGTTACTGATGTTAACATGTTATAATGGGGTAGTATGACACTGTCTGTTTTCAGCAGTGTGTTACTGATGTTAACATGTTATAATGGGGTAGTATGACACTGTCTGTTTTCAGCAGTGTGTTACTGATGTTCACATGTTATAATGGGGTAGTATGACACTGTCTGTTTTCAGCAGTGTGTTACTGATATCAAAATGTTATAATGGCGTTAGTATGACATTGTCTGTTTTCACCAGTGTGTTACTGATATCAAAATGTTATAATGGGGTAGTATGACATTGTCTGTTTTCAGCAGTGTGTTACTGATGTTTTTTGTTGTATTGTTGTTTTTTATATACATCCTATAGTAGGTTGATTGTGGGAACAGTAGAAGGCCTAATTTGATCACTTTTTTTGTGTGTGTGATTATTTGTGTTTCTTAAATATTACATGCAGTTTGTTATTTTATTTCCACGATTAGTTTATCGATAAACACGTGGTCATTTGTAAGGACTGGTTTATCTATATGTGTGTGGTCATTTGCAGTGACTGGTTTATCTATATGTATGTAGTCATTTGTAAGGACTGGTTTATCTATATGTATGTGGTCATTTGTAAGGACTGGTTTATCTATATGTATGTGGTCATTTGTAAGGACTGGTTTATCAATATGTGTGTGTGGTCATTTGTAAGGACTGGTTTATCTATATGTGTGTGTGGTCATTTGTAAGGACTGGTTTATCTATATGTGTGTGTGGTCATTTGTAAGGACTGGTTTATCTATATGTGTGTGTGGTCATTTGCAGTGACTGGTTTATCAATATGTGTGTGTGGTCATTTCTAAGGACTGGTTTATCTATATGTATGTGGTCATTTGCAGTGACTGGTTTATCAATATGTGTGTGTGGTCATTTGTAAGGACTGGTTTATCTATATGTATGTGGTCATTTGTAAGGACTGGTTTATCTATATGTGTGTGTGGTCATTTGCAGTGACTGGTTTATCAATATGTGTGTGTGGTCATTTGTAAGGACTGGTTTATCTATATGTATGTGGTCATTTGTAAGGACTGGTTTATCTATATGTATGTGGTCATTTGTAAGGACTGGTTTATCTATATGTGTGTGGTCATTTGTAAGGACTGGTTTATCTATATGTGTGTGGTCATTTGTAAGGACTGGTTTACCTATATGTATGTGGTCATTTGTAAGGACTGGTTTATCTATATGTATGTGGTCATTTGTAAGGACTGGTTTATCTATATGTGTGTGGTCATTTGTAAGGACTGGTTTATCAATATGTGTGTGGTCATTTGTAAGGACTGGTTTATCTATATGTGTGTGGTCATTTGTAAGGACTGGTTTATCTATATGTGTGTGGTCATTTGTAAGGACTGGTTTATCTATATGTGTGTGGTCATTTGTAAGGACTGGTTTATCTATATGTGTGTGGTCATTTGTAAGGACTGGTTTATCTATATGTGTGTGGTCATTTGTAAGGACTGGTTTATCTATATGTATGTGGTCATTTGTAAGGACTGGTTTATCTATATGTGTGTGTGGTCATTTGTAAGGACTGGTTTATCTATATGTATGTGGTCATTTGTAAGGACTGGTTTATCAATATGTGTGTGGTCATTTGTAAGGACTGGTTTATCTATATGTATGTGGTCATTTGTAAGGACTGGTTTATCTATATGTGTGTGGTCATTTGTAAGGACTGGTTTATCTATATGTGTGTGGTCATTTGTAAGGACTGGTTTATCTATATGTGTGTGGTCATTTGTAAGGACTGGTTTATCTATATGTGTGTGGTCATTTGTAAGGACTGGTTTATCAATATGTATGTGGTCATTTGTAAGGACTGGTTTATCTATATGTATGTGGTCATTTGTAAGGACTGGTTTATCTATATGTATGTGGTCATTTGTAAGGACTGGTTTATCTATATGTGTGTGGTCATTTGTAAGGACTGGTTTATCTATATGTGTGTGGTCATTTGTAAGGACTGGTTTATCTATATGTGTGTAGTCATTTGTAAGGACTGGTTTATCAATATGTATGTGGTCATTTGTAAGGACTGGTTTATCTATATGTGTGTAGTCATTTGTAAGGACTGGTTTATCTATATGTGTGTGGTCATTTGTAAGGACTGGTTTATCTATATGTGTGTGTGGTCATTTGTAAGGACTGGTTTATCTATATGTGTGTGGTCATTTGTAAGGACTGGTTTATCTATATGTGTGTGGTCATTTGTAAGGACTGGTTTATCTATATGTGTGTGTGGTCATTTGTAAGGACTGGTTTATCTATATGTGTGTGGTCATTTGTAAGGACTGGTTTATCTATATGTATGTAGTCATTTGTAAGGACTGGTTTATCTATATGTATGTGGTCATTAAGTAGGGACTTGTTTATCAGTATGTGATCATTTAGTAAGGACTTGTTTATCAGTATGTGATCATTAAGTAAGGACTTGTTTATCAGTATGTGATCATTAAGTAAGGACTTGTTTATCTATATGTATGTGATCATTAAGTAAGGACTTGTTTATCAGTATGTGATCATTTAGTAGGAACTTGTTTATCAGTATGCGATCATTTAGTAAAGACTTGTTTATCAGTGTGTGATCATTTAGTAGGAACTTGTTTATCAGTATGTGATCATTCATTAGGGACTTGTTTATCAGTATGTGATCATTCATTAGGGACTTGTTTATCAGTATGTGATCATTTAGTAGGAACTTGTTTATCAGTATGTGATCATTTAGTAGTGACTTGTTTATCAGTATGTGATCATTCATTAGGGACTTGTTTATCAGTATGTGATCATTTAGTAGAGAATTGTTTATCAGTGTGTGATCATTTAGTAGGAACTTGTTTATCAGTATGTGATCATTTAGTAGTGATTTGTTTATCAGTTTGTGATCATTTAGTAGTGACTTGTTTATCAGTATGCGATCATTAAGTAGGAACTTGTTTATCAGTATCTGATCATTTAGTAGTGATTTGTTTATCAGTTTGTGATCATTTAGTAGAGACTTGTTTATCAGTGTGTGATCATTTAGTAGGAACTTGTTTATCAGTATGTGATCATTAAGTAGGGACTTGTTTATCAGTATGTGATCATTTAGTAGAGAATTGTTTATCAGTGTGTGATCATTTAGTAGGAACTTGTTTATCAGTATGTGATCATTTAGTAGTGATTTGTTTATCAGTTTGTGATCATTTAGTAGGGATTTGTTAATCAGTATGTGATCATTTAGTAGTGATTTGTTTATCAGTTTGTGATCATTTAGTAGTGACTTGTTTATCAGTTTGTGATCATTTAGTAGTGACTTGTTTATCAGTATGCGATCATTAAGTAGGAACTTGTTTATCAGTATCTGATCATTTAGTAGTGATTTGTTTATCAGTATGTGATCATTTAGTAGGGATTTGTTTATCAGTATGTGATCATTTAGTAGGAACTTGTTTATCAATATGTGATCATTTAGTAGTGACTTGTTTATCAGTGTGTGATCATTTAGTAGGAACTTGTTTATCAGTATGTGATCATTTAGTAGTGACTTGTTTATCAGTATCTGATCATTTAGTAAGGACTTGTTTATCAGTATGTGATCATTTAGTAAGGACTTGTTTATCAGTGTGTGATCATTAAGTAGGGATTTGTTTATCAGTTTGTGATCATTTAGTAGTGACTTGTTTATCAGTATGCGATCATTAAGTAGGGACTTGTTTATCAGTTTGTGATCATTTAGTAGTGATTTGTTTATCAGTATGTGATCATTTAGTAGTGACTTGTTTATCATTATGTGATCATTTAGTAGTGATTTGTTTATCAGTATGTGATCATTAAGTAGGAACTTGTTTATCAGTATCTGATCATTTAGCAGTGACTTGTTTATCAGTATGTGATCATTTAGTAGTGACTTGTTTATCAGTATGTGATCATTTAGTAGTGACTTGTTTATCAGTGTGTGATCATTTAGTAGTGATTTGTTTATCAGTGTGTGATCATTTAGTAGTGACTTGTTTATCAGTATGTGATCATTTAGTAGTGACTTGTTTATCAGTGTGTGATCATTTAGTAGGAACTTGTTTATCAGTGTGCGATCATTTAGTAGAGACTTGTTTATTAATATGTGATCATTAAGTAGGAACTTGTTTATCAGTATGTGATCATTTAGTAGGAACTTGTTTATCAGTATGTGATCATTAAGTAGGAACTTGTTTATCAGTATGTGATCATTTAGAAGTGACTTGTTTATCAGTGTGTGATCATTTAGTAGGAACTTGTTTATCAGTATGTGATCATTTAGTAGGGACTTGTTTATCAGTATGTGATCATTAAGTAGTGATTTGTTTATCAGTTTGTGATCATTAAGTAGGGATTTGTTTATCAGTATGTGATCATTAAGTAGGGACTTGTTTATCAGTATGTGATCATTTAGTAGTGATTTGTTTATCAGTTTGTGATCATTAAGTAGGGATTTGTTAATCAGTATGTGATCATTTAGTAGGGACTTGTTTATCAGTATCTGATCATTTAGTAGTGACTTGTTTAGCAGTATGTGATCATTAAGTAGGGATTTGTTTATCAGTATGTGATCATTAAGTAGGGACTTGTTTATCAGTATGTGATCATTTAGTAGGGATTTGTTGATCAGTATGTGATCATTTAGTAGGGACTTGTTTATCAGTGTGTGATCATTTATTAGTGACTTGTTTATCAGTATGTGATCATTTAGTAGTGACTTATTTATCAGTGTGTGATCATTAAGTAGTGACTTGTTTATCAGTATGTAATCATTTAGTAGGAACTTGTTTATCAGTATGTGATCATTAAGTAGGAACTTGTTTATCAGTATCTGATCATTTAGTAGTGATTTGTTTATCAGTTTGTGATCATTTAGTAGTGACTTGTTTATCAGTGTGTGATCATTTAGTAGGAACTTGTTTATCAGTATGTGATCATTTAGTAGGAACTTGTTTATCAGTATGTAATCATTTAGTAGTGACTTGTTTATCAGTATGTGATCATTTAGTAGTGATTTGTTTATCAGTATGTGATCATTTAGTAGGAACTTGTTTATCAGTGTGTGATCATTTAGTAGGAACTTGTTTATCAGTATGTGATCATTTAATAGTGATTTGTTTATCAGTATGTGATCATTTAGTAGGAACTTATTTATCAGTATGTGATCATTAAGTAGGGACTTGTTTATCAGTATGTGATCATTTAGTAGTGACTTGTTTATCAGTGTGTGATCATTTAGTAGGAACTTGTTTATCAGTATGTGATCATTAAGTAGGGACTTGTTTATCAGTTTGTGATCATTTAGTAGTGATTTGTTTATCAGTATGTGATCATTAAGTAGGAACTTGTTTATAAGTATCTGATCATTTAGTAGGGACTTGTTTATCAGTATGTAATCATTTAGTAGGGACTTGTTTATCAGTGTGTGATCAGTTAGTAGTGACTGGTTTATCAGTATGTGATCATTTAGTAGTGACCTGTTGATCAGTGTGTGATCATTTAGTAAGGACTTGTTTATCAGTGTGTGATCATTTAGTAAGGACTTGTTTATCAGTATGTAATCATTTAGTAGGGACTTGTTGATCAGTATCTGATCATTTAGTAGGAACTTGTTTATCAGTATGTAATCATTTAGTAGGAACTTGTTTATCAGTATGTGATCATTTAGTAGTGACTTGTTTATCAGTATGTGATTATTTAGTAGTGACTTGTTTATCATTATGTAATCTTTTAGTAGTGACTTGTTTATCAGTATGTGATCATTTAGTAGTGACTTGTTTATAAGTATCTGATCATTTAGTAGTGACTTGTTTATCAGTATGTGATCATTTAGTAGGGACTTGTGTATCAGTATGTAATCATTAAGTAGGGACTTGTTTATCAGTGTGTGATCATTTAGTAGTGACTTGTTTATCAGTGTGTGATCATTTAGTAGTGATTTGTTTATCATTATGTGATCATTTAGTAGTGACTTGTTTATCATTATGTGATCATTTAGTAGTGACCTGTTTATCAGTATGTGATCATTTAGTAGTGACTTGTTTATCATTATGTGATCATTTAGTAGTGACCTGTTTTTCAGTATGTGATCATTTAGTAGTGACCTGTTTTTCAGTATGTGATCATTAAGTAGGGACTTGTTTTTCAGTATGTGATCATTTAGTAGTGACTTGTTTATCAGTATGTGATCATTTAGTAGTGACTTGTTTATAAGTATGTAATCATTTAGTAGTGACTTGTTTATCAGTGTGTGATCATTTAGTAGAGACTTGTTTATCAGTGTGTGATCATTTAGTAGTGACTTGTTTATCAGTATCTGATCATTTAGTAGTGACCTGTTTTTCAGTATGTGATCATTAAGTAGGGACTTGTTTTTCAGTATGTGATCATTTAGTAGTGACTTGTTTATCAGTGTGTGATCATTTAGTAGTGATTTGTTTATCAGTTTGTGATCATTTAGTAGTGACTTGTTTATCAGTATGTGATCATTTAGTAGTGACTTGTTTATCAGTGTGTGATCATTTAGTAGTGATTTGTTTATCATTATGTGATCATTTAGTAGTGACTTGTTTATCAGTATGTGATCATTTAGTAGTGACTTGTTTATCAGTATGTAATCATTTAGTAGTGGCTTGTTGATCAGTATGTAATCATTTAGTAGTGACTTGTTTATCAGTATCTGATCATTCATTACGGACTTGTTTACTATTAGGTATGTGATCATTTAGGCGGGACTTGTCTATTAATAGGTATGTGATCATTTAGGTCCTACGGTTCCCTTGATTTCTAGATTGAATATGAAGTCAGTTCTTCTTTCACGACTCCACAAAGTGATACTAGTTATGCTGATTAGTGCAGTATTTGATGTCGTGTTAGAAAACTTGTTCGTGGTTTATTCTGGTTACTTACTTTAGTTATATAAGAGGGAATTTACATTATATTGAAATGTGAGTTGTTGTTTGACAAGTGCAATATATAAACCTATACTTTGATAAGATTTGAAGGAATTATATGGTGTCACACAACTAATTATTTCACTATATGTTATTCCATGGCATGGTGAACCCTCACCTGGGGAATCCCCGCCTTTTTACACCTGTAATCCTACGTCATTCTATTTTTACTAGGAGTGTATATTTTTGATTTTCCAAATCCAGGACCCTACTCTTTATTCTCGTTTACAGAAAATACCAATGTTATAACCGGAAAAAAACTGCCTACAAACCTAAGAAATACATTTTCTTCAGGGACTGATTAGCTGAAATAGTTGTGTGAGACCTTAAATACAAGCGGTTTTTATTACAGTTGAGTACAATATCACAGACCTCACAAGATGAGCGAGTTCACGCTTCTTAGCTCCGTTTTCTTATAGAATTCCAAATATGTGTTGATGACTGATACGGAAATATAATTTGTTTAATAGTTGATTAATACGTCCGCAAGTTTAAATGTCTACATCCGCTTAATAAACCTAAATTTATCAAATATATTATTGTGTTTTTTTCTCTCCTTTGGTATATACCTTAACTTCAAATTTTTATACAAGGCAACAAACATGTGGTACATGATTGTTGACAATACTTAAGAATTGCATTTGATAATAAGTTGGTATATTGATGTATAAACCGAAAACCGAAGTGCACTCTAAATAAACCGCGAAAACCAATTCATTATCGAGTGCAATCCTTACAATTTGATTATATTGCATTGATATATCCATTAAGCATATCGATGACGGTATAATAAAAAAAAACATAGGCGACAACGATTCCGCTTGTAATAAACCGACATGTATATATCAATCATGGCGGATAGTTTACCACGTAATTTCACACATGAACGTACATTATTATAAATCGATATAATAACATTTAACATTCTACGTCTAATATCGCTTTTCCAAAGTTTGTACCATAAATTCTGATGAGTTACGCTGTCAAAAGCCTGGCTATAGTCTACTAATACGCAGTAGAGTCGTGTTTTGATCTAGTGAATTGATAATAAATATACAACGCAAAAATAGCGTCCCTTGTTCCAAGCCCAGATTTGAAACCAAATTGAGCATCAGTAACAATGTTCTCTCTTGCACGCCATTGTAACAAAAGTTTATTTAACAACGAAGTAAACAATCTAACCCATTAATGTTATTACCCTGTAAATACTGATGTTGTTCTTATGTAAAGTTACACTGTCCCAGGAAAATAGTCTATACAATTTTTGTTCATAATCAAATCAATACCTGCAGATTTGCCTTTAAATAATTCCTTAATAACAACAATGATCTCTAAAGACTAAAATGTACTTCTAGCTCAAGATATACACATTTAATATTTCTGTTTTTCAAATATATCCTATTCGATACACAAGCTTGGCTGTTGAAATATTGGAAAGAAATCCGGCAATGATAAATCACAAGTTTCACAAGTCTTTCACTTAGAGAAATTACGATAAAATGCTTTAGGGTTATCACATTTCAATAAATCGACCATGTTACCTTCCATTCTCAAATAATCTCGCTTCCACTTCCTCCCAAATGTTTTATATTGCTTTTGTTTTTTTAGCTTGGGAGAGATTTACCCTGTTTGTAAAAGACCTCTCCCCGTTAAATGACGATAATGGGCATTTATACCTTTTTAGATATAGCATTCTACAATTATCATCGAACCAACGTTTTTCTTTCCTTTGAGTCAATAAGCTGATCGACGACACTTTCAATAAAAGGAGAGATAAACATTTATTTTCAAATATAGGGTTAGTCTCATTTCTTTTAGCCTCGTCAGACCATTCTACCTTAGATATGGTGGAATACTTAATGTCAAAGCAGAGTAACAATTACATTGTGTAAAAACAGAATCCAATGTAACAAATATAGGTACATGGTCCGAGTATTCATTAAAATAACCAACTTCAAACGATTTAACAGTGGTCATTGGCAGCTTGTTAGTTAATAGATAAACGATTTAACAGTGGTCATTGGCAGCTTGTCAGTTAATAGACAAACGATTTAACAGTGGTCATTGGCAGCTTGTCAGTTAATAGACAAACGATTTAACAGTGGTCATTGGCAGCTTGTCAGTTAATAGATAAACGATTTAACAGTGGTCATTGGCAGCTTGTCAGTTAATAGATAAACTATTTAGCAGTGGTCATTGGCAGCTTGTCAGTTAATAGACAAACGATTTAACAGTGGTCATTGGCAGCTTGTCAGTTAATAGATAAACAATTTAACAGTGGTCATTGGCAGCTTGTCAGTTAATAGATAAACGATTTAACAGTGGTCATTGGCAGCTTGTCAGTTAATAGATAACATAGTGCAGTACCATTAGAATTACAGAGTGTCATCTCGATCATCTGTAGTTCGACCAGGATCGGAGTCGGTCTTCTGATGACATCATTAACACAATGTCGTCAGCATAAAAGAGACAACAAAGACTGATGCCGTCGATGTCAATACTCAGCTCCGAAGCATTAAGTTCTTCAATCAAGTCATGTTAAATGGCACCGTGTTGTTTGCTACATACCCTTTAATCATGTTAAAGTGATCGTCGTCGTACGCTGTGGCTTCGGCGTCGTTTGTACCGTACACACTCTCGCAATATGATCGCCAACGTTCGAGAACATGGCTCGTATCATTCATGACATTTCCAGAGTCATCTTTAACTTGAAGAGGTATATGTGTAGACCTTTCATTAGCTACTTCTATATTTCCGATGTCCTTCCAGAAATCTCTTGAATTAGATTGGCCTAGTTTATTGTGTAATTCATTCACTTGTTGTGCCTGAAACTGTCGTTTGATCCTCCGGTGTAAATTGTCGAATTCCTTACGTTCTATACAGAATAGTTGCTTCAGATGACGTTTTGGGACTTTTGGTTATCCCCATATCTAAGACACGAACGTTCCTTTTCGACTACAGAGTTCCATTTACACTTCAGCTCATCGTTCTAATAGGGCTTTGACGAGGGTACCTGTAAAGTGCGAAACAAAAGCAAACAAAACGAAACGAAACGAAATGAAAGAAAAAAACATTGAAAAAATAGATAAATAGACAATTTTAGACTTTCCAAATGTCTTAGTGTCCCATTCCCATCGGTATTTAAACAACACACAGGAATACACTTAATGCAGTAGGAAGAAAGAAGCATGGCGAATGCTAGCCCCTATGTATTCTTGTATCTGTATCTCTTTGAAAATAAAACAAAATTATTGAACCTGAAACAGAGTATCACTTTGGTTTGGTTTGTTTTTGTTTAACGTCCTATTAACAGCCAGTGTCATTTAAGGGCGTGCCAGGTTTGGAGGTGGAGGAAAGCCGGAGTACCCGGGGAAAAACCACCGGCCTACGGTCAGTACCTGGCAACTGCCCCACGTAGGTTTCGAACTCGCAACTCAGAGGTGGAGGGCTAGTGTTAAAGTGTCGGGACACCTTAAACACTTGGCTACCGCGGCCCCTAGAGTATCAGAATATTCGTTCAGTTCTTTAAATATGAAATAACTTTATTCATAATATATTAATTTATCTATTTAACGGGGCTTTTTTTCAATCCGCTATTACGGCCTTATGGTCTTTCAGCGGATGAGAATAGATAGGAAATTGAGTAGAATGGGAAAAGTATAAAATTAAACAGGAAAGTGGGGTGGAAGAGAGTCGCCTGTCTAATTGATGGTGTGATTATTTTTGAAAGCGACTCCCAGATTCGAATGGGTCCTAACCTAGCACTGTTTAGTATCAGTTACGCTTATCCTAGCGAAGATGAAGGGAGAAGAGAGACCCAACCCTGTGAATTTGGTTTATCAAGGTTTTTGACGTCCATATAAACACCTACTAAATAATTTCGAAATATTAGATACCGGCCTAAAATACCCAATCATCTAAGCCGGCGTTATCACACCAAAACACCGCCGAGGGATCTTTATCGTGCAAGTTAGATATTCTCACACGGGACACCAATTTAAGTCCTATCAGACGGAATAGATGTTAGTCGTAAACGGTTAATTTAAGAACTAGTGCTTTCTTTTGTGTCCGCACTTCCTTCGATGTGTGATTCAGAAAATATGATTAGTCCATTACTTACAGGCATGCAAATCGCGTAGTGTATATTGTGTGTACAAAAATGTGTATATTAAACATGTGATTCTACCAAAAATAATCACAAATACCGGTAAAATATCTTCTTTAACCAATAAATTTATAATCATAAACTATATACACTATTTCTTACCCACCTGCTAATTTTACTTTCAAAATGAAGGGACGTTACTCTTACAAGTTAACGTTGTTCAACTTGCTAAGCGTTATTTCAAGCACGCACGTTCAGCTACAGTACGTTATCTAATGCATGTCTGACCTGGGGTTTAGACGAAAAGAACAAGTTGGTCTTATGAAAATTTCCGAGCAAAGCTGAAATAAAATAAAATATATTCCCTTTTCAACCATAGGAAATCCTCTTAACTAATCCAGTACTTAAATATTGACTAAAACATATCCAGCATTATTCACAGTTCATCAAAGTTACATAAATAGAGTCGTCCTCTGATGTTTCCATTCTGTCTACACTCCCGACACCAGCAATACGGGAAGAGCGCGCTTATAAGCCGGCGTTTTTATACGAATCGCGCCTTTCAAGTCCAGCAATTTTCCGGAACTCTAACTTTTCGCGATCAGATACACACCTCCCTTTCCTGCTACAAAAGGAGTTGTTTACAATCACCTCTGTCACGTGATTTTAGATCGAGCGTGCATCAATACACTACGCGATTTGTGGGCCTATAAATTGTGGACTTAGCATATCATATTCACTCATTTTTTTTTTAAATATAAAATATTTACTCTATTTCGATAATATGTGTAACGGAAAGCGACAGATTTTGGGGAGGGTCTGTTATGGTATGGGAATAGATATCTCAAGGCGTGAACACACCTCCCATGGTTATCGATGTTAATCTTACAGAAGAAAGGTTTCCGGATCAGGTCTTGAAACCGCACGTTCTCCATCTTACCCATCAAAGTATCCTTACGTTGAAGCAGGACACCGGGAGGCCCCATGCAATTAGTGTTTGTCGTGACTTTCTGGCTCAAAACAACGTTCCAGTTGTTGATTGGCTACAATGCAGTCCGGAATTATCCCCAATCGAGCATTTGTGGGACGAACTAGACAGGGGGGTTGGAAAGCACGTTAACGTCACATGAAAAGGTCGCTCAACTCACGCAGACCCTTATACAGGAGCTGATTGATAACAATAAACACTTTGATGGGGGCAATGTAAATGAGAGTAAGTGCACCGACTGATGCCAGGGGTGGGCAGAAAGGCTCCGGATTTGGACCAGGAAACGGCGTACGGACTACCCTTGTTATAACAGTATTCACGCAAACACCGTTTCTGATTTGACAACAAAATCATCAAAATGTATTCATTAAAACAATGTTTTCGTAAGATCCACACAATTTACACATCATCAAAGAATCATGAAAATGAATAACTATCGAAAGTAAATTTGCGTTTCGTTTTCCGCTGTGATATAATGAAAGAAATGTCTTTAGACATTTTAATCATTTCATTTTAGTTCTGCCAAATAATTTCAAAGTATTTAATCAATAAGGCGTTCATAAAACTGTGGAAATGACCATATACGTTATTTGCCTTTTGGAATTTGCAATAGTGTAAGGAGGAACGTGTTTTTACTGTTACTGGATCCCACCACTCACGTCTACTGAAATATGATCGTGTATTTAGGACTGTGTGTCCATTTTAGACTGAATGTCTTGACCCAGATCGTGTGTTCGTAAGAAGGAAGAGCCTGCCATTTATTTATGTATTTCTATGTTATGTATGCAACAAATGGCTGCGTAAAAGTAGCCAGCATCAACTATATATAAATGTAAAAGTAACCAGTATCAACTTTATATAAACGTAAAAGTAACCAGTATCAACTTTATATAAATGTAAAAGTAGCCAGCATCAACTTTATATAAATGTAAAAGTAACCAGTATCAACTTTATATAAATGTAAAAGTAGCCAGCATCAACTTTATATAAATGTAAAAGTAGCCAGCATCAACTTTATATAAATGTAAAAGTAACCAGTATCAACTTTATATAAATGTAAAAGTAGCCAGCATCAACTTTATATAAATGTAAAAGTAGCCAGTATCAACTTTATATAAATGTAAAAGTAACCAGTATCAACTTTATATCAATGTAAAAGTAGCCAGCATCAACTTTATATAAATGTAAAAGTAGCCAGTATCAACTTTATATAAATGTAAAAGTAGCCAGTATCAACTTTATATAAATGTAAAAGTAACCAGTATCAACTTTATATCAATGTAAAAGTAACCAGTATCAACTTTATATAAATGTAAAAGTAGCCAGTATCAACTTTATATAAACGTAAAAGTAGCCAGTATCAACTTTATATAAATGTAAAATATAGATCGTTGATGCACCTTTAGATTAATATGTATGATAAGTAACCCATAGTTCTCATTTTCACGTGGTACAAAGGGACATAACCTCCGTTTATGTTCGACATTTGTATTCGTTATCTTAATATTCACAATGATAATTCATAAAAGCAAACTAACCAGAGCAATTCTTGGGCAAGGAGACGAATATATCTTAGCCTCCTCCTAAAACAAGTATATATTTAACACACACATGCATCTCGCACATAGAGGGAGGTCGTATATTACACGTGTGATTTGGGTAAGACATTTATGTCTGAAAAGAACCGTTGAGGGAACAGAAGGTTTCCATCTCGGTAAACTGAGCACAAATATTTCGAACACGTTTGACTCGTATAAAGCGTCTCCAATCTACTGCGTTATACATCCCTTCAACAATACACCATAACATTGTAATTGGCTGGTTGTCATTGTTTTCATTGTTAGTTATTGGCTGGTTGTCATTGTTTTAATTTGTTGGTTGTTGGCTGGTTGTCACTGTCTTATTTGTTGGTTGTTGGCTGGTTGTCACAGTCTTATTTGTTGCTTGTTGGCTGGTTGTCACTGTCTTATTTGTTGCTTGTTGGCTGGTTGTCACTGTCTTATTTGTTGCTTGTTGGCTGGTTGTCACTGTTTTATTTTGTATTGTTATATGGTTGTCACTGTTTTATTTTGTATGTTGTTATATAGTTGTCAATGTTTTATTTTGTATGTTGTTATGTGGTTGTCACTGTTTTATTTTGTATGTTATGTGGTTGTCACTGTTCTATTTTGTATGTTGTTGTGTGGTTGTCACTGTTTTATTTTGTATGTTGTTATGTGGTTGTCACTGTTTTATTTTGTATGTTGTTATGTGGTTGTCACTGTTTTATTTTGTATGTTGTTATGTGGTTGTCACTGTTTTATTTTGTATGTTGTTATGTGGTTGTCACTGTTTTATTTTGTATGTTGTTATATGGTTGTCACTGTTTTATTTTGTATGTTGTTATGACGTTGTCACTGTTTTATTTTGTATGTTGTTGTGTGGTTGTCACTGTTTTATTATGTATGTTGTTATGTGGTTGTCACTGTTTTATTTTGTATGTTGTTATATGGTTGTCACTGTTTTATTTTGTATGTTGTTATATGGTTGTCACTGTTTTATTTTGTATGTTGTTATATGGTTGTCACTGTTTTATTTTGGATGTTGTTATATGGTTGTCACTGTTTTATTTTGGATGTTGTTATATGGTTGTCACTGTTTTATTTTGTATGTTATATGGTTGTCACTGTTTTACTTGTATGTTGTTATGTGGTTGTCATTGTTTTATTTTGTATGTTGTTATGTGGTTGTCACTGTTTGATTTTGTATGTTGTTATGTGGTTGTCACTGTTTTATTTTGTATGTTGTTATGTGGTTGTCACTGTTTTATTTTGTATGTTGTTATGTGGTTGTCACTGTTTTATTTTGTATGTTATGTGGTTGTCACTGTTTTATTTTGTATGTTGTTATGTGGTTGTCACTGTTTTATTTTGTATGTTGTTATGTGGTTGTCACTGTTTTATTTTGTATGTTGTATGGTTGTCACTGTTTTATTTTGTATGTTGTTATATGGTTGTCACTGTTTTATTTTGTATGTTGTTATATGGTTGTCACTGTTTTATTTTGTATGTTGTTATATGGTTGTCAATGTTTTAGTTTGCTGGTTTTATATGGTTGTCACTAATTTATTTTGTTGTCATTGGGGTTTTTGTCAGTTGATTACATGAAACTACTACTTCCATTCACGATACAGATATCAGGAATTTTGGTTCGTACGTTGATAACTCATAGAAGTGAACTATAGATTGATAGTGTTTTACATGGATAACATATAGAAATGAACTATAGATTGATAGTGTTGTACGTGGATAACATATAGAAATGAACTATGACACTGTCTATCTATAGTTCATTTCTATATGTTATCAACGTACGACACTATCAATGCCGTTTGCATAATATTTGATAACACATATTGTTTATTTACAGTATCGACACATGTACCACAGTATCGACACATGTACCACAGTATCGACACGTGTACCACAGTATCGACACGTGTACACAGTATCGACACGTGTACCACAATATCGACACGTGTACCACAGTATAGACACGTGTACCACAGTATCGACACATGTACCACAGTATCGACACATGTACCGCAGTGTGTCTATATATACCTCGATAGAGGTCCAGCCAAGTAAAGATGTACACATGTCTGTATGTCTATATATATACCTCGATAGAGGTCCAGCCAAGTAAAGATGTACACATGTCTGTATGTCTATATATACCTCGATAGAGGTCCAGCCAAGTAAAGATGTACACATGTCTAATGTCTATATATACCTCGATAGAGGTCCAGCCGAGTAAAGATGTACACATGTCTGTATGTCTATATATACCTCGATAGAGGTCCAGCCAAGTAAAGATGTACACATGTCTAATGTCTATATATACCTCGATAGAGGTCCAGCCGAGTAAAGATGTACACATGTCTAATGTCTATATATACCTCGATAGAGGTCCAGCCAAGTAAAGATGTACACATGTCTAATGTCTATATATACCTCGATAGAGGTCCAGCCGAGTAAAGATGTACACACGTCTGTATGTCTATATATATACCTCGATAGAGGTCCAGCCAAGTAAAGATGTACACATGTCTGTATGTCTATATATACCTCGATAGAGGTCCAGCCGAGTAAAGATGTACACATGTCTAATGTCTATATATACCTCGATAGAGGTCCAGCCGAGTAAAGATGTACACATGTCTAATGTCTATATATACCTCGATAGAGGTCCAGCCAAGTAAAGATGTACACATGTCTTATGTCTATATATACCTCGATAGAGGTCCAGCCAAGTAAAGATGTACACATGTCTAATGTCTATATATACCTCGATAGAGGTCCAGCCGAGTAAAGATGTACACATGTCTGAATGTCTATATATACCTCGATAGAGGTCCAGCCGAGTAAAGATGTACACATGTCTGTATGTCTATATATACCTCGATAGAGGTCCAGCCAAGTAAAGATGTACACATGTCTAATGTCTATATATACCTCGATAGAGGTCCAGCCTAAGTAAAGATGTACACATGTCTAATGTCTATATATACCTCGATAGAGGTCCAGCCAAGTAAAGATGTACACATTTCTAATGTCTATATATACCTCGATAGAGGTCCAGCCAAGTAAAGATGTACACATGTCTGTATGTCTATATATACCCCGATAGAGGTCCAGCCAAGTAAAGATGTACACATGTCTAATGTCTATACATACCTCGATAGAGGTCCAGCCGAGTAAAGATGTACACATGTCTGTAAGTCTATATATACCTCGATAGAGGTCCAGCCAAGTAAAGATGTACACATGTCTAATGTCTATATATACCTCGATAGAGGTCCAGCCGAGTAAAGATGTACACATGTCTGTATGTCTATATATACCTCGATAGAGGTCCAGCCGAGTAAAGATGTACACATGTCTAATGTCTATATATACCTCGATAGAGGTCCAGCCGAGTAAAGATGTACACATGTCTGTATGTCTATATATACCTCGATAGAGGTCCAGCCGAGTAAAGATGTACACATGTCTGTATATCTATATATACCTCGATAGAGGTCCAGCTAAGTAAAGATGTACACATGTCTGTATATCTATATGTACCTCGATAGAGGTCCAGCCGAGTAAAGATGTACACATGTCTGTATGTCTATATATACCTCGATAGAGGTCCAGCCAAGTAAAGATGTACACATGTCTGTATGTCTATATATATACCTCGATAGAGGTCCAGCCGAGTAAAGATGTACACATGTCTGTATGTCTATATATACCTCGATAGAGGTCCAGCCAAGTAAAGATGTACACATGTCTGTATGTCTATATATACCTCGATAGAGGTCCAGCCGAGTAAAGATGTACACACGTCTGTATGTCTATATATACCTCGATAGAGGTCCAGCCAAGTAAAGATGTACACATGTCTAATGTCTATATATACCTCGATAGAGGTCCAGCCAAGTAAAGATGTACACATGTCTAATGTCTATATATACCTCGATAGAGGTCCAGCCAAGTAAAGATGTACACACGTCTGTATGTCTATATATACCTCGATAGAGGTCCAGCCGAGTAAAGATGTACACATGTCTGTATGTCTATATATACCTCGATAGAGGTCCAGCCAAGTAAAGATGTACACACGTCTGTATGTCAACATATACCCCGATAGAGGTCCAGCCGAGTAAAGATGTACACATGTCTAATGTCTATATATACCTCGATAGAGGTCCAGCCGAGTAAAGATGTACACATGTCTGTATGTCTATATATACCTCGATAGAGGTCCAGCCGAGTAAAGATGTACACATGTCTGTATGTCTATATATACCTCGATAGAGGTCCAGCCGAGTAAAGATGTACACATGTCTGTATGTCTATATATACCTCGATAGAGGTCCAGCCGAGTAAAGATGTACACATGTCTGTATGTCTATATATACCTCGATAGAGGTCCAGCCAAGTAAAGATGTACACATGTCTGTATGTCTATATATACCTCGATAGAGGTCCAGCCAAGTAAAGATGTACACACTTTAGTATGTCTATATATACCTCGATAGAGGTCCAGCCGAGTAAAGATGTACACATGTCTGTATGTCTATATATACCTCGATAGAGGTCCAGCCAAGTAAAGATGTACACATGTCTGTATGTCTATATATACCTCGATAGAGGTCCAGCCAAGTAAAGATGTACACATGTCTAATGTCTATATATACCTCGATAGAGGTCCAGCCGAGTAAAGATGTACACATGTCTGTTCTGGTTCTTTTTTCAAACCCTTCAATAGATTTAACAATAAAATGCTGTGTTCTTTCTAGCATTAGTATTTCGGTTTTTGTCAACTGCCAAGGCTCACACCCGCATAAGACGGATGGATAAACTTTAATTTTAATAAGCTTCGTTACTGTTAGAGGATTGAGGGCACAAGGATATGCACCAGAACGGACGAGGGACATTGTACCCGATCGTAACTTATTACAAGCTAATGCTGTTCTCTCGAAAGAGTTCCGTTGAGAGTTTAAAACAATACCAACATGTGTAATGCTGTCAGTCCGTGGCATTATACAATTATAGAGATGAAGCTCATTATACAAAATAAAAGTTCTACTATTTGGCTTGATGAAAGTTACAATTTTGCTTTTTACAGCAAAGAATGAAAACCGCCTTTTTTGCTATAATTCTCACATATTGATATCATTTTCTGAAGACTTTTAAGACCCGTACTCACTAGACAAATATCGTCTGCCTGTGTAGGAACATTAACATTTAAATCAACTATTGCTGCACCTAAGCCACAACTTTCTATTTCATTTAATAATTCATTAATGAATACTAAATACATCTTGGCTGACAAAGCCCCTCCTTGCAATATTCAACGTTCCATTTTAAGCAGGGAGGAAAGTAATCCATTAAATAAAACACAACTTTTAACATTTGTGTACATACATTTTAGTAAAATCCACGTCTTGGCGTTTAGTCCCAATTCATATATTCTATACAATAATCCAGCGTGCCACACAGTGTCAAACGCTTTGTTACTGTCTAAAAAAGCAACATGTACTTGGAACCGTATTCAATATTATGACTAATACATTCATGAAGACTAAATGATGTGCATAAACTACACAGATTCTTTTGATAAGCAGTCTGTTGTCTATTTGGAAACAGGTGGGAATTTAAAACTCGTATTCTTTGTGATAAAACCATTTCAAACATTTTAAATAAAACAGATAACAATGTAATTCCCCGATAGGTATTGGGGTCTTCTCTCTGTTTACCTTGACCTTTATATACAGTTATAATTATACCTTTCTTCCAGTCTTTTGGAGTATATTCATTTTTTTATAACATTATTAAATAAGGTGACAATATGTTCAGGAAGTGTTGTTCCACCATGTTTAATGTGTTCATATACTGTTCCGTCCCATCCTCCTGCTTTCTTAGATTTAGACCTCTAAACACCACGACAAACTCCGAGGTGGTGATGCATTCATTTAGGTATACGTCTACCTCATTATGAACTTTATTTTCAATTTCATTAACACAGTTGATAATTTCTCTTTGGAATGTATTATCAAAATCTCCATCATGTTTATCCCGAAACAGATTTTCAAAATGTGACACCCATGCTTCGACAATGTCTTTGGGTATCGTAAAATTACATTGTTGTATTTCAGTTTCGGTTTGACATGTTTTACTTTTACATGCTTTTCCTTTATACAATTGCCAGAATAAAGTATGGTCAAGTTCACTACAGTTTTCTATTTCATTAAATTGGTCAGACATATACTTATTGAATGCATCGCGGAGTTCATTGGACCAATATGGTTTTAGATAATTTTTGTATGTTGTTACAGGTCAAGTAGATTTCGATGATTGTAAAATAGCAAAAACAATATCTCTGCTTAACAGATCTATATATTCGATAGACACTTGTTCTTCAGATAATTTTATTAATTTGAGATTGTTTTCCAACTCCAGCTTATAATTGCTAATATCACGGTTATTAAGAGCCCTTTTTCAGTTATATTTCACAAAGTAAGATGTGTTACAATGAGATGACGACAGTGAAACTTTTATAGAACATACAATCGGGTGGTGCTCAGACACATTCATAACTTTGTCATCTAATACTTCACATGAATCTACGAGAATATGGTCAATACATGTGCATTTACCGGTCTCGGGAAAATATGTATAAACAGGTCCCTTGCAATTTGACTGTACATTGGTAGACAGTAAGTTAGTTCTGTCTAAAAATAACTGAAACATTCTAGATCTCTCGTCATCTTTAAATTGGTAGCGAAGACCCTTAATCTTAACGTTCAAATCACCTATAATTATGATTGGTCCTCGTTCCGAATAAACAAAGACAAGTCATTCTAATTGCTCTACATGGCTAATGAACATTTCAATTGATCTCGAGGAGGCTGGCAGGTAAGCCAAAAAACAGTAAATATGCTCCCCACTGTGAGTTTGAATTTCACTTCCAATAACTCTCGGGCTATCCACATGGATTTCTTGAACAATTAGTGATTTCTCTTTGTACAGAATACCAACACCACCTCTAATACTACATTTATAACGAAGTGGATCAATTTCATATACTGGTTTTGCTATGTATGAGTACCCACTACTTTTGAAAGTGTCAAAAAATGACATATTGTATTCTCTCAACCAGTGTTCGGAGACACCACATATATCAATGTTATATGTATCGAAACGATTAAGAAGATATGGCGTACTGGCCATAATCCCCTCGATGTTCCAAAACATACAATCTGATTAAAATCAGCTGTTACATGGCTACGTTTACTATGCACTACGCCTGAATATCTGAAGGTGCTCCGATCAGGGTCACGTTCAGGTGACCTTTCGATTACCCAATCACATTGCCGCTGGCAAAATCTGTCCAGCGCTTCGATATTCCTCGTGGCGGTACGCTTAATCATGATAAGATCCGAGAGTAATCGAACAGAGCTCAGTGATTCAAAACAATATGTCGGCTCCCCTAGGTGCGTCGTTGACCACGACACCTAGGAAATCGCACGGGGTTTGCAATTTGTGCATACTTTGTGGTTTTTCCTTTACTCAAACGTTCACTCACACAGATGGAACAACGTCAATTGAAACATTTTATGAAAGAAAGCTTAAATTAAATTCTGAACGAGTGCAGAGAATTGAAGCGTTCCTGATACTACGCCTCCATCAAAACCAAGTCCAAGACAACGGTGTTTGTCAGAAGTGTTATCGGCAATGTGATCGACTGAGTAAAGCAGAAAAAGAAATTCGTAATGCCAGAACCGACATGGTTAAGAAGTTTAACGTGGTTATGGGGTCATTAAATCCATCGTCAGTGCGGAATGCCGTTATGCAACACCAGAAGAAAAGTAAGGGATGTTCATCGCCCATCACAATCAAGGTGACACCTGTTAAAATTGCACCATTTACAAACCATGCTACTAAGACTACATGTTCATCAATCACCACCCCTGAAAATAAAACAGCAAGGAGATCTTTAGGTTTTTCTCAACATCCTACTCCGAGAACAGATTGCCATGGAGAAGTTGAGGTAAGACACTGGATCAAGTTAGAGAAATATAGACAGTACATATTTAATGAGTTTCAAGTCTATTCGATAGGCATTGGTATAAACAATGGGGAAATATTCAATTCGTTTCCTAAATCAGACAGGCTGTTATTAATATTGCTGTTGTATCAATGTTATATCTAAGTCCTTGTTTGTTTATGCATGCTTGGCATTGCTTGATAGAAAACAAAAACAATCAAAAAATGAATCAAACTTGTAACAGACAGTATACAGTACTAGTCTCTACAGTAGTTTTTTTCAGTACAACAAAATCTTGAAAAAAAAATGAAATTATGATAATGCTCATTAAAATTAAATCAACATTATCACAAATCTCTGTTACATTATTATGCATTGACAGTTATTAATTCTTTATATTTGTTTAATGTTTCAAATTATTGTTAAGTGGAATAACTTGTACTGCATTCTGTCAAAAATTCACCATTGGTCAGTAATTGGTGAATATGAATTGATTTTAAATAGGCCTGCAATGTGTGTCTCAAATTCTGATTTGTAAATTTGAGTTTGTTCATTTTGAAGATTCAATGTTTATTTATTAATTTTGGTTGATCAATGTATGCAAACTCAGTCTATTCTTGAATTTCTTCCAATACACATGTTCCCAACACATGTTTAACAGAAAAACTGATTTTGCTTTCATTACTCATCTTTATTAAAAAATTTATGTTTCAGTAATTCCTCTTGTTATCAGTTCTTGCATTGTGTGTTGGTTTACTTGCAGGTTCTCAGCATGTTGTTTGAAATAGTCTCTTGCAGAGTACATGTAGTTGAGTTTATCAAAGGACTGAAAGGTATATTATTGTAGTAAGTTTACAAACATAATTTGAATTTTTAAATGCCATGAATAATTAGATATTTGTAATATTTTGTATTTAATATCATAAGAAATGACTATGTTTAATGGAAAAAAGATGGCATATATCATTTAAATAATATAAAGTGATGTTAAAATTGATTTAAAAAAAAGTTTTATTTGCTTGTAAAATGTCATGAATATGGAAAGCACCTTACATGATGATTTTCACTTATTTTGTCAGTTTCTGTAAGTGTGTAGAAAGTTGGATTATCTTGAAATTGACTTTTGAATTGATTTCGAGTTGAAAAGTGATTTTAAATAAATATGTATAGTATATATGACATGCTTGACTTTCTTTTTCAGATATCAGTATGGTATCCAAGTGGGGAAAAAAACAGAACTAGTTGTGAATGAACATCACAAAAAAATATGTAAAGCAATAATGAAATCTGAAAATGTAGAAAAGTCTATATTAGATATACTAGTTAAATCCAACCAGGGGAGGTTGTCAGTGCAGCCTCAAAAATCATCGGCACTGAATCAAATGACTTGTGCAAACGCCAATCCGGAACAATTTTACAAAAAAAAAGAGAAAACAGATCTGATGACATTTACATGGAATCAGTTTTATGATGAAATACAAATCCGTGCCCCGAATACTTTTCAAGTAGTTTCAGCAATTGCCAGTGACATTCCGGTAACTCCAACAGAAAACAAATGTATGCACATACTTTACACACTGGCATCAGGACTTCATGGAAAAACAAATCAAATGTCTGTCATCCAATATGGCATAGCTATGATATTACTTCATGGTGGATGCACACACAGGGTATGGATCAAACCTTAAGATTTATTTTTAAAACAGTATTTGTGGAGATGGTTAACAGATAAGGTGAACTTTCGCATGATGTTTTATGAATTTTGAGATAATCAAATATAAGTTTAAATGTACAATTATTAATATACATTTCTCTCATCCCTACCGGTATCATACTGGTACACAGTATACATGAGTCAGTTTCTTTTAAGTCAATATGATAAGTGATACTGATTATACAGTAATTTTCATATGTCAAAACATCCAGATTAAACTGACATTATAGTTTGATATTTGTGAAAAAAGAAACATTTTTCAAGTATGTTATTTGTTTAAATCTATGATTCCAGGACATAGACAGACTTTGCAAGCTTGGAATTTGTGTCAGTTCAAGTTCACTTCACAACAAATTGGCCTCATGGCTACACATACTTGATGAAGAAGTATTGGCTCTTCGAACTGAGTGGGAGAAGGAGGCAACACTAAATACCAGTTAGTGGGTGACAACTGGGACAAAAACATTATACCATCTTTCAGGTACAGAATCAATTACATGCTACATAAATGACTTAGTGCTACTGGTAATTTCATCATACATACAGAAGCGGTTTATGAAATTATGTTAATCAGTAAGCAATATTTAGGTGAAAAAATAAACAATCTAGTGTCTTTATAGTGTGCCTCCTTTAGGCATATATAATTGAGGAGACCCTCTATACAATGAAAACAAGACCACCAAAATGAACAAATAATTAGTAATGTGAAACTTTTTAATATTACTGTATTGAAGACTGGTCCAGTCACGGCATCCATTTCAATTACTGCTATCTGTGATACTTGGTTCTCTAAATACATACTGGGGCCTTAATTATAATGCTGAATTTGTGTAGAACATGACCTATTTTACATTGTTCTACGATATTTTGCTTGATATGTTACATTGGTTGATATGTTTGTAGCAATGATAGCACTTCACTGATAAAGTTCTTTGTTCATTGCACGCGACCGTAAATAAATATTCTTATGGGCTAGCTACGTAAACTGTAAATATAGAAACATCCCTTAGGCTAGACAGTTTATGCCTACCGATGAGCGACGTGTTTGACTTGGATCGAAGTGCCACGTATCGCAAGTAAACAATTCTGTTAAAACTCAAAAACTAGAATCTACAAGCAACACAACTATTCAGATAATTACCCTATTTGGGACCGAAGATGCAAACAAAATACTATTCGTTTCTCTCTGTGCACTTGAATATGGCGTCGTATTTGGGCGATACTAAATTCCGGAGTAACATATCCGGAACAACAAAATTACAAACCGGGTCTAATTCCGGAAGTGCAGGTTAAATGAAACTACTTGTTTTATGTAACATGGCATTAACAGCATACAGAAAACAACTTGATTAAATTTATATTTGATATACAGGATTAGTGTATACAGGTATACTGTATGTTTAACAAATTTATGTAAGTATTCATCACTCTGAGTGACAGCTTCTTCATTGGTTGAAATGCTCAGATTTATGATAGGTTCTATAATATTCATGTATGATGTAATTGTGCTGACTGTAAGCAGTTTTTTTTAATTCATGACAGGACATCCCAGCAGAAGACTACATCACTTCACCTCTTCAATGTCATTGCTGTGGTGGATAGAATTTCATCCACTGTATTACAAGCTGTGGATGCCAGTGAGGAGAAGGAGGAAGATGTTGCAAACACTCAATTCATACCATCAGTTCAGGAACAAGATAAGTTGTTGGACGAATTAGCTTTCCTTGTAGCAACATCTGTGATTGAACACATTCCAGGGCTTAAACAATTGTTCAAGTTTTACCCTAAACATCTCAACCACAAGCATAGTCAACATGCTGGAATAAAAACCAAACAGGTAAACAACCAATAAGTATAAAGTTGACAATGTCTCTTTTAGCTGCACTCGTGAAAATATCGATATTCTGTCATACTCTTGAAATATATGTTATATCAATCGGGAAACCATTCAATATCCTCTATATATCAATCTTTGAAGCACAAAATAACAAAAACAAAGAGACTGATTGTGTATTTTTAAATATGTAAATTTGAATCAAACAAACAATTGATATAGAAGTGATAGACTGCTTAATTAAAGGCTGCTGTTGCATAGCTGTGTCAAAATTCCTTAGATTAAGTTGTTAATTTTAGGATATTTCAAATCCTTTTCAACACCAATTGACATTATACCAAGTACGTACAATTAAGATTAATTATGGTTTTTTTTTAGTTCCCACTTGGCTTATTTGATTGTAATGAGATGAAAACAGCTGAACTGATAAAACTTATGAAGAATCTTCAAGCCAAATAAGTTCCATGTAATGACGAAACAATTGTTGAACCAGTTTTCTTTGGAGGTGATTTATGACTCTCCCTGAAGCAAAATTATATATAACATATGATTTTTATCAAAATATAGCTTGTTTGAATTATGATTTTGAGAATGAATATATTAATACGTAGAATTGCAAAACAAAAAGGCAAAATTATTAGAAACTGCTTCACTGCAACCTTGTCAGTGTAAAACTTGATTACCTGAGTAAAACTGAATCACAAATTTCACATTTCTTGTTGAAAATTATAATCAAATCTTGAATTATTTACAATTACTGTGTTATTCATGTCAATGAAAATCAGTATAATTGTATTTATCTATTTTTTTTTCAGTTTGGTGAAATACATTAGAAAAGTGAGTTAAACAGAAATATTTTTCAATTTATGTCTTTTCTTTTATATTACAGGGGATCGTTTGACAGACGGACGTTTCCAAGCTGCTCAAATGGCAATGATGAATAGGGCAAAACCTACTGATAGGATTGAGGGCTTCATTTCAAATATAGAAGATTTCCACAGGCTTATGAATTTTCTTGAAGTAAGATTAAATTATTTACTACAACACTAATTTAATGTTATTTCGGTTGCCTTTTGTTCGTCACACATACAATACTGTTTACATTTTTACTTCTTCTAAAATGAACCCAAATACTTTAATTTCACTGAAATTTTAAGCTGCACTACAATTGTAAAGTATATGGTCTTCATTTAATTATTGAATTTCAAATAGGTTTCAGAAAAAAAAGGCGTAGGGAATTTTTAACGTACACTGCTAAATAAGCTTGGTTACAGCAGATAGCTAACAAATTTAATTTCTTTTCAGGCCATCTGCAAACTGACTTACAGCACAGATTCGGGTAAAGATAGAGGATCAGTTTACTATCTAAGAAACATGCTAAATGCTAGAAATGTGAAAGGAGACGTGCGGAATCATTATCGAGTATACAAACTCTTATACTACACTGTTTTAGATGCTATGTGCTGCTTGCTTTTTCTGAAAGAACTTGGGCTCAATGATTTCGAAGAAAATATTCCTTTCCCTGAGAACTTTGAGCAATTATCACAGGAAGACAAGATTGCCTGGATAAATGAGATCTCTAGATCTCTCTTAATGCCTGGATAAATGAGATCTCTAGATCTCTCTTAAGAAAGCATTTCTTTGACTCCAGCAGTGATATTTTTCACAGCTCGGGGAAATTTTGGCCGATGCAAACCACCCAGAGAACTACTGGACATCACAGTTGAAGGATAGCAGAATAAAATGCCATTTCTGTGAAAAGACATATGCTTATGTAGGGTCTCTCAAGGTGCACGAGGAGAAAATTCATAATGCGGTGACTCCACAGATCAAGGCCAAAAGAAAATCACCAACAGAAAAGGACGAAGTTCAGGGTTACTGTCTACATGTCTTCAAGCTTTCATTGTTACACAAAAATCTTGACAGTGCTGTTGACATGGCTGATGGTGACAGATCTGTGAAGTCAGCTAAATATGAACTGCCTGTCTACAATTTGACAAATAAAACAAAATATGCCATTGGATCCATCCATTTGATTACACTACTGGACAGTTCTATTTTGAATGAGGACCAAAAGCAAAGGCTTGTGGCCAACAGATTCATGGCTTTGGATGAGTATGTCGAGTTGTTAAACAGAGAGAGCAAAGACATGTGTTCAGGATTCCAGACAAAAGAAAGCATTCTTGCACATTCTAAAGAATTTCCGCACATGATTAATTATGTGAATCACTATGATGATTTCTGCTGTGTATCAAAACGTAAAGGTTTTCACCACCTTCCTACAGTGAAGATGTCAAGAAAGTAGCTTTAGAACTTGCAGATATAAATGCATTTTCTTCTTTACCTGGAAGAAAACTACATTGTAAAGCATTTTCAGCAGATGGGAAGTTTTATGATGACAGCTTTAGAGGTCTCGGGACACTCATCCATCGCCACCAGCCTGTGGTTGCCTTCCACAGACTGCGGAACAAAAGAATTTAATATCGGATATCAATGTGATGATTAAAGGCATCAGTATAATAATTTCTAGTAACAATATTTAGTATATATGAATTTCTTAGATTGGAAAAAAACATCCAGAAATCACATTGAATGGTACTAAAGTCACTAAATATTCCAATTAGAAATACATAGAGTATTACATTGCAAATCATTATTGTACAATATTTATGGTAGCATATACACCTGTATGTTCAATGAATTCTCACTCTGCGTTTAAATCCCGATCATGAACTAATGATAGATCAAGATCATCTTCGTAATCCAAAAGATCATAAGGACTCTGTATCTTCATCAGAAGACTGATACTCATCAGTATCCATGAAATACATTAGTTTTTCCATAGAAGAAAGTTTGCATGATCCACATGTGCAATGTACTGAGCACAGATCACAGCAAGTATGATCCTTCTTCAAATCTGTTAATTCAAAGTCTGATACAAATGCAGTCAGCATTGCATGTCTACGACAGTCTTCAGTTTTGAACATGTTTTTAACATCACTATCAACGTCACGCAAGTGATATGAGTTGAACAATAAAACTGCAATAGAAGCTTTACCATCACGCCCAACTCTGCCTATTTCTTGTACTAGATCTACCAAGCTCTTGGGTATTCCATATAAAATTACATTGTTAATATCTACAAAGTCAACACCCATTCCAAGAGCACTTGTTGCTACCACAACTTTTAAACGGCTGTCTTTGTTTTTCAATGACTCCAAAATATATTGCTTACTAGCTTCTGGTGATTCAGAATGATACATTTCCACTGAAGAGGAAGCTTCAGGTTTCTCTGTGGTGATGTACATGTAAATATCAGTGGCAGCTTTAATAGTTGTACAATAAATAATTGTTCTAGGGAAATCCTCATTACAAATAGCATCAACAAGCCAAACCATAGCCATATCTACTGAGTTTTGGATTTTTTGTACAACTAGTTTGATATTTGGCTTATTTGGGGAAAGCCGTATCTGAAACATGTCATCCTGCAATTGTAGAACTTTTTTTACCCGTCTCGAAATTTTCTTTGTGCATTTAGCACTGGGGGCCATGAGAGATGCATGAGGAAATAAAGCTCTTATCACGCCAATGTAGGAAAACCATTTGCGGAAGGCTTTCTTGTCTTCTTCCTTGTCTTCACCCCTGATAATAAATACAAAATTATATATTTTTATATTGCTATTGATTACAAACTCAATGAAGTCCTAGAACTAAACAAATGACATCAATGCTTAGAGTAAAAATGGTTTATTTCGTTATATCAAACGGTTTTTGAGCTTCAAATCAAGTGTTGACATGTGTATGTAAATGTTATAGGCATTATCATCAGTTTTTGTTTAGTAACATTTCAATCAGATTAAAGCGACTATTCGGGGAAGAAATAGGTCAAAGTTGAAAAAACGGCAAATCCATAAAGAAAATACTCTCTTATGAAAAATTCTTATTGAAGTTTTGGCGATATATAACCCCTAGAATTAAAAAATAATAATTTTCTGGGGAATCCTCTCACTGTCGAATGACGAGATAAAATGCAAATTTCCCGCTTTGGGCGCATGCGCAAGAATCTAGGTTAGTAGAACGTAAACATATATCGGCAGAAACATGGCTTCCGAAGCCAAGAGATGTCGGCCTAGAATTGAAACGAGTTCGGCAACAAAGCGACGTAAACAGAAATGGTCACAGGACAACCCGGTTATATGACTGGGGAAACAACACACTAGTTGGAAGACATTCAATGAAGAAAATAGTTTCTCTACAAACGAGCATGCAGCACGGATTCTTCTGGATAAGTGGTAAGCCCGGCCCGTAGCCTGCGTAGGGTCAGTTCTATTCTATTGCCGCACATTTTATATCGTTATCAGAATGTAACTCGTAAATGTCCTTAATTTTGTTGACAAACAATGCATAAAGTATGTTGCTTGCGTGTAATGGTTATTAGTTTCAAGCAACATAAATGTAAATGATGTGTAGAATGAAGAGATAGACACATTCCACCTCCGTTTTATGGGGCCCCGTAAGGGGTAATTTATACGGCTTTTTTATTGTTCGCATATCACAGCTATAGGCTATATTTATACCACTATTATTTTAATTATGAAAAATTATAAATTGATGTACGACTGATGATTAATTTCAGACCTATCAAGCTTACTGTTTTCTTTATTAAATACAAAATGGTATATGTGTAAAGTTCAGTGGGACTTTCCTGACAACTATCATATTACATGTAGGCACATAGGCCTATATGTTTCAGATGTACAGTTGACTCATAATATAAAATATTTGCAAATAATATTGGTGTATGGCTTCAAATACAAGTGCTGTTCTGTTCCATTCTTTGTAATGTGGTAATAATTACGATTTGTGGGAAAAGATTATCATTATAACTTAGCATGCAGTACAAAATTATTTTTATATTTTTCAAGTGCACTTCAGTGACACAAAAAGTTCATGCAGGTGAAGACATCCCCACACCAGCTGGAACTTCTATGGGACCGCCATCACATGTGTGCACCCCTACACCAGTAACATCTACGCCTACACATGCCCATAAAGAACCTATAGCTATAGATAGACCTCCGATGTCTCAGATATAGAGTAAGTTCTTGGATCTAACTATGTTGGATTTATAACCCCTCAAAATATACATTGATGTATCTCCGTGTTGAAGTAAACTGTAGCAGGTCACACATAAATGACATTGTAATTCCATAAATGTTTTTACTATTTTGTTTTTTACAACATATTTTACATATTTTAACTGTTAGACCCAGCACCATACTGTTTGGTAGGGTGAGCAGTCAAACATACTAAATTTATATTCTGTAATTATAAACATGCTCTGCTACTGCATGTCATGAATAAATAATACACCATTTCGGGCATATCTATTTGTTTTTAAAAGAATTGTGTAATTTTTCATAATTTTAATATTTCAGAGCTCAGTCATCACACTCGTCTGATTTATCTTGTGTGGAAGCATTACAATCAGACTCCGAGAGTAACATTAATGTCAGCTTGCTTTCCCATTACCAACAGAAGGCTAAAGAGGATGACACCTCATTTATTGAGTAAGTATGTTGTGTTATTTTTTATGGTGTGTTCTTGACTTCTTGTTGCTATAATAATACATTTACTTGTATATAGTAAAGAGGTATCGGTACGCCCAATTTCCCTGCAGGACATTATGTTCTGTCACCTGTCATCCTGCACACAGTCTGTAAATGGATGACCTTGCTGTCAATGCCATTCAAGGTCACAAAGGTCTAACATCCTCAATTGTAAACTAAAAGGACATTTTTGTCAATAACCGAGAAACATATAATTATAACTGTAATATGCTGCTGTGGAGGAGTACTGGTGCGGCATCCGACGTCTGTCCTGCTGTCTTTCTGTCTGGCCATCCGGTGTCCACGTTTTACTTAAAACAACTTTTACTCAATGACCAAGAGGCACAGGGACTTGATATTAGGCCTGTAGCATGCTGGTGTAAAAGGCTACCAAGTTTGTTCAAAATGAATGACATTCATTCTATGTAATTTGGGTTAAATAGGCTTAATCTTAAAATATAATGGTTTCTCACTAGCAGAAACTCTGAAACCTAGTTGTATGCTGGAAGTTAATTGATATTGATAATCCTAGCCTACTGTGATTTTGATAAAGCGGTAATCTTCATAGTATCTTCAGAAATAACCGAGATAACTTCAAAGTTGCTGTATAGCCAAGTGAGCGATACAGGTTCATTGGGCCTCTTGTTTAAATGAATTACATTGTACATTGTCTTTTACTTTCCAGTATACCTCAGACACATCAACCTGAACACTTGCCAATGGCTGAAGATCCCATAGAAATGGAAGAGGTTGATGTTGATGATGAGCTTACAGAGGATGAAGGAGACATTGTGGAAACAGACACTCAAAAGGATAGTGTTGAAGAAAGGAAATCAATATGCTTCCAAAGTGCCTTGTTGTAACTCACGTCAGTTCAAATACCCACAACTTGTCAAAGAAAAGCATGTGGTGCAAATATCATTGTCCAGTGCAGATATGTTGGATGTGCAGTACAGTTGAAATGAATTGGAGGGAGCAGCATTTGGTACTAGTCCTGGATCCTCTTTGTGGATCCTCTGGTTCACCTGCATTTTCGCAAAGGTCAAAAACTAGGCCTGGCTGACGATACACTAGCTGAAGAACTAAATTTATCAGTGGCTTTAGGTCCATCCTTCTGATTATATCCTAACACATAAAACAATTATTATAGAACAAATCCATGTGGGTGGGTGTACTGTAGTATTCTAATGTATAACAATAACTGTTTTTCCTTATTTTTGGTTTTGGAGTTGATAAATTATAATGCACTTATATAACTTTTTCCCTCAAATTTCATCCCAAATTTTTCTACTAAGGTTTTATTTAAGGTATGTATGCGTTTTGTGATAATTGTTTGTGGAAGAAAGTATGGTGTAAATGTGGTGTTCAATTTCAGAGCATGTAGGAGGTAGGTGTTCACTTAATGGTGTATTGCAGGTGTTTACATTTCAGTACTAGTGTGTGTTTGAGAGTGTTCACTTGACAGTATGTGCAGGTGTTCTTTCAACATTGTGTATAGGAAGTGTTCAATTATCAGTTTGCAGGAAGTGTTCACTAATCAGTGTGTGTAGGAAGTGTTCACTATCAGTGTGTGTAGGAAGTGTTCACTATCAGTGTGTGTAGGAAGTGTTCAATTATCAGTGTGTGTAGGAATTGTTCACTATCAGTTTGTAGGAAGTGTTCACTTATCAGTGTGTGTAGGAAGTGTTCACTATCAGTGTGTGTAGGAAGTGTTCACTATCAGTGTGTGTAGAAAGTGTTCAATTATCAGTGTGTGTAGGAATTGTTCAATTATCAGTGTGTGTAGGAATTGTTCACTTATCAGTGTGTGTAGGAAGTGTTCACTTATCAGTGTGTGTAGGAAGTGTTCACTATCAGTGTGTGTAGGAAGTGTTCACTATCAGTTCGTAGGAAGTGTTCAATTATCAGTGTGTATACGAAGTGTTCACTTGTGAGAATGTGTTTGAGGTGCATGTGTGTACTAACACTGTGTGTAGTTGTTATTAACTTATAATAACACTGTGTTCATAGATGGTTCATTCTGATAAATGTGCTAATCAAGTGTCTAGTTGCATTACAAAAAATGGAGTGCATATTTTTTCAATATTCTGTGATCTAAAATTAAATACCCCCATGTGTAATGTAAATACCAACTTAGAGAAACAGGTCTTATAACCATACCATTCACTTGTTGAGGTTGTTCGGCTAAAACTTAGGTGTTCATACACATATGGGAAGTATGTTTGATGTGTGAGAGGGTCTGTGCATTTTTGGTAAAATTTAACATTTTCAGTGAGAAATAGTATAAATTGTCTCCTGAATGCTTTGGTAAATTGTCTACTGTTCTTTTTGTCTGTGTACATGCCAAAGAAATATCAAAATAAAAAAGATATGAAAAGAACTAATACGGTACTTTGTAATTGATTATCAACTAGTCAAAATAATTTGAATGATGAAGTAAATTGTGGATAACATTCATAAAACAGTAAAGTGGCATACAAAAAGTCACACTACTAATATTACAAAAATATGATTATTAGCTTTGTATGATAGGAGCGCAAGGTTCATGTAGATCCCTTCTCCTTTGCTGTTGCAATGTCAATACCCTGGCCCGATCCTCCTGCTGCAGCATAGCAACTGTACCACGTGCACCCCTTGGCCCCCTTCCTCTACCTCGCCCTCTCTCCATCCTTGGACTGGTGTCTGCCCCGAGACCCCTTCCTCGACCCCTTGGCCGTCCACAGGTTCCTCCCCTCCTCCTTGATCCCCTCCCCCTCCTTGGGGATGTATGGACTTGTGCATATTCATAATCTATCTGATGAGAAAGCAAGAAATTATTGTAAGAGCAAAACTGAAGGAAAAAGTTTACAATGCAATGCAACAGAAAAGTTCACTGATGAATTTTATATTGCTATGAATATCGAAGACAAAATATCAATATACTTGTACATATATTTGTATACATGTACATACTAATTCATGTATATATGTGTAACAATAGAAAACTAAAGAAACTTGCATGTTCAGCAACCAAAAGTAGGTATTCTCATACACTTCAGTTAACAAGATCACATAAGCCTGGTATGAAAGTACAATGTATGATTAGTCTATAGCTACATTTTGTATATACGTATGCTCTATTTGGTATATTGATTATGTTTGGTGATCAATGACAGCAGCATTCCTTTAAATGGTAATGATGGGGGTAAGACTTTGGTATCAAAAGAATTCTTCAAGTGCAAAATTTAAATAATGTTATACATACAGCAGTACTATGCAAACTATTACAACTTTCCATGGGGGAACTCATTATTCAAAATTAAACATAATTGAAATGTATTCAACATATAGAGACAAATAAAATAACAATATAAAATGGCATATTTTGAGGGTTTTTTTTCATAAAGAATCAATAGATCTTTAAATATACAAATAGATTAGCTTTATTAATTGATAATAGTAAATTGAGCTGTCCAAAATTGGAAACTCCGTCCTAAACAGAGAGCTCGAGGGTTGAATTGGCAATTCATTACATGAAGTTCTTCAAACTGATGAGAAAACAAAACACATATCGTCATGGAAGTAAGAATCGTGGAGCTAAGAGGCTTTGTCAATAGCCGTTATGTGCATGTATACATGTATAACATATTTGTAATTGAAACGTTTCCCGAAGCTTCACTTCTGTCGAGAAATACATGTAGGTCTACATGCATATGATATTTGATTGTTTAAATTACTGTAAGCATTCACCTCATCTACTCATATCCTGTTAAATCAATAACACTATGTCTTGATTGCTTTTCTAATATATATATATATATATATATATATGCCTACACAACTATTGATTTAGCGTAAATGAATTGATCGCGATATCACCGGTGACGATGACATAAATTAGATTACCCCACATTGGGCCCCATCTCTGCATCGGATGCCGATTCACACCGATTTCAGTTTTTATTGTTGTTATTGCATGTTTTAAGTCATATGAAAACAATCTTTAGGTATAAATCCCACACATGCATCATATATGACATGTTCATTAAGTATTTACGTACCGTGTTACTGCTTTGACTGCTTGATGAATCGGACATCTCTAAAAATTCACGTGTTTCTGTTGATGTTTTCTCACTGCCTCGTTTTCGAAATACCACGTGACTTATAAAAATAGATATATGTTATATTAGGACAGGGCTTTTCCCGAATTAAAGTGGTCAAAACTGGACAATGCAAGCAGAACTTGACCATCGCATTGCTGTGATAGAACTTTTGGAAGACCAGATAATGCATCTAGACTAAGTTTGTTTCCCCGAATAGTCGCTTTAATTGAATGGAAAGCTTACAGATAAAAATCTTATAACCAAAAATATCTGACCAATTCATTTTTCTTACCATGTTTAAATTGTGTGAAATTCATCCACAACAATTGTTGACACAGAAAATTCCTTCAACTTACTTCTCCAATTCTTGTTTCCAACAAGAGTCTCTGGTGAAGCAAACAAGTAGTCAAACAGACCGTTTTCAATATTCAGATCTCCTTCTTGGCTTTCTCCTGTGTGGGAAAAATATGCGTGAGAATTCCTATGATTACTTAGGTTTTCATATCTCACATGCATGGCAATATTTATTTATGATCAACAAAATAATATGCACTTCATACCAAATTGATTCACATAAAGATAATGAGCATTTTCCCCATATTTATAGCAACACAATTATTCATATTTAAACAAAAATAGTTCAGTTCTGACTTGTTTTTGTCATGTCATTCCGTAATTTTCCTGTCGTGGAGTCCTGTTTTTAGTGGTAATCTATTTTCATAAACTACTCGAACCTGGCTGAACACATCCCAGCTTCCGAGTAAGGCCAATTGTGGGGTCGCCAGATCGAAGTTAACCACGCCCTCCTTAACGACGGTTGTCAGGTAGGAAAGGCCCGTCATCAAACGTAAACAAATATGACGGGCAAGACCGCTTTCGGCGATATACCCGACGACGTTTCTGCGGAATACCTGCCTTATACTCCTACCTTGCGACAGAAACAAAATGTCATTTCTTTTGCAAGAGGTAGCTACATCAAATATGTAACAATTAGCAGCGAAACCAGCAGAAATGTGTGTATATCGGTCCGGGTTTACCGCAACCAGAGGAAGTCAGAGGACCCTCACTCAACTGTCATCAATATATTTCGCTCAGTTGACATCGTTGTAAGCTGGCTAGCTTGTGGAGATGTATTTATGTTGTTTTCCCTCTAATATAGACCTCGATCACAGGTGCCTGACTCGTTTTATAAAATAATAACATACAGAGTACATATAAATGAGAAAGGCTGAACTCCCCCAGGCTTGAAATCTGATTTATTTATTTCTAAGTACCGTAGCTTCGGTTGTTTTGGGTGGATTTTTTCGAAGTAGGACTTAAATTGATGAGAAATGGTCAATCTTTAAAATAAGCCATAACATGTTGTTGATTTCTCGATATTAGCTTACGAAATCGGGCGTAAAAAATTTGAACAAGCATTCTGATTGGTTATAGAAAATGTGTTGAACCAATCAGAATGCTTGTTCAAATTTACCGCGGCTGACACAACATGGCTACTCAAGTGGAAAATCTGCTATCAGTAGGCATAAAAAGTCCCGGGGCCGTCGATAGGGTGCTCGTATACATAAAGTAAGTGTATGTAATAGTTGCTGATGAAGCGTACCTCTTGATTAACCCGTGGACTTCGTATTTAAAGCTATGTCCAATAGAGTGTGGTGACCCCGATACGTCAACTTGTCCGACTAAACAAAATCGAGGGGATTTTGAAGTTTCTCGCCCGATTTCGTAAACTAATATCGAGAAATCAACAACATGTTATAGCTTATTTTAAAGATTGACCATTTCTCTTCAATTTAAGTCCTACTTCGAAAAAATCCACCCAAAACAACCGAAGCTACGGTACTTAGAAATAAATACATCAGATTTCAAGCCTGGGGGAGTTCAGAACCTTTCCCATTTATATGTACTCAATATGTTATAATTTTATAAAACGATTCAGGCACCTGTGCCTCGATCAACGGAAGATCACAGATGCGCATTGCAGCTGTAAAGCTGGGTAGGAATAATAAACTAGTTGAGATGTTCTGATTTGTTTGTGGTTTGTTTGAGTGCATGTACAATGTGTGATCAATTAGGCCTAGCCGATGTGTATAAGGTTACGTTATGCATACGAAGGGCAAAAAGAAATATGCCTTACGTTAGTGGAGTCACAAATGCAATAAAAATGGCACTGCATCTCCCATTCCGATCCATTGAAAAGAGAGCAATATTAAGTTAAAATTAAGAAAAACATCATTTCAATTAACAATATTTATTATTGTGAAAACAGCATGAATACAAAGACAATAAAATTCAGTCATTAACTGTAAGAACATTTTTCTCAAAAAGAGATTTAGTAAACACTGACTTCCTTCCAATAGTTATATTCCTGTTAAACCAAATGGGTGATTTCAGAATGGAATCTTCTCTAAAAGTATTTTTTTCAATCATAAATATTAGTCTATTCCAAGCTTTAAAAACATCAATCCAGAACTTATTCTACAATATTGATGGCTATCTGGTTTTTAACGACAGCCTAATTAGATTCCAAATGGAAAAAGGGTTCAAACCTGGGACAGCCGGCACTCTTACCAGACACACTACTGACTGAGCTACCTGGTAATTATTCATGATAAACCCAGTCCAGTGCATCTACACAACCAAGATTATTCTTTTTTACCTATCACAAACAACATAACACTTTCTACAAGTAAAATTTTCATTTCCAGCAGTTGATTTTTTTCACAGATTTTGATGTTCCTGATATTAACATGCATGCTGTTAAAACAGATTTTTAAACATTAACCAATGGTAAATTAAAAATTTGATTCACATAACAAGTTTGCAAGAGTGAAGACATTATTGTTGCTCAATATCTGGACAGCGTGCACACGTTCTTGCTGTGATAGTTTTGATTGAGGAGTGGGAAATCACTGTATTGAAATAAGTTCCCTCTCAGCCTTCACCAACAAGTTTACCGCAACAGTGGGATAAACCAAGAGGGCATAAGATAAAGCCCGAGCCTGTGTCACAGATGATCATATCCAGACCACTCAATATGAATCGGAAAAGGAAACCAGTTATTGCCTCTTTTGTTGACAATAGGTATACATACTCTATGAGATACAAATTCCTCTGGCTGCATGAGTCGCACAATTCAATATATAGTTTATTTATTTATTTGTAACACACAGAGTGTAGTGGAACTTCCTTTGTGGTTTTGATTGACAAATAGGTTAATTTTGTTGTTTATACATATACTATCAACTGCAGAAGTTTAACATGTGAATTAATAGTATACAGTTGAGAGAATTCAACCTCAAATACCCTTTTTATCATATTAACATTTCATACCATATATCTTTCACATGCATATTGGGCCGTTGTAGCCAAGTGGTAAAGGTGTCCTAACATTTTATCACTAGCCCTTCACCTCTGGGTTGCGAGTTCGAAACCAATGTGGCAACTACGTGTATACCTGGAAGTGAACGTAGGATGGAAGGTTGGTCGTTTTCCTCTGGGGACTCCAGCTTTCCTCCACCTTCAAAACCTTGCACATTCTTAAATGACCCTGGTAGTATTATGTAAAATAAAATAAACCAAACCAATCCCATGCATAACATAAAATATTTTAGACTGTATACTAATTATATAAGAGGTATCAATGGATTAAGGCACAATACAAAAAAGACCAGTCTTGTATTAAATATGGCATGAAGTTTGTCAATAAACTACAAACTAACCAAACTTGGTTTAAACAGCCAAATAAAGATAGGCTTATTTTGTCAGACAAAATTTTAAATTGCTTGATACATGCAATAGCTCTTTCCACATGAACTCTGTGTTTTGCAATTTTTATAATTTTTGAAACATCCCCTGGCTTCATCTGTGCTCCACTTGAAGCAAATGGTGGAATATTTAATTTAAGTCCAAGTTCCTTCAGTTCATCCTCAATCAGGAAACCCTTGTCAGCCATGATACCATCACCTCTGTTTATCCTGTTGCTCAATGTAGAGATCTGTCATGATCAGAAGGTTAAGAAAACCACTTTCTTTGGTTAAAACTTTATCCGAAATAGATCCAGAAAAAAGCATTGAGGCAAAGATAACCGATCCTCTGGGATCAACACCAACTAGAGCGTTCAAGGTAGTACAGGATTTATAGTCCGAGTAGCACTGACTGTCGATTTAACGCACTTGGTTTTTGAATCTTGAGTTCTGTTCCATTGATGATAACAATCGTGTCGGGGAATTCCTCTTTGTACTTTGATGGCATATTCCTCACTATCTCCTCTCTTTTGGACCAAATCACAAGTGAACCAAGTTTGAAAAACATGTGATTAATCCAATTGGAAAATATTGTGATGCAAGCCTGAGAGGAAAACATGAATAGGTTACTTAAGTGTACAAAATCAAAATTTTGTGTTAACTTCATCAGCACAAGATAAAGCTGGTCTTTCAAGGAAATATTTTTTGTTCCTCTCACTGTTTTTATAAATGTAAATCTTCGTCTCACGGGATAAAAAAACTTTATCAAATTATGAAATCTGTCACTGGAAAATACGGTGAAGTACTGGTAATCTGATGGTTTCAAAATTACAACAGCTGAACATGGCTTGGGAATCCCTCTCAACCTCATGGAAATTCGAAGTTGTCTTTCGACATAACTGTTCATATTGTAGTATCATTTTTGAATAACCCTCACTTGAACGTGCGTTGTTTGATACAAGTTTGGCATGCTCTGTCTAATCTTCTGTTTTCAGCAACCAGAGCCAGTACGTCCAAAGGCTGTTTTACTGAAAAATAAGAAACATCTGTTTAAAATACAAACACAAACTAATAGTATTTTTGCTATGTACATATAGCAAATATTGCACAGATAACAACTGTTTAATCAAAGATAAGGGAGGATAATATACATCAAATGACAAAAATTCAAAGTATTTTTTTTTTTAATTATTGATTTAATTACAGTGTATCTTCTCTTATTTCAGTGAAATACTTAATATCAAGGGCAGCTTTTGGTCACAGGTGCCCAATTCTGTGACATTGTAACTTTAATACACAAAACAGGACTTCCACATAAGGAAACCATGAAAACTCTGATGGAAAAACTTACCTATTTTTATGTTGATCATTTAAAACCTATTAACTTACAGCTAGGTTCATTTGAGGATGTGCCAGGTTTTTGATGGTGCAGGAAATACAGAGTAACAGGAGAAAAACCTTCAACCTATGGTCATTCAGGGATCAATCTAGGCCTTCTTACTACTGCTTCCATCCCCCCCCCCCCCCCCCCCCCATTTTTGTTCCATTTTCCCACCCAGACATAGGTGAAATTCAAATATTGTGTTTGAACACTACCTGCCAAAATGCCTCATGTGGGCCCTGAACCATATGCAAAAAAAAAAAACAACAATATTTACCTACCCATTGAAAAAAAAACATAGCTCAGGATTGGAAAAACAAACAATACTTCAATTAAGGCCTGACCTGTATAATTGTTTTGATACAAAAAATGTAGAAATAACTATGATTATAAATTTACGTGTTTAAATATTTTTTTTTTAAAGTAGAAATAATCAACATTGCTAACTTATCGTTTTCGTCCACGATGTCCAGAATTCTTTGTTTTGTACTTTTTGTCAAATCAGGTCTTGGCATTGGTCTCTTTCTGCTTGATGTTATCCTGTCATAGGGAAGTGCAGACCTCGGATTTGGATACAACTCGGATGGCTTCCCATCAACAAAATGCTACAACAAGAAAATGAAGATACTGTAAATGAAAAAAAAAAAATACAAAATTTGATTCCCAGTAAAGGCATGGGTAAAAGTCATTTTATCGAAATAGTATAATCAATTATAGTAAATAGTTATATTTGTAAGATGCATGCAGATAGGGATTTTATTTCATTTTTTGTATACATATCTACAGGTGTCATATCCATCTAAAAATAATTCATTTTGATAGATCTATAGATTAGACAAATACCGGTATGTCCGACAGATATTTCTGTTATTGAACTGAATTTATGTCAGCGTTAAACTGTAGTTGTTATTAAATCATATAGCTGAACTGCTTTAGCCTTTAAAATAAATCTTTGTTGTTTACAGCTTATGAGTGTATAAAATATGATATATATAGTCATAACATGTAAACAACAACTATTTATCTTAAAGCAGTCGATCACATGGACATGTTTAGTCTTATATTAAACAAATAGTCAGAAATACATATATCATGGAAGACTAGACATGTCTCTGTGATTCTAGAAATCGTGGCGTACGCGTGTCCCTGTGGCTGAACCCAGCAAGTATAAATTAATATCATACGCATGCACTGTGCTTAACATGTAAATGAAAGCTGAAACGAAAGCTAGATTTTAGGTGTCTATTTGTGAAATATCAGATAAACCACATGATTCAAACACTCGGTAGAAACACTTCAGTTGTACTTTACAATTCGTTTCGTTCGTAACACCCCCCCCCCCCCCCCCCCCCCCCCCCCCCCCCCATACACATGCACGTATACGCTATATGACCTATTTCTGTGAGCATGTCAGTCATCTACAGTTGTTGATACAGTATCATTTATATAAGGAGGATATGACATTGAAATATCAATATTTAAATAATACCTTAGAACAGGCAAACAGGTGTTTGGCTTTACTACGCTCACGCAAGATTGCTTCGTTGTGATTGTGGTCTGCCACACAGTCTTATCAATTGTTTGCATTTCTCCAAGTTCCGGTCGGGTTTAGGAAAGGGTATAAATGTCACCCCACCTTCCAGACGGTCAGGGAACCTACTGTCCGTGTTGCAGGTACCCCAGCAGCATCTTTTCACCATTGTTGTGACACTTCAGAAATGTCCGACAGTGACGGGCAAAATGGCGGCGGTTTCACGTGTCGCCGAAGTTATTTGTAACGCGTCACGCGATTGGTCGAACTGACCTGTCAATCAAAATCTGGCGATCCCACAATTACCTAATGCTAGGCTGATCAGTGATCGAAAATGTATATAAAATGTATATAAGAACATTGCTTTTCTAAGTCATTTGTCATCTGCTAACGGTATCACGTGTAATATTTAACTTTTTTCTGTTCGTTGTTTTTGGGAAAACGTCGAAAATCTTATAATTATTGACATAGAAATACCATTACGTGATTTGTGTAAGGGTTTATAAATGACGGGGATCTAGTGGCTTACACGTTAAAAACGAATAATTGCACGTTGCAAACCTTTATATTCTGCACGCATTCCAGGAATTGTCTTCAGTCGCTTACACTGATCGCTCATGAGTGCTACGACGATCTTGCCGTTTTCCTCTAGGCCCAATTCCCGTTTCAGTGGAACCAACATCTGGAACGGTAACGACTTTCCAAATCCGGTTTGTAAGACCGCCATGCAATCTTTGTTCCCAAGCAGCGCATCAAGTATCTTCCTCTGTTCGATCTTTAACTTGTTTACTTGAAATAACTTCAGAACTCGTATTATCGCTTCGTTTAAATCTTCCATTTTTGTCGCATCTTTTGTTGCTAACCAAAATGGAACCGAAGTCTTTGAAAGCTCGTCTCTGATTGGCTAATATATAATGAGCATTCATTTTCGCGAAGGTCACCTGAACGTGACCCTGATCGGAGCACCTTCAGATGTTCAGGCGTAGTGCATAGTAAACGTAGCCATGTAACAGCTGATTTTAATCAGATTGCAAAACACAATGTTCAATTTTCAGCCGCGCCTGTTCTCAGTAAGAAACCCTTCGCGAGGTAACCATGCACGTACATATATGCCGTCTGGCCAGAAGGACCGGTTTCCTACTAGACAGTTACCATCGTCTATCAAATTTAGTTGTGCCGAGGCTGTTCGTTTGTAGTCTCGTTTGAAATATCTTAGAAAAGTTACAGTAACATTTTTTCCGTTCGAGGTATTTTCGCATCAGTTCCTCTGACGAGGTTGTGTAACGCGCAGCACGTGTACCGCAGGGGTGCCACGTGTGTCGGACTGCTACCAAGTTTTTGCACAGGGTTCGACTGCCGCTTTCGCTTGCAGATTCCAAATACAAATGAATTTTCTAGTAACAGACGATATTTAGTAAACTGGTGAGAAGGAAAATAGACTCGTCATATAAAGTTCAACAATTTATTAACATGTGTAAAAATAACAAAGTACCAAAATAATACCCGTGAGGCACAGTGAGGAATTCACAATTATATACGTCTAGCCTAAAACACATGCCAACCATCGTTTAATCACAACTAACCATATAAATGAAATAAATGTAGTTTACCCCGAGTCTCAAGCACGTGGCATGTCCGGTCAGAATACAACATTTGCTAACCACCCGTCTTTTCTCCCGTATCTACTAACGAGGTTTCCAACAACCATCCCTCGCCTTACCGGTATAGAAACAGCCCGAGAGGCGGAAATATTCTCTAGCCACTCCGCGAGTGCTCCCAAAATTGAATAATTCCTTCAAGCAACAACCTGACTTCTGACATGACACCGGCACACGAGACTCGAATTAAACAAAAGTTCTATACATAGAAAATACATCAAAATACTACACGTGAAAATAAAAATACATGTACGATAGTGGCAAATAATATCCAGCAGACAAATTAATATGAAATTTAGGAAAGGATGGGCGACGGTTATCTAACTAATTTCACAGATTAAAAGTCAACACCACTTACCCTGCTGACACCCGGACGAAAAGTGATTGACCCCACAGCAGCACGGGTATCTTACGTAACCGGATGTTACAATTTTCCGGAATGAGTCCAAAAATAAACGAGCGGAACTCAACTGCGTTACAGTTGCCTAATTGATACCATGCACATACAAAAATGTAGAATCTTTGGATTTTGCGACGATTCACAGGTTTAAATCCAATGAATTGTTCACGTGGTGTGTTACACACTGATGATGGACAGTGGACTTGTATGGGTTCGGTTCCTGGTCTAACGGCTTAGTTTTGGTGTTTTCGGTTGTAGATTTTCCTGTAGGATGTTTATTGGGAGCATATGAAGAACATTGAACTGGTATATGACTTGGCTCCTCATTTGTCTGTTTGTTTGTCGTATGATGAAGGTAAAGTGATAATTATAGAAACGATATATCATTTGAAGTCTGTGTACATATTGTGAACATAAACTGATGGCCGTCACTATCAAAATAAACGACGAAGCCATGTTTCCACAAAAGTTGGTATAGTGTTAATTACAGAAAAGTATTATTGTGTCGCTGCATTGATGGCTGGGATTCTTAACAAAACAACGAAAATAACTGTTTCTGCAAAGTGTAGGTACAGTGATATTATTCCCATCACACACGACACATCAAAGTGCAATACACGGACCAATCAATGAATCAATCGATGAACAGAAGCATGTCTTAGAATATAAATATAGGAACATGTACACTAACAGTATCACACTGAGTATTACCATTCGATATGGATGTACATGTATCTCACGATTGTGTCCAGTGTACCCGTGTGGTGAGACCGCGACAGGGGGCGCTTCAGTGCGACATCTGTCATAGATGGCAGCACAGAACACGCAAGTCTGGTAAGTACCAACAAAATAACTAGTTGAATAAATGGAAATGTATTGGAACGATATGTTAAAATTTGTATTTCCTTATTGATGTTACTTGATTGTAATCAATTGTAATTATATATGTGCAAAATGAATAAATTGAATTGAATTATATTCACCAATTATCGTTCCATTACACATTCTATTTGTATATTTCATTTTGAAATACATGTTATTGTATATATCATGTTTTATGTTTTCCGTATATATCGGGGCAAATATATCATGTTTCTTTTTATATATTCTTAAGTTCAACGGGGCATATATATCGGAACGTATATATCATGTTTCATTTTTATATATTCTTAAGTTCAACGGGGCATATATATCGGAACGTATATATCATGTTTCATTTTTATATCCCATTACTTCACGAGGAAGCCACCAAGGTTCCGATGCAGGCCTTGATTGTGGCGGAGGGAACGCTGTGCAGACTGCAGCAGAAGGACGTCAAGGTACAGCAAGGGCGTCTATTCCAGCTATGGAGTCGGTATTCTGATGGGGACATGACGTGTATGGACCTTCTGGTGGCCATTTCCAGGATCACCGGGCCTGTACAGCGACGTCAGAGGTAGCTAGCTGTGACATGAATATGATGTAGGGTGCATAGTGTATATAGCATATCTTATATGTATATAACAAAAAACAAAACAAAAAAAAAACAAAACAAAAAACAAAAAACAAAAAAAAAAAACACAAAAAAAAATAATAGAGAAAAAAATACCTCTATAGATAAGAAGTGTATAATTTATCATACATACTTTGAATGTGAAATGTGTATATTTATATGTAATTGATGAAGTTGTATGTTGTTGTTTTGCCTCTGATATGATGTTTGCATGTATTATTAAGGGTGCAAAGTAAGCATGTTAGAAGTTGTACAAAGTAAGCATGTAAGAAGTTGTACAAAGTAAGCATGTTAGAAGTTGTACAAAGTAAGCATGTTAGAAGTTGTACAAAGTAAGCATGTTAGAAGTTGTACAAAGTAAGCATGTTAGAAGTTGTACAAAGTAAGCATGTAAGAAGTTGTACAAAGTAAGCATGTAAGAAGTTGTACAAAGTAAGCATGTTAGAAGTTGTACAAAGTAAGCATGTAAGAAGTTGTACAAAGAAAGCATGTTAGAAGTTGTACAAAGTAAGCATGTAAGAAGTTGTACAAAGTAAGCATGTTAGAAGTTGTACAAAGTAAGCATGTTAGAAGTTGTACAAAGTAAGCATGTTAGAAGTTGTACAAAGTAAGCATGTAAGAAGTTGTACAAAGTAAGCATGTAAGAAGTTGTACAAAGTAAGCATGTAGAAGTTGTACAAAGTAAGCATGTAGAAGTTGTACAAAGTAAGCATGTTAGAAGTTGTACAAAGTAAGCATGTTAGAAGTTGTACAAAGTAAGCATGTTAGAAGTTGTACAAAGTAAGCATGTAAGAAGTTGTACAAAGTAAGCATGTTAGAAGTTGTACAAAGTAAGCATGTTAGAAGTTGTACAAAGTAAGCATGTTAGAAGTTGTACAAAGTAAGCATGTTAGAAGTTGTACAAAGTAAGCATGTTAGAAGTTGTACAAAGTAAGCATGTTAGAAGTTGTACAAAGTAAGCATGTTAGAAGTTGTACAAAGTAAGCATGTTAGAAGTTACAGTATGTGTTGTAATTAATATATAATGGAACATTCTTCTATTTATAAGGGGCAGAAACTCATTTGGCACCAAATTATCTATCATAACGAAACTGTAATTTACAATAACTGAAGAAAACAACAAATTATATATTTAGAACTTATTTCGGACCACATCAATGCCAAATGAGTCTTGAGGTAAATGTTAGAGTTATCCCCCTTAGTACACTACTGACGATCTTCATGCAAGAAAATTCACAAAAGAGTGATTATTTCGCGAATAAATTATATAAAACGAGTACAAATCCTGTAATAAGTGGTAAGTAGCCAATGCATATGATAATATTTCACTCTCACAACATTTAAAACATGAGAAATATTTTTGGGACATTGTGGTAACATTTGGGACATTGTGGCAAGGTATTTTGGGACATTGTGGTAATGAGCGGCACAATGTCCCCAAATAATTTGGGACATTGTGACACCCCCAATGGGACATTGTGACAGAAATTTGGGACATTAGGAAAAAAAATTGGGACATTATGGCATGGGACATTGTGACATTGGGGCGAAACGTCTGTAATTCGTACCATCACTTGAAGATTTATCAACAGTATCACTTTTATTTTGCTCATTATTTTTGGTGTTGTCTAATGCTTGATATCTATTTGATATATTAAGTGTGGTCTGTGTTGCCGATACAAAATGACACACAAAGTGCTCCTTCGCCGGAACCACAACAAAGTGACAATAATGAAAAAGGTGCTAAAAAGCTGTACTTAGCATAGCCTAAAATCTGGAAAAAGAGCCTGAATCGAAAAAAGGCCGGTCTTGAAAGTAAGCCTTGGATTCCTTGCAGTGAAATATAAGAAAATAAGCCGACTTTTATATTATTTTATGTTTTATATATAAATGAAACTCTATTTGCTGTGCATACATTATATTACCAAAGATTTCCATGTACTTGTTCTTAATTTATTTTGTTTTGTTTTAAATAACTGATTGAAACTAAATGAATATATACAAATTATTCAGACTTAATCAAGCGAAACATTTGTTAATACATTGATGCTCAGCAAATAGAAAAACTACACAAACAGGTTATTTAAAAATCATACAATTTATTTCTTCAAAACTCATACAATGAAAGACATTCAGAAAATATAAATTAGTTACCCATTATATACATGTATTTATAATTCTAAGACACACTAAAAGCAGAAACTGATAAAATATCATTAACAAAATATTTGAATAAGAAGCATGCTGGGTATTACTAAAGCCCCAAAACTCGAACTTGATCTGTAGCTACTTGAAGATGACTGAGTTGACGGACGGACGGACGGACGGACGGACGGACGCCAACAAAGTCACAGGATGTGATGGACGGAATGACCAGGAGAACGCTAACCAAGTCACAGGATGTGATGGACGGAATGTGATGGACGGATTGACCAGAAGAACGCTAACCAAGTCAAAGGATGTGATGGACGGAATGTGATAGACGGATTGACCAGAAGAACGCTAATCAAGTCACAGGATTTTATGGACGGAATGTGATGGACGGATTGACCGTGGGAACACTAACCAAGTCACAGGATGTGATGGACGGAATGACTGGGAGAACGCTAACCAAGTCACAGGATGTGATGGACGGAATGACTGGGAGAACGCTAACCAAGTCACAGAATGTGATGGACGGAATGACTGGGAGAACGTTAACCAAGACACAGGATGTGATGGACGGAATGACCAGGAGAACGCTAACCAAGTCACAGAATGTGATGGACGGAATGACTGGGAGAACGCTAACCAAGTCACAGAATGTGATGGACGGAATGACCATGAGAACGCTAACCAAAACACAGGATGTGATGGACGGAATGACCATGAGAACGCTAACCAAGTCACAGGATGTGATGAACGGAATAACCAGGAGAACGCTAACCAAGTCACAGGATGTGTTGGACGGAATGACTGGGAGAACGCTAACCAAGTCACAGGATGTGATGGACGGAATGACCCGGAGAACGCTAACCAAGTCACAGAATGTGATGGACGGAATGACTGGGAGAACGCTAACCAAGTCACAGGATGTGATGGACGGAATGACTGGGATAACGCTAACCAAGTCACAGGATGTGATGGACGGAATGACTGGGAGAACGCTAACCAAGTCACAGGATGTGATGGACGGAATGACCAGGAGAACGCTAACCAAGTCACAGGATGTGAGGAACGGAATGTACAGGAGAACGCTAACCAAGTCACAGAATGTGATGGACGGAATGACTGGGAGAACGCTAACCAAGTCACAGGATGTGATGGACGGAATGACCAGGAGAACGCTAACCAAGTCACATGATGTGAGGAACGGAATGAAAGGCAGAACGTTAACCAAGTCACAGGATGTGATGGACGGAATGACCAGGGGAACGCTTACCAAGTCACATGATGTGAGGAACGGAATGACCAGGAGAACACTAACCAAGTCACAGGATGTGATGGACGGAATGACAATGAGAACACTAACCAAGTCACAGGATGTGATGAACGGAATGACCAGGAGAACGCTAACCAAGTCAGAGGATGTGATGGACGGAATGACCAGGAGAACGCTAACCAAGTCAGAGGATGTGATGGACGGAATGACAAGGAGAACGCTAACCAAGTCACATGATGTGAGGAACGGAATGAAAGGCAGAACGTTAACCAAGTCACATGATGTGATGGACGGAATGACCAGGAGAACGCTAACCAAGTCAGAGGATGTGATGGACGGAATGACAAGGAGAACGCTAACCAAGTCACATGATGTGAGGAACGGAATGAAAGGCAGAACGTTAACCAAGTCACAGGATGTGATGGACGGAATGACCAGGGGAACGCTAACCAAGTCACATGATGTGATGGACGGAATGACAAGGAGAACGCTAACCAAGTCACATGATGTGATGGACGGAATGACAAGGAGAACGCTAACCAAGTCACATGATGTGATGGACGGAATGACAAGGAGAACGCTAACCAAGTCACATGATGTGATGGACGGAATGACAATGAGAACACTAACCAAGTCACAGGATGTGATGGACGGAATGACCAGGAGAACGCTAACTAAGTCACAGAAAGTGATGGACGGAATAACCAGGAGAACGCTAACGACTAATCACAGTATTTGTTATTGACACAGAAACACGAACGCCTCCCACAAATAAAAGAAACAGAACACGTGGTGAACTTTTCACGTCCTATCGGGGAATCGAACCCCGGCCTCTTCTGTGAAAGACAAGTGTGTTACATGTACCAAAGTCCTCCCAACCTTTCAATCATATTTAGAATATAATATATTTGTAGTTATTGTAATGTTCGTAGAGTGTAGTACACAATACTGTTTCATAATAAATGTACATTTGTATCTTTTTTTAAATAAGTGAAGTTATGTTAACATGAAAATGAAACGCAATACATAAAAAAAATTTGCAAGTGCTGTAAAAAGCATTTGCCTAACAATTAAATAAAAGGATAATTGCTAACAGCGTATCCCAACCGAAGGTTTAAATTATAACCTCTAATGATGGAATACAATTACCGTAGCAGTAGTGCTCATGGCCATTTACAAATGTAGATTAAAGTGTAGTGTTTGTACACTGTATAAACCTACATTCGCACAGAACAATCATACAGGAAGGCCAATTAGTGGACCTTTGATTACACGGCGGTACGTATTCGCACATATGTTTGAAAATAAACGCCAATTCTTCTTGCTTGCTAAAACCTACCACTTTATACCAAAGAAAATCGATTTTCCCGGGTGTACATTTTTTTATATATATTTATAATATCACTGCAAACGTGTAATGATCGACAATTTTTATTTTTAAAAAATTCAGAGTATTCAAATTATTTACATATTAATTTTGTTTCAAAAGTTTAAAATTAAGTGCAGGTATGTATACAATTCTTATTCGTTCCCAGGTAAGTTTGTAGGAGGTAACTCTTGATTTGTCTCCTCAGGTAGACTAAGTACAGTTCACCCCTCCCCAGTATAGTTATACTAATCCCTGTCCAAGCCAGTACCTCTAACCCCGGTAATTATCGCCACCGGACACTCCTACTGCTGAATTAAAAGGTTACGAACTCCCCCCCCCCCCCCCCCCCCCCCCCTACACACTCTCGCACACACACCCTCACACACCCTCACACACTCTCGCACACACACACTCACTCACCCTCACACACTCTCGCACACACACACAATCACTCACCCTCACACACTCTCGCACACACACACTCACTCACCCTCACACACTCTCGCACACACACACTCACTCACCCTCTCTCTCTCTCTCTCTCTCTCTCTCTCTCTCTCTCTCTCTCTCTCTCTCTCTCTCTCTCTCTCACTCTCTCTCTCTCTCTCTAAGTAATAGTTAGGTATACATGGATGATTAATATATTAATGTATTCACACCATTCATTATATCCACACAGCTGTGATAGCTTATTACAATAGAAAGCTAGAAAGTAAATATTCATTATCACTGAATTTTAATATGGAATATGATGACAGAATCTATCAATATTTAATGTATATGTCTTCAGGAATATATTGAATTAAGTGATATACAGCTGATTCCTTTGGCTGTCATGGTCTGCCATGGTCTGTCTAACGGTAGAGGTAACGTAGAATGTAACACGGACGTGGTCTGTCTAACGGTAGAGGTAACGTAGAATGTAACACGGACGTGGTCTGTCTAACGGTAGAGGTAACGTAGAATGTAACACGGACGTGGTCTGTCTAACGGTAGAGGTAACGTAGAATGTAACACGGACGTGGTCTGTCTAACGGTCGAGGTAACGTAGAATGTAACACGGACGTGGTCTGTCTAACGGTAGAGGTAACGTAGAATGTAACACGGACGTGGTCTGTCTAACGGTAGAGGTAACGTAGAATGTAACACGGACGTGGTCTGTCTAACGGTAGAGGTAACGTAGAATGTAACACGGACGTGGTCTGTCTAACGGTAGAGGTAACGTAGAATGTAACACGGACGTGGTCTGTCTAACGGTAGAGGTAACGTAGAATGTAACACGGACGTGGTCTGTCTAACGGTAGAGGTAACGTAGAATGTAACACGGACGTGGTCTGTCTAACGGTCGAGGTAACGTAGAATGTAACACGGACGTGGTCTGTCTAACGGTCGAGGTAACGTAGAATGTAACACGGACGTGGTCTGTCTAACGGTCGAGGTAACGTAGAATGTAACACGGACGTGGTCTGTCTAACGGTAGAGGTAACGTAGAATGTAACACGGACGTGGTCTGTCTAACGGTCGAGGTAACGTAGAATGTAACACGGACGTGGTCTGTCTAACGGTAGAGGTAACGTAGAATGTAACACGGAGACCCGGACGTACATTCAACATTGCACTTCCACCTTATAGAGAAGTAATCATCCGAAACATTGAAATGTTTTAGTGACAAATCATTATTTTCCCTACATCCCCTGTCTCAAAAATATCTGACATTCGTTTCGCGTGCAGGATCGATTTTCAGATGCGCAGCTGTCACGCCGACATAATATTTAATACTAAATATCTAATTTGGATACAGAATAAGTATTTATTGTCATGATAATTAGTGTCATCTTACATCGTCGGAAAACTGGAAATCCGAAATCGGTCTTTTCAGTATTACACCTTTAAACGTCTTTACAATAGTCATGGTTAAAAGATAATGTTTAAACTTCTTTAAAACAGCCATGTTTATAAGATATTGTTTAAACGTCTTTACAACAATCATGGTAATAATAAGAGACCCCGAGGTTTGTACAGTCCTTTGTTTGTGACTTAACACCCCGAGGTTTGTACAGTCCTTTGTTTGTGACTTAAGACCCCGAGGTTTGTACAGTCCTTTGTTTGTGACTTAACACCTCGAGGTTTGTACAGTCCTTTGTTTGTGACTTAACACCTCGAGGTTTGTACAGTCCTTTGTTTGTGACTTAAGACTTCGAGGTTTGTACAGTCCTTTGTTTGTGGACTTAAGACCCCGAGGTTTGTACAGTCCTTTGTTTGTGACTTAACACCTCGAGGTTTGTACAGTCCTTTGTTTGTGACTTAAGACTTCGAGGTTTGTACAGTCCTTTGTTTGTGACTTAAGACCCCGAGGTTTGTACAGTCCTTTGTTTGTGACTTAACACCTCGAGGTTTGTACAGTCCTTTGTTTGTGACTTAACACCTCGAGGTTTGTACAGTCCTTTGTTTGTGACTTAAGACCCCGAGGTTTGTACAGTCCTTTGTTTGTGACTTAACACCTCGAGGTTTGTACAGTCCTTTGTTTGTGACTTAAGACCCCGATGTTTGTACAGTCCTTTGTTTGTGACTTAAGACCTCGATGTTTGTACAGTCCTTTGTTTGTGACTTAAGACCTCGAGGTTTGTACAGTCCTTTGTTTGTGACTTAAGACCTCGAGGTTTGTACAGTCCTTTGTTTGTGACTTAACACCCCGAGGTTTGTACAGTCCTTTGTTTGTGACTTAAGACCCCGAGGTTTGTACAGTCCTTTGTTTGTGACTTAAGACCTCGAGGTTTGTGCAGTCCTTTGTGACTTAAGACCCCGAGGTTTGTACAGTTCTTTGTTTGTGACTTAAGACCTCGATGTTTGTACAGTCCTTTGTTTGTGACTTAAGACCTCGATGTTTGTACAGTCCTTTGTTTGTGACTTAAGACCTCGAGGTTTGTACAGTCCTTTATTTGTGACTTAAGACCTCGAGGTTTGTACAGTCCTTTGTTTGTGACTTAAGACCTCGATGTTTGTACAGTCCTTTGTTTGTGGACTTAAGACCTCGAGGTTTGTACAGTCCTTTGATTGTGACTTAAGACCTCGATGTTTGTACAGTCCTTTGTTTGTGACTTAAGACCTCGATGTTTGTACAGTCCTTTGTTTGTGACTGAAGACCTCGAGGTTTGTACAGTCATTTGCTTGTGACTTAAGACCTCGAGGTTTGTACAGTCCTTTGTTTGTGACTTAAGACCCCGAGGTTTGTACAGCCCTTTGTTTGTGACTTAAGACCTCCAGGTTTGTACAGTCCTTCGTTTGTGACTTAAGACCTCGATGTTTGTACAGTCCTTTGTTTGTGACTTAAGTCCCCGAGGTTTGTACAGTCCTTTGTGACTGAAGACCCCGAGGTTTGTACAGTCCTTTGTTTGTGACTTAAGACCTCGATGTTTGTACAGTCCTTTGTTTGTGACTTAACACCTCGAGGTTTGTACAGTGCTTTATTTGTGACTTACGACCTCGAGGTTTGTACAGTCCTTTGTTTGTGACTTAAGACTTCGAGGTTTGTACAGTCCTTTGTTTGTGGACTTACGACCCCGAGGTTTGTACAGTCCTTTGTGACTTAAGACCCGAGGTTTGTACAGTCCTTTGTTTTTGATTTAAGACCTCGAGGTTTGTACAGTCCTTTGTGACTTAAGACCCCGAGGTTTGTACAGTCCTTTGTTTTTGACTTAAGACCTCGATGTTTGTACAGTCCTTTGTTTGTGGACTTAAGACCCCGAGGTTTGTACAGTCCTTTGTTTGTGACTAAAGACCTCGAGGTTTGTACAGTCCTTTTTGACTTAAGACCTCGAGGTGTGTACAGTCCTTTGTTTGTGACTGAAGACCTCGAGGTTTGTACAGTCCTTTTTGACTTAAGACCTCGAGGTGTGTACAGTCCTTTGCTTGTGACTTAAGACCCCGAGGTTTGTACAGTCCTTTGTTTGTGACTTAACACCCCGAGGTTTGTACAGTCCTTTGTTTGTGACTTAACACCCCGAGGTTTGTACAGTCCTTTGTTTGTGACTTAACACCCCGAGGTTTGTACAGTCCTTTGTTTGTGACTTAAGACCCCACGGTTTGTACAGCCCTTTGTTTGTGACTTAAGACCTCGATGTTTGTACAGTCCTTTGTTTGTGACTTAAGACTTCGAGATTTGTACAGTCCTTTGTTTGTGACTTAACACCCCGAGGTTTGTACAGTCCTTTGTTTGTGACTTAAGACCCCACGGTTTGTACAGCCCTTTGTTTGTGACTTAAAACCTCGAGGTTTGTACAGTCCTTTGTGATTGAAGACACCGAGGTTTGTACAGTCCTTTGTTTGTGACTTAAAGACCTCGATGTTTGTACAGTCCTTTGTTTGTGACTTAACACCTCGAGGTTTGTACAGTGCTTTATTTGTGACTTAAGACCTCGAGGTTTGTACAGTCCTTTATTGGTGGACTTAGGACCTCGAGGTTTGTACAGTCCTTTATTGGTGGACTTAAGACCTCGAGGTTTGTACAGTCCTTTGTTTGTGACTTAAGACCTCGAGGTTTGTACAGTCCTTTATTGGTGGACTTAAGACCTCGAGGTTTGTACAGTCCTTTATTGTGGACTTAAGACCTCGAGGTTTGTACAGTCCTTTGTTTGTGACTTAAGACCTCGAGGTTTGTACAGTCCTTTGTTTGTGGACTTAAGACCTCGAGGTTTGTACAGTCCTTTGTTTGTGACTTAAGACCTCGAGGTTTGTACAGTCCTTTATTGGTGGACTTAAGACCTCGAGGTTTGTACAGTCCTTTGTTTGTGGACTTAAGACCTCGAGGTTTGTACAGTCCTTTGTTTGTGACTTAAGACCTCGAGGTTTGTACAGTCCTTTGTTTGTGACTTAAGACCTCGAGGTTTGTACAGTCCTTTGTTTGTGACTTAAGACCCGAGGTTTGTACAGTCCTTTGTTTGTGACTTAAGACCTCGAGGTTTGTACAGTCCTTTGTTTGTGACTTAAGACCTCGAGGTTTGTACAGTCCTTTATTGGTGGACTTAAGACCTCGAGGTTTGTACAGTCCTTTGTTTGTGACTTAAGACCTCGAGGTTTGTACAGTCCTTTGTTTGTGACTTAAGACCTCGAGGTTTGTACAGTCCTTTGTTTGTGACTTAAGACTTCGAGGTTTGTACAGTCCTTTGTTTGTGACTTAAGACTTCGAGGTTTGTACAGTCCTTTGTTTGTGACTTAAGACCTCGAGGTTTGTACAGTCCTTTGTTTGTGACTTAAGACCTCGAGGTTTGTACAGTCCTTTGTTTGTGACTTAAGACCTCGATGTTTGTACAGTCCTTTGTTTGTGACTGAAGACCTCGAGGTTTGTACAGTCCTTTGTTTGTGACTTAAGACCCCGAGGTTTGTACAGTCCTTTGTTTGTGACTTAAGACCCCGAGGTTTGTACAGTCCTTTGTTTGTGACTTAAGACCTCGAGGTTTGTACAGTCCTTGTTGTGACTTGAAGACCTCGAGGTTTGTACAGTCCTTTGTTTGTGACTTAAGACCTCGATGTTTGTACAGTCCTTTGTTTGTGACTTAAGACCTCGAGGTTTGTACAGTTCTTTGTTTGTGACTTAAGACCTCGAGGTTTGTACAGTCCTTTGTTTGTGACTTAAGACCTCGAGGTTTGTACAGTCCTTTGTGACTTAAGACCCGAGGTTTGTACAGTCCTTTGTTTGTGACTTAAGACCTCGAGGTTTGTACAGTCCTTTGTTTGTGTCTTAACACCTCGAGGTTTGTACAGTCCTTTATTTGTGACTTACGACCTCGAGGTTTGTACAGTCCTTTGTTTGTGACTTAAGACCTCGAGGTTTGTACAGTCCTTTGTTTGTGACTTAAGACCTCGAGGTTTGTACAGTCCTTTGTTTGTGACTTAAGACCTCGAGGTTTGTACAGTCCTTTGTGACTTAAGACCTCGAGGTTTGTACAGTCCTTTGTTTGTGACTTAAGACCTCGAGGTTTGTACAGTCCTTTGTTTGTGACTTAAGACCTCGATGTTTGTACAGTCCTTTGTTTGTGACTGAAGACCTCGAGGTTTGTACAGTCATTTGCTTGTGACTTAAGACCCCGAGGTTTGTACAGTCCTTTGTTTGTGACTTAAGACCTCGATGTTTGTACAGTCCTTTGTTTGTGACTTAAGACCCCGAGGTTTCTACAGTCCTTTGTTTGTGACTTAAGACCTCGAGGTTTGTACAGTCCTTTGTTTGTGACTTAAGACCTCGAGGTTTGTACAGTCCTTTGTGACTTAAGACCTCGAGGTTTGTACAGTCCTTTGTTTGTGACTTAAGACCTCGATGTTTGTACAGTCCTTTGTTTGTGACTTAAGACCTCGATGTTTGTACAGTCCTTTGTTTGTGACTTAACACCTCGAGGTTTGTACAGTGCTTTATTTGTGACTTACGACCTCGAGGTTTGTACAGTCCTTTGTTTGTGACTTAAGACTTCGAGGTTTGTACAGTCCTTTGTTTGTGGACTTACGACCCCGAGGTTTGTACAGTCCTTTGTGACTTAAGACACCGAGGTTTGTACAGTCCTTTGTTTTTGATTGAAGACCTCGAGGTTTGTACAGTCCTTTGTGACTTAAGACCCCGAGGTTTGTACAGTCCTTTGTTTTTGACTGAAGACCTCGATGTTTGTACAGTTCTTTGTTTGTGACTTAAGACCTCGAGGTTTGTACAGTCCTTTGTTTGTGACTTAAGACCCCGATGTTTGTACAGTCCTTTGTTTGTGGACTTAAGACCCCGAGGTTTGTACAGTCATTTGTTTGTGACTTAAGACCTCGAGATTTGTACAGTCCTTTGTTTGTGACTAAAGACCTCGAGGTTTGTACAGTCCTTTTTGACTTAAGACCTCGAGGTGTGTACAGTCCTTTGTTTGTGACTTAAGACCTCGATGTTTGTACAGTCCTTTGTTTGTAACTTAAGACCTCGATGTTTGTACAGTCCTTTGCTTGTGACTTAAGACCCCGAGGTTTGTACAGTCCTTTGTTTATGACTTAAGACCTCGAGATTTGTACAGTCCTTTGTTTGTGACTTAACACCCCGAGGTTTGTACAGTCCTTTGTTTGTGACTTAAGACCCCACGGTTTGTACAGCCCTTTGTTTGTGACTTAAGACCTCGAGGTTTGTACAGTCCTTTGTGACTGAAGACACCGAGGTTTGTACAGTCCTTTGTTTGTGACTTAAGACCTCGATGTTTGTACAGTCCTTTGTTTGTGACTTAAGACCTCGATGTTTGTACAGTCCTTTGTTTGTGACTTAACACCCCGAGGTTTGTACAGTCCTTTGTTTGTGACTTAAGACCTCGAGGTTTGTACAGTCCTTTGTTTGTGACTTAAGACCTCGAGGTTTGTACAGTCCTTTGATTGTGACTTAAGACCTCGAGGTTTGTACAGTCCTTTGTTTGTGGACTTAAGACCTCGAGGTTTGTACAGTTCTTTGTTTGTGACTTAAGACCTCGAGGTTTGTACAGTCCTTTGTTTGTGACTTAAGTTCTCGAGGATTGAACAGTCCTTTGTTTGTGACTTAAGACCTCGAGGTTTGTACAGTCCTTTGTTTGTGACTGAAAACCCGAAGTTTGTACAGTTCTTTGTTTGTGTACTTCAGACCTCGATGTTTGTACAGTCCTTTGTTTGTGACTTAAGACCTCGAGGTTTGTACAGTCCTTTGTTTGTGGACTGAAGACCTCGAGGTTTGTACAGTCCTTTGTTTGTGAGTTAAGATCTCGAGGTTTGTACAGTCCTTTGTTTGTGACTTAACACCCCGGGGTTTGTACAGTCCTTTGTGACTTAAGACCTCGATGTTTGTACAGTCCTTTGTTTGTGACTTAAGACCTCCAGGATTGTACAGTCCTTTGTGACTTAAGACTTCGAGGTTTGTACAGTCCTTTGTTTGTGACTTAAGACCTCGAGGTTTGTACAGTCCTTTGTTTGTGACTTAAGACCCCGAGGTTTGTACAGTCCTTTGTTTGTGACTTAAGACCTCGATGTTTGTACAGTCCTTTGTAACTTAAGACCTCGGCGTTTGTACAGTCCTTTATTTGTGACTTAAGACCTCCAGGATTGTACAGTCCTTTGTGACTTAAGACTTCGAGGTTTGTACAGTCCTTTGTTTGTGACTTAAGACCTCGAGGTTTGTACAGTCCTTTGTTTGTGACTTAAGACCCCGAGGTTTGTACAGTCCTTTGTTTGTGACTTAAGACCTCGATGTTTGTACAGTCCTTTGTAACTTAAGACCTCGAGGTTTGTACAGTCCTTTATTTGTAACTTAAGACCTCGAGGTTTGTACTGTCCTTTGTTTGTGACTTAAGACCTCGAGGTTTGTACAGTCCTTTGATAGTGGACATTAGGCCATGAGCTTAGTCGTAATGCTTAGTTGAAATTAATATAAATCGAAACACGTTCAATAGATATTGAAAGTCAGGCATAAATATTGAAAAAATGAGGATTTTGCAATCCTTATGCAGATGTTGACATGTTTTCGACCAATTTTAGTGGCATCCGTGGTATCTACGGTGTGTCCTGTAATGATGAACCAGTCGTATGGTACAGTTGATTTGTTTTTTTAATGTTTTTAACTCTCAATCTGTATTAAAGGATACAAATATGTCGTGGACGTTTTCTTCCATCCTTTGTTACGCTGAGTGTGTACAGAAATCCTACCTAAATGTAAAACATCCACGTCTGGCTGTGATAACATTTGTAGAAGATTGACGTTTGGACACACCCACCGCCTAACACAAAGTTCCAGTCCAATTGCTGAACATCACATGATTGGGACCAGCCACTATTTAATGCTGTCAACATCACTTACTTAACAGAGATGGCATTACGAGTTCTAAGAAATTGTCATTTTCGGATTTGGAACTCCAGGATAGCACGGCTACACCTTCGGCAGACGACACCTGACGATTATGATGACGTGTTATCCCTACGGAAACATTTGTATGATGGCTTGGATTACATACCAAGCGAATATCATCATCTACTGAAATATAAAACGGGGATAGCTGGATACATTGGTCAACAAATCGTAATTATCTTGTGTTTATAAAATTATTTTGGTCAACATCTGGTAAGTATCTGGGCCCAGTTGTTCAAAAGATGATAAGGCTAAACAGAATTTAACAACAATTTAAAAATCCTGATCAAAGAATTGATGGTAAACGTAACTTGAAAAACATGGTGAAACTTCAGCACTCATCATTCTCTCTTGCCTAATGATTTTGAGGAATGCATAAATATAGGTTCTGAAGTGAAGAGGAAATGAAATTTTCACTAATCCAGTGATTACGCTAATCACCTTATGCACAACTTGACCCTGGTGTTTATTAAATTATATATAAGTATCTGGTGTTTATATACTTATATCTGTCAACAACTGGTAAGTATGTGGTGTTTATATAATTTTCTTTGTCAATAACTGTTAAATATCTGGTGTTTATATAATTATAATTGTCAATAACTGGTAAGTATGTGGTGTTTATATAATTTTCTTTGTCAATAACTGTTAAATATCTGGTGTTTATATAATTATAATTGTCAATAACTGGTAAGTATGTGGTGTTTATATAATTATATTTGTCAATAACTGTTAAATATCTGGTGTTTATATAATTATAATTGTCAATAACTGGTAAGTATTTGGTGTTTATATAATTTTCTTTGTCAATAACTGTTAAATATCTGGTGTTTATATAATTATCTTTGTGAATAACTGGTAAGTAACTGGCGTTTATATAATTATATTGGTCAACAACTGGGAAGTATCTGTTGTTTATATACGTATATTGGTCAATAACTGGGAAGTAACTGGTGTTTATATACTTATATTTACATTTACACTGCAGCCCCACTATATAACTTTACCAAGCTCACTTGGAAGTTATGAGTCCATAACTTCCAAATCTTTATTATGACGTCATTATTATAGTGACGTCATAATTGTCACGTCGGCGATAACGAAAGATGCTGTTGAAAAGGCTGTTCCGTCTTTGACGATACTAGGTTGTTCATTCATTATCAGAGTAAAATTCCTGGGTATAGTCTTTCAAATTCGTTGTCAAATGTAAATATAAGCATTGAACTGCTTTCATTTGGAAGTTATGGGCTGATGAATGCCAACTGAACAAAGGCAAACTCAACATGAAGCGCTAGCGCGCTTCATTAAATTTGCCTTTGTCCAGTTGGCATTCATCAGCCCATAACTTCCAAATGAAAGCAGTTCAATGCTTAAATATTAACATTTACACTGCAGACCCACTACATAACTTTGCCAAGCTCACTTGAAGGCTACGAGTCCATAACTTCCAAATCTTTATTATGACGCCATTATTATAGTGACGTCATAATTGTCAAGTCGGCGATAACGAAAAATGGCTGTTGAAAAGGCTGTTCCGTCTTTGACGATAATAATTTGTTTATTCATCGTATGAGCAAAATCCTTGATATAGTCTTCATTATATTTGCCTTTGTCCAGTTTGCATTCATCAGCCCATAACATCCAACTGAAAGCAGTTCAATGCTTAAATATTGGTCAATAACTGGTAAGTAACTGGTGTTTATATAATTATATTGGTCAAGAACTTGTAAGTAACTGGTGTTTTTATACTTATATTGGTCAAGAACTTGTAAGCATCTGGTGTTTTTATAATGAACTTACTTGTAAACTTCGGTATAATCGAGTAGAATACTAGTAATTAGTAATTTAACATTAGAACCGAAAATATTGTAAATTTTATAAATTCCTCAGACAAACATCCATCGTTCATATTTAGTTTATTCCGTCTTAGATTCACCACAATAATTATCGGTAATATAGAGACATATCAATAAAGTACAATAACAGATAATGAGTTTTTTTCTATACAAAGCAATGATTATGACGTTTTGGAGATAAGCGAAACGCGCCGGGGTCGCATTGTAAACGAGTTTTGTAGAAACAAATCGTCTCTTTCATACACATGTTGGACATGGACCGAACGATCTATTCTTTGTGTACATATGGATATCAATAACATACTGATTATTATCATACACATGTTGGACATGGACCGAACGGTCTATTCTTTGTGTACATATGGATATCAATAACACACTGATTATTATCATACACATGTTGGACATGGACCGAACGGTCTATTCTTTGTGTACATATGGATATCAATAACACACTGATTATTATCATACACATGTTGGACATGGACCGAACGGTCTATTCTTTGTGTACATATGGATATCAATAACATACTGATTATTATCATACACATGTTGGACATGGACCGAACGGTCTATTCTTTGTGTACATGTGAATATCAATAACATACTGATTATTATCATACACATGTTGGACATGGACCGAACGATATATTCTTTGTGTACATATGGATATCAATAACATACTGATTATTATCATACACATGTTGGACATGGACCGAACGATCTATTCTTTGTGTACATGTGGATATCAATAACACACTGATTATTATCATACACATGTTGGACATGGACCGAACGGTCTATTCTTTGTGTACATATGGATATCAATAACATACTGATTATTATCAGCAGTATTTTCCTATGTTTTCTATACGGACCCTTTATTATTTCAATAAAAGATCTCATGATACCGAAGTTGTGATAAATTCCTATATTAGCAAAAACAAACCAGATGGAAATAGATATGAATCACTGGGTTAACTCTGTATATTACCAAAAACAAACCAGTTGGAAATAGATATGAATTACTGGGTTAACTCTGTACTGAACCGAGAGTAAATCTCATGTTGCGACAACATTTCTAAGAGTTTGACTGAAGCAAGATCAAACTTTCATACGCAACAATGTATTGTCTAAAAAATGACACATATATATGTGTTAAAATTACATAGACACTTAAAAGATACAACACTATTGTAAATATTGGACGAACAAAATTGTAAGCATTCAATTTCTTTAAATTAAGTATTGCTGGAAAGTTGTATTCCAATTGTAAATTGTAAATTGTAAATAAGTTAAACACCCTATAGAAGTTCAACACTATTCTACACACTTATGTAGGTAGCACATACAGAAGTCTAGTGAGGTGGCTGGTGATGGTTGATACAGTATGATCATTTACAGATCAAAGACACGCCAAAGTAAAAATAGGATATCAGAAGATGGCATTAATAATTACGTTACAGATAAACGATCGGGGAATGTGTCATTTATAACATCCCTGAATTGATTTTGGGATTCAGGGCAAACCATGACTCGTTGCTTCTAAAAAAAGTGTTGTTTTTTTTTACATTACAGAATGGTAGGCCTTTAAACTTTTACATTATAGAATGGTAGGCCTTTAAACTTTTACATTATAGAATGGTAGGCCTTTAAACTGTTCCATTATAGAATGGTAGGCCTTTAAACTTTTACATTACAGAATGGTAGGCCTTTAAACTGATACATTATAGAATGGTAGGCCTTTAAACTGATACATTATAGAATGGTAGGCCTTTAAACTGATACATTATAGAATGGTAGGCCTTTAAACTGATACATTATAGAATGGTAGGCCTTTAAACTGATACATTATAGAATGGTAGGCCTTTAAACTGATACATTATAGAATGGTAGGCCTTTAAACTGATACATTATAGAATGGTAGGCCTTTAAACTGATACATTATAGAATGGTAGGCCTTTAAACTGTTACATTATAGAATGGTAGGCCTTTAAACTTTTACATTACAGAATGGTAGGCCTTTAAACTTTTACATTACAGAATGGTAGGCCTTTAAACTGATACATTATAGAATGGTAGGCCTTTAAACTGATACATTATAGAATGGTAGGCCTTTAAACTGATACATTATAGAATGGTAGGCCTTTAAACTGTTACATTACAGAATGGTAGGCCTTTAAACTGTTACATTATAGAATGGTAGGCCTTTAAACTGATACATTATAGAATGGTAGGCCTTTAAACTGTTCCATTATAGAATGGTAGGCCTTTAAACTGATACATTATAGAATGGTAGGCCTTTAAACTGTTACATTATAGAATGGTAGGCCTTTAAACTGTTCCATTATAGAATGGTAGGCCTTTAAACTGTTACATTATAGAATGGTAGGCCTTTAAACTGTTACATTATAGAATGGTAGGCCTTTAAACTGTTACATTATAGAATGGTAGGCCTTTAAACTGTTCCATTATAGAATGGTAGGCCTTTAAACTGTTACATTATAGAATGGTAGGCCTTTAAACTGTTCCATTATAGAATGGTAGGCCTTTAAACTGTTACATTATAGAATGGTAGGCCTTTAAACTGATACATTATAGAATGGTAGGCCTTTAAACTGTTACATTATAGAATGGTAGGCCTTTAAACTGTTCCATTATAGAATGGTAGGCCTTTAAACTGTTCCATTATAGAATGGTAGGCCTTTAAACTGTTACATTATAGAATGGTAGGCCTTTAAACTGTTACATTATAGAATGGTAGGCCTTTAAACTGTTCCATTATAGAATGGTAGGCCTTTAAACTGTTCCATTATAGAATGGTAGGCCTTTAAACTGTTACATTATAGAATGGTAGGCCTTTAAACTGTTACATTATAGAATGGTAGGCCTTTAAACTGTTACATTATAGAATGGTAGGCCTTTAAACTGTTCCATTATAGAATGGTAGGCCTTTAAACTGTTCCATTATAGAATGGTAGGCCTTTAAACTGTTCCATTATAGAATGGTAGGCCTTTAAACTGTTACATTATAGAATGGTAGGCCTTTAAACTGTTCCATTATAGAATGGTAGGCCTTTAAACTGTTACATTATAGAATGGTAGGCCTTTAAACTGATACATTATAGAATGGTAGGCCTTTAAACTGTTCCATTATAGAATGGTAGGCCTTTAAACTGATACATTATAGAATGGTAGGCCTTTAAACTGATACATTATAGAATGGTAGGCCTTTAAACTGTTACATTATAGAATGGTAGGCCTTTAAACTGTTACATTATAGAATGGTAGGCCTTTAAACTGTTACATTATAGAATGGTAGGCCTTTAAACTTTTACATTACAGAATGGTAGGCCTTTAAACTTTTACATTACAGAATGGTAGGCCTTTAAACTGATACATTACAGAATGGTAGGCCTTTAAACTTTTACATTACAGAATGGTAGGCCTTTAAACTTTTACATTACAGAATGGTAGGCCTTTAAACTTTTACATTACAGAATGGTAGGCCTTTAAACTGATACATTATAGAATGGTAGGCCTTTAAACTGATACATTATAGAATGGTAGGCCTTTAAACTGATACATTATAGAATGGTAGGCCTTTAAACTGATACATTATAGAATGGTAGGCCTTTAAACTGTTCCATTATAGAATGGTAGGCCTTTAAACTGATACATTATAGAATGGTAGGCCTTTAAACTGTTACATTATAGAATGGTAGGCCTTTAAACTGATACATTATAGAATGGTAGGCCTTTAAACTGTTACATTACAGAATGGTAGGCCTTTAAACTTTTACATTATAGAATGGTAGGCCTTTAAACTGTTACATTACAGAATGGTAGGCCTTTAAACTGTTCCATTATAGAATGGTAGGCCTTTAAACTGTTACATTATAGAATGGTAGGCCTTTAAACTGATACATTATAGAATGGTAGGCCTTTAAACTTTTACATTACAGAATGGTAGGCCTTTAAACTGTTACATTATAGAATGGTAGGCCTTTAAACTGTTACATTACAGAATGGTAGGCCTTTAAACTGATACATTATAGAATGGTAGGCCTATAAACTGTTCCATTATAGAATGGTAGGCCTTTAAACTGATACATTATAGAATGGTAGGCCTTTAAACTGTTACATTATAGAATGGTAGGCCTTTAAACTTTTACATTACAGAATGGTAGGCCTTTAAACTGATACATTATAGAATGGCAGGCCTTTAAACTTTTACATTACAGAATGGTAGGCCTTTAAACTGATACATTATAGAATGGTAGGCCTTTAAACTGATACATTATAGAATGGTAGGCCTTTAAACTGATACATTATAGAATGGTAGGCCTTTAAACTGATACATTATAGAATGGTAGGCCTTTAAACTGATACATTATAGAATGGTAGGCCTTTAAACTGATACATTATAGAATGGTAGGCCTTTAAACTGTTACATTATAGAATGGTAGGCCTTTAAACTTTTACATTACAGAATGGTAGGCCTTTAAACTTTTACATTACAGAATGGTAGGCCTTTAAACTTTTACATTATAGAATGGTAGGCCTTTAAACTGTTACATTACAGAATGGTAGGCCTTTAAACTGATACATTATAGAATGGTAGGCCTTTAAACTGATACATTATAGAATGGTAGGCCTTTAAACTTTTACATTACAGAATGGTAGGCCTTTAAACTGTTACATTATAGAATGGTAGGCCTTTAAACTGTTACATTATAGAATGGTAGGCCTTTAAACTGATACATTATAGAATGGTAGGCCTTTAAACTGATACATTATAGAATGGTAGGCCTTTAAACTGTTACATTACAGAATGGTAGGCCTTTAAACTGTTACATTATAGAATGGTAGGCCTTTAAATTGTTACATTACAGAATGGTAGGCCTTTCAACTGATACATTATAGAATGGTAGGCCTTTAAACTGTTCCATTATAGAATGGTAGGCCTTTAAACTGATACATTATAGAATGGTAGGCCTTTAAACTGATACATTATAGAATGGTAGGCCTTTAAACTGTTACATTACAGAATGGTAGGCCTTTAAACTGATACACTATAGAATGGTAGGCCTTTAAACTGTTACATTATAGAATGGTAGGCCTTTAAACTGATACATTATAGAATGGTAGGCCTTTAAACTGTTACATTACAGAATGGTAGGCCTTTAAACTGTTACATTATAGAATGGTAGGCCTTTAAACTGATACATTATAGAATGGTAGGCCTTTAAACTGTTCCATTATAGAATGGTAGGCCTTTAAACTGATACATTATAGAATGGTAGGCCTTTAAACTGTTACATTATAGAATGGTAGGCCTTTAAACTGTTACATTATAGAATGGTAGGCCTTTAAACTTTTACATTACAGAATGGTAGGCCTTTAAACTTTTACATTACAGAATGGTAGGCCTTTAAACTGATACATTACAGAATGGTAGGCCTTTAAACTGATACATTATAGAATGGTAGGCCTTTAAACTTTTACATTACAGAATGGTAGGCCTTTAAACTTTTACATTACAGAATGGTAGGCCTTTAAACTGATACATTATAGAATGGCAGGCCTTTAAACTTTTACATTACAGAATGGTAGGCCTTTAAACTGTTACATTATAGAATGGTAGGCCTTTAAACTGATACATTATAGAATGGTAGGCCTTTAAACTGATACATTATAGAATGGTAGGCCTTTAAACTGTTCCATTATAGAATGGTAGGCCTTTAAACTGTTACATTATAGAATGGTAGGCCTTTAAACTGATACATTATAGAATGGTAGGCCTTTAAACTTTTACATTACAGAATGGTAGGCCTTTAAACTGTTACATTATAGAATGGTAGGCCTTTAAACTGTTACATTACAGAATGGTAGGCCTTTAAACTGATACATTATAGAATGGTAGGCCTATAAACTGTTCCATTATAGAATGGTAGGCCTTTAAACTGATACATTATAGAATGGTAGGCCTTTAAACTGTTACATTATAGAATGGTAGGCCTTTAAACTGATACATTATAGAATGGTAGGCCTTTAAACTGATACATTATAGAATGGTAGGCCTTTAAACTTTTACATTATAGAATGGTAGGCCTTTAAACTGATACATTATAGAATGGTAGGCATTTAAACTGATACATTATAGAATGGTAGGCCTTTAAACTGTTACATTACAGAATGGTAGGCCTTTAAACTGATACATTATAGAATGGTAGGCCTTTAAACTGTTACATTACAGAATGGTAGGCCTTTAAACTGTTCCATTATAGAATGGTAGGCCTTTAAACTGTTACATTATAGAATGGTAGGCCTTTAAACTGTTACATTATAGAATGGTAGGCCTTTAAACTGATACATTATAGAATGGTAGGCCTTTAAACTGTTCCATTATAGAATGGTAGGCCTTTAAACTGATACATTATAGAATGGTAGGCCTTTAAACTGATACATTATAGAATGGTAGGCCTTTAAACTGTTCCATTATAGAATGGTAGGCCTTTAAACTGATACATTATAGAATGGTAGGCCTTTAAACTGATACATTATAGAATGGTAGGCCTATAAACTGTTCCATTATAGAATGGTAGGCCTTTAAACTGATACATTATAGAATGGTAGGCCTTTAAACTGTTACATTATAGAATGGTAGGCCTTTAAACTGATACATTATAGAATGGTAGGCCTTTAAACTGATACATTATAGAATGGTAGGCCTTTAAACTTTTACATTATAGAATGGTAGGCCTTTAAACTGATACATTATAGAATGGTAGGCATTTAAACTGATACATTATAGAATGGTAGGCCTTTAAACTGTTACATTACAGAATGGTAGGCCTTTAAACTGATACATTATAGAATGGTAGGCCTTTAAACTGTTCCATTATAGAATGGTAGGCCTTTAAACTGATACATTATAGAATGGTAGGCCTTTAAACTGTTACATTATAGAATGGTAGGCCTTTAAACTGATACATTATAGAATGGTAGGCCTTTAAACTGATACATTATAGAATGGTAGGCCTTTAAACTGTTACATTACAGAATGGTAGGCCTTTAAACTGATACATTATAGAATGGTAGGCCTTTAAACTGTTACATTACAGAATGGTAGGCCTTTAAACTGATACATTATAGAATGGTAGGCCTTTAAACTGATACATTATAGAATGGTAGGCCTTTAAACTTTTACATTACAGAATGGTAGGCCTTTAAACTGTTACATTATAGAATGGTAGGCCTTTAAACTGTTACATTATAGAATGGTAGGCCTTTAAACTGATACATTATAGAATGGTAGGCCTTTAAACTGATACATTATAGAATGGTAGGCCTTTAAACTGTTACATTACAGAATGGTAGGCCTTTAAACTGTTACATTATAGAATGGTAGGCCTTTAAACTTTTACATTACAGAATGGTAGGCCTTTAAACTGATACATTATAGAATGGTAGGCCTTTAAACTGTTCCATTATAGAATGGTAGGCCTTTAAACTGATACATTATAGAATGGTAGGCCTTTAAACTGATACATTATAGAATGGTAGGCCTTTAAACTGTTACATTACAGAATGGTAGGCCTTTAAACTGATACATTATAGAATGGTAGGCCTTTAAACTGTTACATTATAGAATGGTAGGCCTTTAAACTGATACATTATAGAATGGTAGGCCTTTAAACTGTTACATTACAGAATGGTAGGCCTTTAAACTGTTACATTATAGAATGGTAGGCCTTTAAACTGATACATTATAGAATGGTAGGCCTTTAAACTGTTACATTATAGAATGGTAGGCCTTTAAACTGATACATTATAGAATGGTAGGCCTTTAAACTGTTACATTATAGAATGGTAGGCCTTTAAACTGTTACATTATAGAATGGTAGGCCTTTAAACTTTTACATTACAGAATGGTAGGCCTTTAAACTTTTACATTACAGAATGGTAGGCCTTTAAACTGATACATTACAGAATGGTAGGCCTTTAAACTGATACATTACAGAATGGTAGGCCTTTAAACTTTTACATTACAGAATGGTAGGCCTTTAAACTGATACATTATAGAATGGTAGGCCTTTAAACTTTTACATTACAGAATGGTAGGCCTTTAAACTTTTACATTACAGAATGGTAGGCCTTTAAACTGATACATTATAGAATGGTAGGCCTTTAAACTGATACATTATAGAATGGTAGGCCTTTAAACTTTTACATTACAGAATGGTAGGCCTTTAAACTTTTACATTACAGAATGGTAGGCCTTTAAACTGAAACATTATAGAATGGCAGGCCTTTAAACTTTTACATTACAGAATGGTAGGCCTTTAAACTTTTACATTATAGAATGGTAGGCCTTTAAACTGATACATTATAGAATGGTAGGCCTTTAAACTGATACATTATAGAATGGTAGGCCTTTAAACTGTTCCATTATAGAATGGTAGGCCTTTAAACTGTTACATTATAGAATGGTAGGCCTTTAAACTGATACATTATAGAATGGTAGGCCTTTAAACTTTTACATTACAGAATGGTAGGCCTTTAAACTGTTACATTACAGAATGGTAGGCCTTTAAACTGATACATTATAGAATGGTAGGCCTATAAACTGTTACATTATAGAATGGTAGGCCTTTAAACTGATACATTATAGAATGGTAGGCCTTTAAACTGTTACATTATAGAATGGTAGGCCTTTAAACTGATACATTATAGAATGGTAGGCCTTTAAACTGATACATTATAGAATGGTAGGCCTTTAAACTTTTACATTATAGAATGGTAGGCCTTTAAACTGATACATTATAGAATGGTAGGCCTTTAAACTGTTACATTATAGAATGGTAGGCCTTTAAACTGATACATTATAGAATGGTAGGCCTTTAAACTGTTACATTATAGAATGGTAGGCATTTAAACTGATACATTATAGAATGGTAGGCCTTTAAACTGTTACATTACAGAATGGTAGGCCTTTAAACTGTTACATTACAGAATGGTAGGCCTTTAAACTGTTCCATTATAGAATGGTAGGCCTTTAAACTGATACATTATAGAATGGTAGGCCTTTAAACTGTTCCATTATAGAATGGTAGGCCTTTAAACTGATACATTATAGAATGGTAGGCCTTTAAACTGATACATTATAGAATGGTAGGCCTTTAAACTGTTCCATTATAGAATGGTAGGCCTTTAAACTGATACATTATAGAATGGTAGGCCTTTAAACTGATACATTATAGAATGGTAGGCCTATAAACTGTTCCATTATAGAATGGCAGGCCTTTAAACTGATACATTATAGAATGGTAGGCCTTTAAACTGTTACATTATAGAATGGTAGGCCTTTAAACTGATACATTATAGAATGGTAGGCCTTTAAACTGATACATTATAGAATGGTAGGCCTTTAAACTTTTACATTATAGAATGGTAGGCCTTTAAACTGATACATTATAGAATGGTAGGCATTTAAACTGATACATTATAGAATGGTAGGCCTTTAAACTGTTACATTACAGAATGGTAGGCCTTTAAACTGATACATTATAGAATGGTAGGCCTTTAAACTGTTACATTATAGAATGGTAGGCCTTTAAACTGATACATTATAGAATGGTAGGCCTTTAAACTGTTACATTATAGAATGGTAGGCCTTTAAACTGATACATTATAGAATGGTAGGCCTTTAAACTGATACATTATAGAATGGTAGGCATTTAAACTGTTACATTACAGAATGGTAGGCCTTTAAACTGATACATTATAGAATGGTAGGCCTTTAAACTGTTACATTATAGAATGGTAGGCCTTTAAACTTTTACATTATAGAATGGTAGGCCTTTAAACTGTTCCATTATAGAATGGTAGGCCTTTAAACTGATACATTATAGAATGGTAGGCCTTTAAACTGATACATTATAGAATGGTAGGCCTTTAAACTGATACATTATAGAATGGTAGGCCTTTAAACTTTTACATTATAGAATGGTAGGCCTTTAAACTTTTACATTATAGAATGGTAGGCCTTTAAACTGTTCCATTATAGAATGGTAGGCCTTTAAACTGATACATTATAGAATGGTAGGCCTTTAAACTGTTCCATTATAGAATGGTAGGCCTTTAAACTGATACATTATAGAATGGTAGGCCTTTAAACTGTTACATTATAGAATGGTAGGCCTTTAAACTGATACATTAAAGAATGGTAGGCCTTTAAACTGTTCCATTATAGAATGGTAGGCCTTTAAACTGATACATTATAGAATGGTAGGCCTTTAAACTATTACATTGTAGAATGGTAGGCCTTTAAACTGATACATTATAGAATGGTAGGCCTTTAAACTGTTACATTATAGAATGGTAGGCCTTTAAACTGATACATTATAGAATGGTAGGCCTTTAAACTGATACATTATAGAATGGTAGGCCTTTAAACTGTTACATTATAGAATGGTAGGCCTTTAAACTGTTACATTACAGAATGGTAGGCCTTTAAACTGATACATTATAGAATGGTAGGCCTTTAAACTGATACATTATAGAATGGTAGGCCTTTAAACTGATACATTATAGAATGGTAGGCCTTTAAACTTTTACATTATAGAATGGTAGGCCTTTAAACTGTTACATTATAGAATGGCAGGCCTTTAAACTTTTACATTACAGAATGGTAGGCCTTTAAATTTTTACATTACAGAATGGTAGGCCTTTAAACTGATACATTATAGAATGGTAGGCCTTTAAACTTTTACATTATAGAATGGCAGGCCTTTAAACTGTTACATTATAGAATGGTAGGCCTTTAAACTGATACATTATAGAATGGTAGGCCTTTAAACTGTTACATTATAGAATGGTAGGCCTTTAAACTGATACATTATAGAATGGTAGGCCTTTAAACTGTTCCATTATAGAATGGTAGGCCTTTAAACTGATACATTATAGAATGGTAGGCCTTTAAACTTTTACATTATAGAATGGTAGGCCTTTAAACTGTTACATTACAGAATGGTAGGCCTTTAAACTGATACATTACAGAATGGTAGGCCTTTAAACTGATACATTATAGAATGGTAGGCCTTTAAACTTTTACATTATAGAATGGTAGGCCTTTAAACTGATACATTACAGAATGGTAGGCCTTTAAACTGATACATTATAGAATGGTAGGCCTTTAAACTGATACATTATAGAATGGTAGGCCTTTAAACTGTTACATTATAGAATGCTAGGCCTTTAAACTGTTACATTACAGAATGGTAGGCCTTTAAACTTTTACATTATAGAATGGTAGGCCTTTAAACTTTTACATTATAGAATGGTAGGCCTTTAAACTTTTACATTATAGAATGGTAGGCCTTTAAACTGTTACATTACAGAATGGTAGGCCTTTAAACTTTTACATTATAGAATGGTAGGCCTTTAAACTTTTACATTACAGAATGGTAGGCCTTTAAACTGATACATTATAGAATGGTAGGCCTTTAAACTTTTACATTATAGAATGGTAGGCCTTTAAACTGATACATTATAGAATGGTAGGCCTTTAAACTTTTACATTATAGAATGGTAGGCCTTTAAACTGTTACATTATAGAATGGTAGGCCTTTAAACTGTTACATTATAGAATGGTAGGCCTTTAAATTTTACATTACAGAATGGTAGGCCTTTAAACTGATACATTATAGAATGGTAGGCCTTTAAACTTTTACATTATAGAATGGTAGGCCTTTAAATTTTTACATTACAGAATGGTAGGCCTTTAAACTTTTACATTATAGAATGGTTGGCCTTTAAACTTTTACATTACAGAATGGTAGGCCTTTAAACTGTTACATTACAGAATGGTAGGCCTTTAAATTTTTAAATTATAGAATGGTAGGCCTTTAAACTGTTACATTACAGAATGGTAGGCCTTTAAACTTTTACATTATAGAATGGTAGGCCTTTAAACTGTTACATTATAGAATGGTAGGCCTTTAAACTTTTACATTATAGAATGGTAGGCCTTTAAACTTTTACATTATAGAATGGTAGGCTTTTAAATTTTTACATTATAGAATGGTAGGCCTTTAAACTTTTACATTATAGAATGGTAGGCCTTTAAACTTTTACATTACAGAATGGTAGGCCTTTAAACTTTTACATTACAGAATGGTAGGCCTTTAAACTTTTACATTATAGAATGGTAGGCCTTTAAACTTTTACATTATAGAATGGTAGGCCTTTAAACTGTTACATTATAGAATGGTAGGCCTTTAAACTTTTACATTATAGAATGGTAGGCCTTTAAACTGTTACATTATAGAATGGTAGGCCTTTAAACTGTAACGATTATACTAACCTTATTAACTTTCTATATCTGGTAATGTTTTGATTAACTGATAATGAACCAGATTTAAAATCAAGCAGAATAAAAAGTAGCCTGAAACTTCGAATGAAGCATTATATGTATGACTAGGTGGGTACTGGTTCCAGCCGTTGTGCTCTTCATTGAAAGTATGCATGTTATTGTGGTGGCGTTATCAATACAAAGATGGTGTCACAGGAACGCTTTAAATTTCTTCTCTTAAACAATGATACATGTTCTCTGGCAATTTTCTTTTCTTTTTAATTAGCCTCTTTCCACAGCAGTGACAGCCGTAAGTCTCATCAACAAACACTAACTTACTGTACGAGAGAGCTGAATGTCTGGTCTATGTTTATTTTTTGGCAAACCTGCGCATGCGTAAAAAGAGGTATTTCAGACACGATCATCAGAAGGCGGGCTATGTATCAAAAGCGTAAACTAAAACGTGTTCTTACTGATAGTATGGGAAGGTCGAGGCAGGTTATGTATGTTCATCAAGTGCATTAAAGATATATATTTCGATGTTTATAACAAGGACACTTGATTAACGTTGGCTATGAAATGTAAATTATTGGTTTTCTTCCTTTGCAGGTGAGCTTCATGTTCGCAGAAGTCATTGATGATGGTCAAAGTGTCCTATTACGGTCTGGTAGAATACGCGAGGAATACCAAAATAGAGGATTCCTTTCTGAAATGAAGAAATACAGCTTCACTCATCTTGCTGGCAGGGCTGGTAGACTTGTCTATTGTATAACGTCTTCTGCTGCCCTTCAAAGCTTACAACAAAAGTCGGCACGTGTGATATTTCAGCGGGTAAACTGTTTACTGATACACGTCTCGTCTTTAGTTGATTGGATTAATGGTCATCACTTTGTTAATTACACATCACAGACTGTCTGTCAATTAACCATAATGACATCAAAAATTGCATATTGCAATCAAACAATTAAATTGGTTGAGGCTGAATGGTTTTACTGTTTAGCCTCTTTCAGAGCCGAAACTGAATTAAAGTACATCATACGGCTATGTCGTCCTTGTAGGACCCGTCGGTGCTGTTGAAGGTTGAAAGTGTTAATACTTAGAGGAAACAGAGGAAACTCAAAATAGTTCGTAATTCATGTAATTAGCAATCGATATCGCCTGTGATCGGGCACCATTTTATGCTAACATGTAGCAGGTGTCAATCCAATTCAAATGTCATAACGACAATTTGTATATAGCTAAATTGACTTTAGGTATACATTTTCGTGATATATGTGATGCAAATGTCTGCATTCAGAATATATTCAGATTACATCAAGATCTTCTCGCAATGGTAGTCATCGCAATACATAACCACTCGTTTGTTTGTTAAGCCATCACTTTAAGTGTTTCTCATTTCAGAACGCGGCTTTATTCAAAACTACAATCACAGAACTACGGCATGCAGCACCATCATTTGATGTCAAACAGTCATCTCTGGAATTTTTTGACGAAAAACACCTCGAAAGAGTCTTCCTCTCTAACCAAACTACACATAGTTTATTTCCAGAAAACAGGATTGTCGTCCAAAGCACTCCATATGAGTTGTTGGTATCAAACATTAGTCGCATTTTTAATGCCAATGTTAAATTGTTTGCCAGTGTTTCAGAGGAGAATGGTCAACAGGAGTTCCAAATTCCATCGTTAATTTCCGCCACGACCAGCATGCCTTGCGAAGCAGGAGTTGTAGTATATCTCGATTTGTTTGGTGATATTTCTGACAGGGAGCAGGTAACTGCTCATATTTCTAAGCAGTTGTCATGTTTTGTAGACAAATATGACGAAAGCATTGTTTTATTTGTCACCTACGGGTTGGATCAACCAATCGGCACTGTCCAGCGTGTATTATCCATGTACTCGTGGAAATTGATCGACTCTCAAATTGTCTCCGGCATCGAAGAAAACAATCATGATGGTCGCTTTTCTTGAATGCGTCTTGTAAAGGAAATGTAAAAATTTATATCGAGTTAAGAATTGACATATTTCTGCTTATTTATACTATATATATAATTTTGTGTAGCTCGAAATAAAAATGTAATGATTATGCTACATGTATGTGACTTATATCTTATCACAATATCATTATGAGGCTGGTTTACGTCTATATTCATAGATAACATCGCTTCAATTCGCTATAAAACGTAAGTTTGAAAACACATCTCATATTTAGGGTCAAATTTCGATATCCTGCACTTAAAAAGGTTAACATCGATCGGTGTGGATAAGAACCTCTCGCTGTATCGGGTGTTGGTCAATATTACTTCCGTTTGAGTAAACGTCCAAAAGTAATGGGAAGGTGTAAATTATAGATACATTCGACTTGTCTCGGTCTGGTGGTGAGATGTATAGAGACATCGAGACATAGGGACACGACCAATAGATGTGAGATCTCGAACTGAATATAAACATCGAGACACGGAGACACGACCAATATATGTGAGATCTCGAACTGAATATAAACATCGAGACACGGAGACACGACCAATAGATGTGATATCTCGAACAGAATATAAACATCGAGACACGGAGACACGACCAATATATGTGAGATCTCGAACTGAATATAAACATCGAGACACGGGGACACGACCAATAGATGTGAGATCTCGAATTCGAACTGAATATAAACATCGAGATACAGGGACACGACCAATAGATGTGAGATCTCGAATTCGAACTGAATATAAACATCGAGACACTGGGACACGACCAATAGATGTGAGATCTCGAACTGAATATAAACATCGAGACACGGAGACACGACCAATAGATGTGATATCTCGAACAGAATATAAACATCGAGACACGGAGACACGACCAATATATGTGAGATCTCGAACTGAATATAAACATCGAGACACGGAGACACGACCAATAGATGTGATATCTCGAACAGAATATAAACATCGAGATACAGGGACACGACCAATAGATGTGAGATCTCGAACTGAATATAAACATCGAGACACAGGAACACGGCCAATAGGTTTGATATCTCGAACTGAATATAAACATCGAGATACAGGGACACGACCAATAAATGTGAGATCTCGAATTCGAACTGAATATAAACATCGAGACACGGGGACACGACCAATAGATGTGAGATCTCGAACTGAATATAAACATCGAGATACAGGGACACGACCAATAAATGTGAGATCTCGAACTGAATTTAAACATCGAGATACAGGGACACGACAAATAGATGTGAAATCTCGAACTGAATATAAACATCGAGATACAGGGACACGACCAATAGATGTGAGATCTCGAACTGAATATAAACATCGAGATAACAGGGACACGACCAATAGATGTGAGATCTCGAACTGAGTATAAACATCGAGGTACAGGGACACGACAAATAGATGTGAGATCTCGAACTGAATATAAACATCGAGACACAGGAACACGGCCAATAGGTTTGATATCTCGAACTGAATATAAACACGACACATGCCGTAATAGTATCTAATATCTACATTTTACTTTTTATGAGAAAATTGCAAAATCGTCCTCAATGAGTTGCTTATTTCACATGGTTGGAATATATTTCAGAATGAACTAAATTGATTTCAACCTATATTGAAATAAATTATTGGTATGCAACGCCAATGACACGATTAAATTGATGAAATATAGGGTAAAAAAAAATATTGGACTACATTTAAACTGATTCTATCCGAGAGACAATATTTTAAGAAAAAAGTGTATTTATATCTGATATTAAATTTTCTTTGATTTGTTTCCATAGTCATAACAGTTTGAATTTTAGAAAAATGCCCTTGTTCCAGATTAGTTTTTTGTGAACTATTTTGTGAATATAATTATACATAAAGAATTTCATCGTCAAAGGCGATTCAGGACTGTTAACGAATTGTCCACTCAATATGTGTCAACGTTAACAAGCCCATCCTGTACATGTAGTCAATAATATACACTTGTACAAGTCTCTCCCACACAAGGTCACATGTACATGTAGTCTATAATATACACTTGTACAAATCTCTCCTACACAAGGTCACATGTAGTCCATAATATACACTTGTACAAGTCTCTCCCACACAAGGTCACATGTAGTCCATAATATACACTTGTACAAGTCTCTCCCACACAAGGTCACATGTACATGTAGTCCATAATATACACTTGTACAAGTCTCTCCCACACAAGGTCACATGTAGTCCATAATATACACTTGTACAAATCTCTCCCACACAAGGTCACATGTAGTCCATAATATACACTTGTACAAGTCTCTCCCACACAAGGTCACATGTACATGTAGTCTATAATATACACTTGTACAAGTCTCTCCTACACAAGGTCACATGTACATGTAGTCCATAATATACACTTGTACAAGTCTCTCCTACACAAGGTCACATGTACATGTAGTCCATAATATACACTTGTACAAATCTCTCCCACACAAGGTCACATGTAGTCCATAATATACACTTGTACAAGTCTCTCCCACATAAGGTCACATGTAGTCCATAATATACACTTGTACATGTCTCTCCCACACAAGGTCACATGTAGTCCATAATATACACTTGTACATGTCTCTCCCACACAAGGTCACATGTAGTCCATAATATACACTTGTACAAGTCTCTCCCACACAAGGTCACATGTACATGTAGTCCATAATATACACTTGTACAAGTCTCTCCCACACAAGGTCACATGTACATGTAGTCCATAATATACACTTGTACAAATCTCTCCCACACAAGGTCACATGTAGTCCATAATATACACTTGTACAAGTCTCTCCTACACAAGGTCACATGTACATGTAGTCCATAATATACCCTTGTACAAGTCTCTCCCACATAAGGTCACATGTACATGTAGTCCATAATATACACTTGTACAAGTCTCTCCCACACAAGGTCACATGTAGTCCATAATATACACTTGTACAAGTCTCTCCCACACAAGGTCACATGTACATGTAGTCCATAATATACACTTGTACAAATCTCTCCTACACAAGGTCACATGTAGTCCATAATATACACTTGTACAAGTCTCTCCCACACAAGGTCACATGTACATGTAGTCCATAATATACACTTGTACAAGTCTCTCCCACACAAGGTCACATGTACATGTAGTCCATAATATACACTTGTACAAGTCTCTCCCACACAAGGTCACATGTAGTCCATAATATACACTTGTACAAGTCTCTCCTACACAAGGTCACATATAGTCCATAATATACACTTGTACAAGTCTCTCCTACACAAGGTCACATGTACATGTAGTCCATAATATACACTTGTACAAGTCTCTCCCACACAAGGTCACATGTACATGTAGTCTATAATATACACTTGTACAAGTCTCTCCCACACAAGGTCAAATGTAGTCCATAATATACACTTGTACAAGTCTCTCCCACATAAGGTCACATGTACATGTAGTCCATAATATACACTTGTACAAGTCTCTCCCACACAAGGTCACATGTAGTCCATAATATACACTTGTACATGTCTCTCCCACATAAGGTCACATGTAGTCCATAATATACACTTGTACAAGTCTCTCCCACACAAGGTCACATGTAGTCCATAATATACACTTGTACAAGTCTCTCCTACACAAGGTCACATGTAGTCCATAATATACACTTGTACAAGTCTCTCCCACATAAGGTCACATGTAGTCCATAATATACACTTGTACATGTCTCTCCCACACAAGGTCACATGTACATGTAGTCCATAATATACACTTGTACAAATCTCTCCTACACAAGGTCACATGTAGTCCATAATATACACTTGTACAAGTCTCTCCTACACAAGGTCACATGTAGTCCATAATATACACTTGTACAAGTCTCTCCCACACAAGGTCACATGTACATGTAGTCCATAATATACACTTGTACAAGTCTCTCCCACACAAGGTCACATGTAGTCCATAATATACACTTGTACAAGTCTCTCCCACACAAGGTCACATGTAGTTCATAATATACACTTGTACAAGTCTCTCCCACACAAGGTCACATGTAGTCCATAATATACACTTGTACAAGTCTCTCCCACACAAGGTCACATGTAGTCCATAATATACTCTTGTACAAGTCTCTCCCACACAAGGTCACATGTAGTCCATAATATACACTTGTACAAGTCTCTCCCACACAAGGTCACATGTAGTCCATAATATACACTTGTACAAGTCTCTCCCACACAAGGTCACATGTAGTCCATAATATACACTTGTACAAGTCTCTCCCACACAAGGTCACATGTAGTCCATAATATACACTTGTACAAATCTCTCCTACACAAGGTCACATGTACATGTAGTCCATAATATACACTTGTACAAGTCTCTCCCACACAAGGTCACATGTAGTCCATAATATACACTTGTACATGTCTCTCCCACACAAGGTCACATGTACATGTAGTCCATAATATACACTTGTACAAATCTCTCCCACACAAGGTCACATGTACATGTAGTCCATAATATACACTTGTACAAATCTCTCCCACACAAGGTCACATGTACATGTAGTCCATAATATACACTTGTACAAGTCTCTCCCACATAAGGTCACATGTAGTCCATAATATACACTTGTACAAATCTCTCCCACACAAGGTCACATGTACATGTAGTCCATAATATACACTTGTACAAGTCTCTCCCACATAAGGTCACATGTAGTCCATAATATACACTTGTACAAGTCTCTCCTACACAAGGTCACATGTAGTCCATAATATACACTTGTACATGTCTCTCCCACATAAGGTCACATGTAGTCCATAATATACACTTGTACATGTCTCTCCCACACAAGGTCACATATACATGTTGTCCATAATATACACTTGTACAAGTCTCTCCCACATAAGGTCACATGTACATGTAGTCCATAATATACACTTGTACATGTCTCTCCCACATAAGGTCACATGTAGTCCATAATATACACTTGTACAAGTCTCTCCCACACAAGGTCACATGTAGTCCATAATATACACTTGTACAAGTTTCTCCTACACAAGGTCACATGTACATGTTGTCCATAACATACACTTGTACAAATCCCTCCTACACGAGGTCACATGTACATGTAGTCCATAATATACACTTGTACAAGTCTCTCCCACACAAGGTCACATGTACATGTAGTCCATAATATACACTTGTACATGTCTCTCCCACACAAGGTCACATGTACATGTAGTCCATAATATACACTTGTACATGTCTCTCCCACACAAGGTCACATGTACATGTAGTCCATAATATACACTTGTACAAGTCTCTCCCACACAAGGTCACATGTAGTCCATAATATACACTTGTACATGTCTCTCCCACATAAGGTCACATGTAGTCCATAATATACACTTGTACATGTCTCTCCCACATAAGGTCACATGTACATGTAGTCCATAATATACACTTGTACAAGTCTCTCCCACACAAGGTCACATGTAGTCCATAATATACACTTGTACAAGTCTCTCCTACACAAGGTCACATGTACATGTAGTCTATAATATACACTTGTACAAGTCTCTCCCACACAAGGTCACATGTAGTCCATAATATACACTTGTACAAGTCTCTCCCACACAAGGTCACATGTAGTCCATAATATACACTTGTACAAGTCTCTCCCACATAATGTCACATGTAGTCCATAATATACACTTGTACAAGTCTCTCCCACATAAGGTCACATGTAGTCCATAATATACACTTGTACATGTCTCTCCCACACAAGGTCACATGTACATGTAGTCTATAATATACACTTGTACAAGTCTCTCCCACACAAGGTCACATGTAGTCCATAATATACACTTGTACATGTCTCTCCCACACAAGGTCACATGTAGTCCATAATATACACTTGTACATGTCTCTCCCACACAAGGTCACATGTAGTCCATAATATACACTTGTACATGTCTCTCCCACACAAGGTCACGTGTACATGTTGTCCATAATATACACTTGTACAAGTCTCTCTCACACAAGGTCACATGTACATGTAGTCCATAATATACACTTGCACAAGTCTCTCCCACACAAGGTCACATGTAGTCCATAATATACACTTGCACAAGTCTCTCCCACACAAGGTCACATGTACATGTTGTCCATAATATACCCTTGTACAAGTCTCTCCCACACAAGGTCACATGTACATGTAGTCCATAATATACACTTGTACATGTCTCTCCCACACAGGGTCACATGTAGTCCATAATATACACTTGTACAAGTCTCTCCTACACAAGGTCACATGTAGTCCATAATATACACTTGTACAAGTCTCTCCCACACAAGGTCACATGTAGTCCATAATATACACTTGTACAAGTCTCTCCCACACAAGGTCACATGTAGTCCATAATATACACTTGTACAAATCTCTCCCACACAAGGTCACATGTACATGTTGTCCATAATATACACTTGTACAAATCTCTCCTACACAAGGTCACATGTACATGTAGTCCATAATATACACTTGTACATGTCTCTCCCACACAAGGTCACATGTAGTCCATAATATACACTTGTACAAATCTCTCCCACACAAGGTCACATGTACATGTAGTCCATAATATACACTTGTACATGTCTCTCCCACACAAGGTCACATGTACATGTTGTCCATAATATACCCTTGTACAAGTCTCTCCCACACAAGGTCACATGTACATGTAGTCCATAATATACACTTGTACATGTCTCTCCCACACAGGGTCACATGTAGTCCATAATATACACTTGCACCAGTCTCTCCCACACAAGGTCACATGTACATGTTGTCCATAATATACCCTTGTACAAGTCTCTCCCACACAAGGTCACATGTACATGTAGTCCATAATATACACTTGTACATGTCTCTCCCACACAGGGTCACATGTAGTCCATAATATACACTTGTACATGTCTCTCCCACACAGGGTCACATGTAGTCCATAATATACACTTGTACAAGTCTCTCCCACATAAGGTCACATGTAGTCCATAATATACACTTGTACAAGTCTCTCCTACACAAGGTCACATGTAGTCCATAATATACACTTGTACAAATCTCTCCTACACAAGGTCACATGTAGTCCATAATATACACTTGTACAAATCTCTCCCACACAAGGTCACATGTACATGTAGTCCATAATATACACTTGTACAAGTCTCTCCCACACAAGGTCACATGTAGTCCATAATATACACTTGTACATGTCTCTCCCACACAAGGTCACATGTACATGTAGTCCATAATATACACTTGTACATGTCTCTCCCACACAGGGTCACATGTAGTCCATAATATACACTTGTACAAGTCTCTCCCACATAAGGTCACATGTAGTCCATAATATACACTTGTACAAGTCTCTCCCACACAAGGTCACATGTACATGTAGTCCATAATATACACTTGTACAAGTCTCTCCCACACAAGGTCACATGTAGTCCATAATATACACTTGTACAAATCTCTCCTACACAAGGTCACATGTAGTCCATAATATACACTTGTACAAATCTCTCCTACACAAGGTCACATGTAGTCCATAACATACACTTGTACAAATCTCTCCCACACAAGGTCACATGTACATGTTGTCCATAATATACACTTGTACAAGTCTCTCCCACACAAGGTCACATGTAGTCCATAATATACACTTGTACAAGTCTCTCCCACACAAGGTCACATGTAGTCCATAATATACACTTGTACATGTTTCTCCCACACAAGGTCACATGTACATGTTGTCCATAATATACACTTGTACAAGTCTCTACCACACAAGGTCACATGTAGTCCATAACATACACTTGTACAAATCTCTCCCACACAAGGTCACATGTAGTCCATAACATACACTTGTACAAATCTCTCCCACACAAGGTCACATGTACATGTTGTCCATAATATACACTTGTACAAGTCTCTCCCACACAAGGTCACATGTAGTCCATAATATACACTTGTACAAGTCTCTCCCACATAAGGTCACATGTAGTCCATAACATACACTTGTACAAATCTCTCCCACACAAGGTCACATGTACATGTAGTCCATAATATACACTTGTACAAGTCTCTCCCACACAAGGTCACATGTAGTCCATAATATACACTTGTACAAGTCTCTCCCACACAAGGTCACATGTAGTCCATAATATACACTTGTACATGTCTCTCCCACACAAGGTCACATGTAGTCCATAATATACACTTGTACAAGTCTCTCCCACACAAGGTCACATGTACATGTAGTCTATAATATACACTTGTACAAGTCTCTCCCACACAAGGTCACATGTAGTCCATAATATACACTTGTACAAGTCTCTCCCACACAAGGTCACATGTACATGTAGTCCATAATATACACTTGTACAAGTCTCTCCCACACAAGGTCACATGTACATGTAGTCCATAATATACACTTGTACAAGTCTCTCCCACACAAGGTCACATGTACATGTTGTCCATAATATACACTTGTACAAGTCTCTCCCACACAAGGTCACATGTACATGTTGTCCATAATATACACTTGTACAAGTCTCTCCCACACAAGGTCACATGTAGTCCATAATATACACTTGTACATGTCTCTCCCACATAAGGTCACATGTAGTCCATAATATACACTTGTACAAGTCTCTCCCACACAAGGTCACATGTACATGATGTCCATAATATACACTTGTACAAGTCTCTCCCACATAAGGTCACATGTAGTCCATAATATACACTTGTACATGTCTCTCCCACACAAGGTCACATGTAGTCCATAACATACACTTGTACAAATCTCTCCCACACAAGGTCACATGTAGTCCATAACATACACTTGTACAAATCTCTCCCACACAAGGTCACATGTAGTCCATAACATACATTTGTACAAATCTCTCCCACACAAGGTCACATGTAGTCCATAACATACACTTGTACAAATCTCTCCCACACAAGGTCACATGTAGTCCATAACATACACTTGTACAAATCTCTCCCACACAAGGTCACATGTAGTCCATAACATACACTTGTACAAATCTCTCCCACACAAGGTCACATGTAGTCCATAATATACACTTGTACAAGTCTCTCCCACACAAGGTCACATGTAGTCCATAACATACACTTGTACAAATCTCTCCCACACAAGGTCACATGTACATGTTGTCCATAATATACACTTGTACAAGTCTCTCCCACACAAGGTCACATGTAGTCCATAATATACACTTGTACAAGTCTCTCCCACATAAGGTCACATGTAGTCCATAACATACACTTGTACAAATCTCTCCCACACAAGGTCACATGTACATGTAGTCCATAATATACACTTGTACAAGTCTCTCCCACACAAGGTCACATGTAGTCCATAATATACACTTGTACAAGTCTCTCCTACACAAGGTCACATGTACATGTAGTCCATAATATACACTTGTACAAGTCTCTCCCACACAAGGTCACATGTAGTCCATAATATACACTTGTACAAGTCTCTCCCACACAAGGTCACATGTAGTCCATAATATACACTTGTACAAGTCTCTCCCACACAAGGTCACATGTAGTCCATAATATACACTTGTACAAGTCTCTCCTACACAAGGTCACATGTAGTCCATAATATACACTTGTACAAATCTCTCCCACACAAGGTCACATGTACATGTAGTCCATAATATACCCTTGTACAAATCTCTCCCACACAAGGTCACATGTACATGTAGTCCATAATATACCCTTGTACAAATCTCTCCAACACAAGGTCACGTGTACATGTTGTCCATAATATACACTTGTACAAGTCTCTCTCACACAAGGTCACATGTACATGTAGTCCATAATATACCCTTGTACAAATCTCTCCCACACAAGGTCACATGTAGTCCATAATATACACTTGTACAAGTCTCTCCCACACAAGGTCACATGTACATGTTGTCCATAATATACACTTGTACATGTCTCTCCCACATAAGGTCACATGTAGTCCATAATATACACTTGTACAAGTCTCTCCCACACAAGGTCACATGTACATGATGTCCATAATATACACTTGTACAAGTCTCTCCCACATAAGGTCACATGTAGTCCATAATATACACTTGTACATGTCTCTCCCACACAAGGTCACATGTACATGTTGTCCATAATATACACTTGTACAAGTCTCTCCCACACAAGGTCACATGTACATGTTTTTATATTCTTAGGGATATTAAACCATAAAGAGTAAAATCAGCATCATATAATATGAATGAAGGCAAAGCCTTAGAAGAGCGCAGCTATAATCACCTGACTCACTCTCTCAAGAAGGAAACACAGGGACCTGAGAATTATAGTATATGAACATGTTAATATTTTTTTTGACCTATGGCAGTGTGTATAGACTACCACGTTTTCAGTTTTGTTCTTCGGACTGTTTTTAGCTCACCTGTCCGAAGGGCAAGTGAGCTTATGCCGTGGTGCGGCGTCCGTCGTCCGTCCCTCCGTCCCTCCGTCCGGCCGTCTGTCCGGCGTCAACTTTTCATTTAAACAACCTTTTCTCAATAACCAAGAGGCCCAGGAACTTGATATTGAGCCTGTAGCATGCTGGGATGAAGGGCTACCAAGTTTGTTCAAATAAATGACAATGACCTTCATTCAAGGTGACATGGGTCCAAAAGGCTATAATTTTCCAACGACTTCTTCTCAATAACCAAGAGGCCCAGGGACTTGATATTGGGCCTGTAGCATGCTGGGGTGAAGGGCTAACAAGTTTGTTTAAAAAAATGACATTGACCTTCATTCAAGGTCACATGGGTCAAATAGGCTTTAAACTTCAAACAACTTCTTCTCAATAACCAAGAGGCCCAGGGACTTGGTATTGTACCTGTAGCATGCTGGGGTGAAGGGCTACCAAGTTTGTTCAAATAAATGACCTTGACCTTCATTCAATGTCAAATGGGTCAAAAAGGCTATAATCTTCCAACGACTTCTTCTCAATAACCAAGAGGCACAGGTACTTGATATTGGGCCTGTAGCATGCTGGGATAAAGGGCTACCATGTTTCTTATAAAAATGACCTTGACTTTCATTCAATGTCACATGGGTCAAATAGACTATAATCTTCAAATAACTTCTTCTCAATAACCAAGAGGCCCAGGGACTTGGTATTGTACCTGTAGCATGCTGGGGTGAAGGGCTACCAAGTTTGTTCAAATAAATGACCTTGACCTTCATTCAATGTCACATGGGTCAAAAAGGCTATAATCTTCCAACGACTTCTCCTCAATAACCAAGAGGCCCAGGGACTTGGTATTTGGCCTGTAGCATGCTGGAGTGAAGCGCTACCGAGCAAAATGTACATTATTTACATAGCATTAAAATATTGATATCTAAATAGAAATACAACAGGTTGGTTTAAATAATAATTGGATACATGAATATGTAATACATGTGGCTATAGATAGTTCAGTAGTAATATGATAAAGGACAAAGATTACAGTTATATTATTTGAAATTGGTGTATTGCACTAATATTCCAGTTTCCTGGTAGCATTGATCAATCATGCAGAGGGCAGTACATTTTCTACATGTAATGGATAATTGATCGATTCTATAACATCGCGATCTGCAATCAATACATTAATTGATATTTTATACACTTTGTTTTACATAACTAGCGATATAATGGGAGCCGAGCTTAGACCAAAGTGGCATTCTTACACCGCTCACGACTCGCTATTTTCGTTTTTACTAAAATGACTAGTAATATATGACCCGGCCGACCAATTATTTGACGGCAGTAGCGTCAAGTAGGGTCACAATGTAGAAAGAATGGAGAAGGCTGTATATATGCTGTATAAATTTAAAGTCTCCGATCTTGTATCCCACCAAAAAGCAAAAAAAAAAAAAAAAAAATGCTCTTGATTCGAATTTTGTTACAGTATCAAATTTCTGTGCGTTATTGAGTATTTAAATGCGTCCTGTCCCCTTACGAGATCGCCCTTGATTAGATATATGATGGCCACAAGCAAAAAGTGTCAGATGAAGTCACGATCTACTTCAAACCACTCAAGTGCGTTAAAGTGGCCCGAAGTACTATTCAGATTGTTCATATCCGGTATGAAAAGGAAAATTGTCAGTATTAAACCAGATTGTATAATATATTCAATCTGTTACATTAAATGTTCCTGTTAATGCTATCAAAAATTATTTCGTTTTCTTAGATGTCTGATTCGTTCATATAATGTCTTATTTAATTGTTAGCTATCTGACATGATATACAGTAAGATCTCAGATATTCCATAAACATTATCTTCATTATGATATTTATTTAAGCATCAATTTTTTAAAGTATGCATGATATTTTTTATACATTTTTTGTAATATATAGGATTTCATAAAAAAAACATTACAAGATATCTTATTTGTTCTTATATATCTTGAAGGATAGCTGATAACGGTTACAAAGAAAAGTCCAAATCGTATACGCATTTTACATAAATATACGAGATATCAATTACCTCAATTCAATTCAATTTTTTTTTTTTTTTTTCGCGTGCACAGTGTACTTGCCGTATTTACCCTACAACAAGCCCAGCGGATAAACACATCAACTCTTGATATGTGTATGTGCTGCTCTGTCTCCACACCAACAGAGGTTTTGTGATCGACACTCAATTATGTGTCAGCGGATTATCTTGCTTCCTAATGGACTGGGGATTTTTGTCAAGAAGGAGAATAAGAGTTACTTCTGTATTGAAAAAATGGTCAAAAATAGTGTACAGTATCTTAAGGGGAAAGAACCTGGATATTTCATAGCTACCATATCTATTTCTATGCGTGTTAGTGAATTAAGTGCCTTCCTTTGGGCTGTGTGAAGTTAGCTCAACATACGACATCCTACATTCAAAATCTTCATATCTTGTGTTTTCACTAGCCAACGAGGGAACTTTTGAATGTTCAGCGGCTCAAAATACGACATACGACATTCAGATTTTGAATGTTCAGCCGCTCAACATACGACATACAACATTAAGATTTTGAATGTTCAGCCGCTCAACATACGACATACGACATTCAGATTTTGATTTTGAATGTTCAGCGGCTTAACATACGACATACGACATTCAGATTTTGAATGTTCAGCCGCTCAACATACGACATACGACATTCAGATTTTGAATGTTCAACCGCTCAACATACGACATACAACATTAAGATTTTGAATGTTCAGCCGCTCAACATACGACACACGACATTCAGATTTTGATTTTGAATGTTCAGTGGCTTAACATACGACATACGACATTCAGATTTTGAATGTTCAGCGGCTTGACATACGACATACGACATTCAGATTTTGAATGTTATGGAAATGTTGTGTTCAATCCAAGTTTCATACCAAGGGTAAAAATGAGGCATTAAGAGGTTTTTAAAATTTTCACTTTTACGAACCGTGCATCTATAACGTACGAAGGAAGACTTCTTTAGGGTAACCTGATCCTTTTAGACTGGTGACTTTAGAACACATATTTATTATTATTTCCGTGGGCATTTAGGAAATGTGATAAATGTTTGATTTAGATATGCATTGATCGAACTATTTTACATACGTTTAAATCATGTCAACAGATATATATATACCATGGGAAATCAACAAAGGAATTCACAAAATAAACCCAAAAGAGTGAGCATGTGACTTTTTGACTATTGTTGCCATTGCCTAAAAAAATTGACCACTTCCACATTCCAATGACAGTACGGTCAGACGTGAAGCTATTTTAACTCTCTCAGTTTGTTTCAAAATGAAAATATCTTACACATGGTCCTATTAATAAACTTTTGTCAATAATAATATGATTTCAATGCTCAGTTTTACGGTAACAGCAATTATGTAAACTTCACCAAATGGAAACAACATGCTCTTGTATTCTTGTATTTGCCGATTAATACAAGTATGGAATCCAAAGTCCTTTCAGAAGAGCAAAAGCATGGATATCCGTGCATAGAGAGTAACATAAACAAATCACTTTAGCTAATGACATACATCCGCAACATCACCCACGATTCATGAAAAGAGTGGTTCTTAATATTGTTTCACAAGGAAGACATTCGGCGGAAACCAAGTGTCCACATCTCGTGGAAGAGGTTAAAGCTGTCCAATCAATCCATGTTTTTAGAATTTCCACTTTTGAAGATATATAGGGTTTGATGTTCAAACTGTTGAAAGTGTGGAGGCATGCTTACATTAAGGCTAAACATCTTTTTTTTTTTTTACTTTACCTGCAAAGTTTAAGGGATGTTTTATCTGCAAGAGGAATAACTGGATCCGTGGTATGGTGTTCGGGTTCTGGTTTGAAGACAAACGAGTAAAGGTATGGACGCTTCTGGCCAGAAATGTTGGAAATTACAGACCCTTTGTCATGAAAATAAACATAAAGGTCATCTTTATCAGAGAGTGTTTTGGTGTCGTAAGATGGCATATAGGGCGTCGTCCGCACAATGGTTTCCGTGCGATAACTTGAGTTCCCTGGGGCCAATTAAAGTCAAACTTTGTATAGCGCTTCCTTACCAAAAGTGCTTGTTGGGGATTGCTTTTCATGTTCAAAGGTCAAAGGTCAAGGTCACTGTTACTATTAACGGAAAGTTGGTTTCTATGTTATAACTCAAGTTCCCTTGAGCAAATCAAACTCAAACTTTGTATAGTGCTTTCTTGTTAAAACGAGTTGCTTGGGATTGCTTTTCAGGTTTGAAGGTCAATTGTTAAGGTCACTGTTGTTATATATAGATAACTCGAGTTTTCCTTAGCCAATCAGACTCAAACTTCATACAGTGTTTCCTTACCAAAAGTGCTTGCTTAGCTTGATTTTCTGGGTCAAAGGTCAAAGGTCACTGTTACTATAAATAGAAAACGTGTTTGCTTGCGATAATTTGAGATCCCTTGGGCCAATCAAACGCAAACTTGATATATTGCTTTCTTACGGGAAATGCTTGCTTGGGATTGCTTTCAGGTTCGATGTTTAATGGTCATAGGTCAAGGACACTGTTAACATTGAATAGCCTACTTTTATTTATGGAGATTGGAATACACTAGATTTAGGGGGAAAATATTACTCTCTTTATGTCACACATAATATCATGTTTCTGTCTGACAAATGCAATATGATATAAAGAGGAATGCACTGTATCATTTGTGAGTTCATTCATTGCATGGGAATCCATCTGGCAAATCATACAAATTCGGTAGGAATAGATCCGATGAATATGGAAGCTGTTTTTTTTATTCAGCTCCTAGCTTGCTGCGCAGGCGACACATCAACTTCCGTGGAATTCTTGTTAAAAGATGCAACTGTGTGTCTGAAAACAAAGAGATCAAGTTGAATGAGTCATAACCGATTTCTCATATGTAAAGATCCTTGCTTTTTTCATAACTTTCTTGAAGAACCTGATCGAGCTTTGAGGAGGATCCCCGTCCTTGAAGGCCTGTCAATGTTGCAACCTCAGAAATGGTCAATAAAGTTCGTGATATTGTTATGACTGACAGACGAGTCACAGAAAGATATATAGCCAATAGAGTTGGCATTTCAGAGGAAAGGGTAACATTTCATTTTGACCGGGGATCTTGCAATGAGCGTTCGGTCCTATGGGTATCAAGACTTCTGACAGTTGACCAGAAGCACACCATGAGAACATTTTCTTGTTCTAATCGTAACATTTTTGACGAAGATCCTGCCAACTTACTTCGAGAAACAAAGAAAACGGACGGAAAAACAAACGGACGACAGACACCGCGCCATGGTATAAGCTCACTGGACCTTCGGTCCAGTGTATGACAATGTAATAGTCGTTATTATAGTGTATGACAGTGTAACAGGCGTTATCATAGTGTATGACAGTGTAATAGTCGTTATTATAGTGTATGACAGTGTAATAGTCGTTATTATAGTGTATGACAGTGTAATAGTCGTTATTATAGTGTATGACAGTGTAATAGTCGTTATTATAGTGTATGACAGTGTAACAGTCGTGATTATAGTGTATGACAGTGTAACAGGCGTTATTATAGTGTATGACAGTCTAATAGTCGTTATTATAGTGTATGACAGTGTAACAGTCGTGATTATAGTGTATGACAGTGTAACAGGCGTTATTATAGTGTATGACAGTGTAATAGTCGTTATCATAGTGCATGACAGTATAATAGTCGTTATTATAGTGTATGACAGTGTAATAGTCGTTATTATAGTGTATGACGGTGTAACAGTCGTGATTATAGTGTATTGCAGTGTAATAGTCGTTATTATAGTGTATGACAGTGTAATAGTCGTTATTATAGTGTATGACAGTGTAACAGGCGTTATCATAGTGTATGACAGTATAACAGGCGTTATTACAATTGTATATATAGTGCATGATAGTTCAATAGTCGTTATTGCAGTGTATGACAATGTAAAAGTCTTTATTATAGTGTATTTGGTTTGGTTTGGTTTATTTTGTTTCATGTCCTATTAACAGCTAAGGTCATTTAAGGACGGCCTCCCGTGAATGCGACATGCATGCGTGTGGTGAGTGCGCATGTGTGTTTTGGGAGGCTGCGGTATGTTCGTGTTAAGTCTCCTTGTGATAGGCCGGACTTTTTGCTGATTTATAGTGCTACCTCACTAAAGCATACTGCCGAAGACACCCAGCAGCACACCCCACCCGGTCACATTATACTGAAAACGGGCGAACCAGTCGTCCCACTCCAAATATGCTGAGCGCTAAGCAGGAGTACCAACTACCATTTTTAAAGACTCTGGTATGTCTCGGCTAGGGGACAGAACCTAAAGCCTTCCTTACAGCGGCGAACGCTCAACTAAAGGCCAAAAGTGAGGCATTGTCAAGGGAGACATTAGGAAGAAGAAAGTTGTTAAGAAAGAAGAGAAAAGATAAGATCCCAAACTTAGTCGCCTCTTACGATCATGCAATGGGGGCAGCAGGTATAGTGTATTACAGTGTCGCAGTCGTTATTGTATTACTGTAACAGACTTTATTATAGAGTATGACAATGTAGCAGTCTTTATCGCACCTTTGTCTCTGATATGATACATTTGGACCAAGTGATTAGAGCTGCCCGCGTTGTCATATCATTGCCCGTTTTTACACCAACCCGGGGCGATAACTAGTTTTCAGCCCGCGCTGATATTACGTCATCCGGGTTCTTCACTCCGGACTGTTACCAAGTTACTTCACAGCGGGGTTGACCCAACTCAAATAATGTAACTCACAGGCCATACGAATATGAAGTAAATTAATCATTATCCCAGTGCTTCGCTACGGGATTCTTTCTCGTAATAACGAGTTTCTTTCTCGTAAATACGAGATTATTTCTCGTAATAACGAGTTTATTTCTCGTATTACATGTAACAGTGTGCTCCATCATGAAACCGGAACTCATCTATTACAACTCTACGGAATGGCAGTTGTAATCGACATTGTGAAATGTGATATACTGTCGTCTTCAATGGCGATGTCGTCTTGCTGTATTTTTAGTAGATCGACATTGAAAAGGATCTTATGACAGCAACATTTGTCAGGAAGGGAAAACCACTCATATACATAGACATATCTACATGTACTAACATAATGTAGCTCCACGTTTTAAGTCTGATATTTAATAAATCCAACGTATCCATTGCTGTTTTGGCTAGTACGAATTAAAATTCTCCAGCATTTATTTCACATCATGTATGAATTGCATTTTAAACTTCTATTACCAGAAGTATTATAACCGAAATCAATATTGGTATGCAACAAACCATGCCCTCATAATAAAGGATATACTATTAATGTAAGTCGTTACATATGTTGCGACGTACGATTGCCGAGGTGAGCCATGCATTCACAACTATTAGTTGGATAGTTGTAGACATTCAAAACTCGACAAAGTGGTAGTATAGAGGTTTACGCGTTAGGTGTTGTCTCGTGGCTGGTTGTGTTATGAAAGTCTATGAAAGATTTATGATCGGCATCACGGCCTCACTGAGAAAGGTATACTGTTTGATATGAATGTGGCTCTGTTTAAGTTCGTTTAGTAGTCTACTTGGTCGTGTTGTTGTCAATATTGATCTTCCCTGACATTGAAGATGGGTCATTCCTTGGATTTGTCCTTGATTTATATAGCTGGTGTATTTACGTACAAGTATAAAGACATTTTACAGCTTTCAATTGTTCACATTTTGCCTTTACTTCCATTGAATATAACTTCAGATTGTGTTTATATTCAATATACGATAGTCCTTGAATGTTTTTGCGAATATAATCGATTTAATGTTGGGACTAATTGAGAGCTTACAAACGCAACTTAGAATTAATTTTCATAAAATTTCATGCTTTTAAATGAATAATACCACCTGGCATAGTTTACAAATTTTGCGATATATTTAAGCAATTCTGGTCATTTCTTGTTTTAATTTCAGTCGATAGGACGCTTTGTGAGTATGCAAAGGACAATTACGCATGCTTTGAAATGGCCTCCCTGCTTCACAAGGATTTCAATATCACAATAAGGTAAACCTCTTACTATTAACAATACCCTTATACTTACGAGGTTATATTTTTTTTTAGAAAAATCTATGTTCTGATAATGTTGGGTGTAATCGGTATACAATACGGTAAATAGATAACACTGAGCGCATCTCGTGTTTATGATATGAACTATAAAGCTCCGAATATAACTCTTGAATTGCTGAACACAGAACTTGTCAGATACGTAAAAGGAAGTTTTGCATACTTGTTCGATGTCCTCACTTAAGGGTTTATTAAGCAACACAATATGGTTAAATGCTTAGAATGTAATTGATATTTTACATGGAGATATTACGTATTCATTTGGAATTGTTCAGTTTATTTAAATAAAACTGGTCTTTGTCTTCTTAACAGTAGAAATGCCAGAAGCAAACGTCTTAAACGATGTGGAATTGCAAGCAGAAAGGGCCCAACAATACACACTGAAAACGACATAAAGTCAAGAATCCAGGTACTTTATAATAACAGTGTTGCTTGTGATGGCTTTTTTCGAACAAGTATCGGTCTATAAGTTTGCACAGTGAAGTGAAAAATGTAATGACTTGTACATACACTACTGAGCATATTACGCACCTTACCTTTATTTACAGGACGCCTTGCCACTTAACCCTATGAAAGTAGGATATATATTCATGACTGACTATCTTCGAAGAGAGGGGATGCATGTTCGAAGGTAACGTACGCTGATGTTTAATGATATACCCTACAGTTAATGACGATTTAGTTCAGTATTCATGAAAGAATATTAATAAAACGCAACCAACCTAAACGCTTGTCAAAAATATTATATGAAACACATGTAAAATAAATTAAGATTATTATTTAATTTCTTCATTATTATGTAACTTACTTTCATGTTATTATTACTTTATTTTTATATTATATTATATTTTATCGGTTCATTTGACTATCAAAAATTGAGATACCGTAATGAGGATTATGAGAGAAGTAGATTAAGTAAGAGTGGCTGTTCGTTGTCGACGAGGAATCATACGTAAAATGTATATGAGCATGGGACCAAATCATTCATGGTCATCGTCTTCCTTCCAAAACACCGGTCAAAGTCTAACAATGTGCCTTCATGAATGTTTGTCTTATCGAAAAATAAAATTTAAAAATAGCAATTTGCTTTATCTTAAAATCTTATTAAGGTGTATTGCCATTTGAATTGTTGTATTCCTGTTTATTAACTCCATTCGATTCTATTTGTTTTGCATTCTGTTGTGCTGTATACTTTTTCAGTTATGACAAACTAAAGCCATATGGTTTTCCAATTCATGGATGTATAGATGGGTAAGTGGATGAACAATACAACACACATATTGTTAGAAAAACGAATAGCTTACTTACGATTATTTCTTGTTATGAGTTTGTTATTGTTATTTAGTACTTCTTGTTTCGAGTTTTGTAATCATTTCATTATGCATGTTTAATTGTTCGGGAAGTCGTGTTTGATGGCCGAAAACCGCGGGACATATTATTTTGTCCCCTATAAAAAAGTATTGTTTTTGAACTTTAAAATTGTACCATGTTACAGAATCTGTACAAAAATTACCTCGTTACAGAAATGCAGTATAAAGGTCCACTGTACTGGGGCGTTTACGCTTTTGACTATCGTAGTTTTGATTTGACTGTTTATATCAATGTTATGATCTGAAATTATTGTCACAATTTTTGTACTATAATGAAACGGTATATCCTCTTCTACAAATCATTAGTTGACAAAAAGTTATGAAATCATCTTCGAGTGCACGAAGAAGTATTTTTTCAAATGTGATCTGTTTTATTTCACACATTTTACTCCTTTAAACTTGAACGTAGGCCATTCATTTGAACAATTTTGATAGTTCTTCGTCCCTATCAGGCCTATCGGTTATTGTTAAGTCGTTTTTACATTTCTAGCTTTTTTTTTTAAACCCGTGACATTTCATTTGAACAAATCACGTAAGTCTTTCATCCCAGTATGCTTCTAGCCCAGCACGACCTTGGGCACTACAGCATAGTTAGCCGTGGTCGTTCGGACCAGGTAAGCTTGAAAGGACAGCAAAAAAGATAGTGAGTGTTAAATGTTTTCTTTAAAAACAAAAACAAAAACAGAAGTAGATTGATGGCAACAAAATATACATCTTTATTATTAAATGCTAAGTGTATATAAACATGATAGTAAACAAATATGAAAAACATGCATTTAACGCATAAACAATATTATCAATATTTCAGGAAACAATTGTTAGAGTATCGTTTCACACAGAACTCAGATTAATGGATGTGATATTAAAGATACACTGTTGATTATGGGCCTGTATCGCTCACCTGGCTCTACAGCTGCAGTTGATTGAGGTTATTTCTACAGATACTATGCTGATAACCACTTTATTTAAATATCAGAGTAAGCTAAGTTTATTCATGTTAATAAATGTTCTAGTCCTTCATTCCAGCATACTATTGGCCTAATATCGGGTGCTGGGTGACTCTTGGCTATCGCAAGATTTAAAAAATATTTCACCCCTGTGACCTTGAATGAAGGTCATTGTCATTCATTTGAACAAACTTGGTAGCCCTACACCCCAGCATGCTACAGAAAGGCCCAACAAAGTACCTGGGCCTCTTGATGTTTGTGAAGAAGATGTTTGAAGATTATAGCCTATTTGACCCATGTGACCTTAAATGAAAGTCAAGGTCATTTATTTGAACAAACTTTGTAGCCATTCACCCCAGCATGCTACAGGCCCAATATCAAGTCCTTGGGCCTCTTGGTTATTGAGAAGAAGTCGTTTGAAGATTATAGCCTTTTTGACCCATGTGACCTTGAATGAAAGTCAAGGTCATTTATTTTAACAAACTTGGCAGCCCTTCACCTCAGCATGCTACAGGCCAAATATATAAAGTCCCTGGGCCTCTTGGTTATTGAGAAGAAGTTGTTTAAATGAAAAAGCTGACGGCCGGACGGCCGGACGACGGACGCCTCACCACGGCATAAGCTCACTTGCCCGTCGGGCAGGTGAGTTAAAAATACAAGCAATAGACCTACAATCATACATTGATTTGTTACGAACAGTCAAATTGAAACGATATCATATTAAAATATTTATAATTTGTATTGATAATATCTTCGTTACTGTTTTACTTTTTTTAAATACTGATTAAATATAATTAATAAAATGATCACATTTCAGCCGAATAATTTGTATTGATAAAGGAATGATTTGCAAATATTCTGTGAAAGTTTTAAAACGAAAGATTTTAATCACATGGTAGATCAATATAATATATATCTAATTTGGAATAACGTCTTAATCTGAAAGTTTATTTGCTTATTATTTACTTTAACACATGCTTTCCATAATACACGTATCTACAGTATCAAACAAAGATACATGGTACATTCATACAGTATCAAACATAGATACATGGTACATTCCTACAGTATCAAACAAAGATACATAGTACATTCCTACAGTATCAAACATAGATACATGGTACATTCCTACAGTATCAAACAAAGATACATGGTACATTCCTACAGTATCAAACATAGATACATGGTACATTCCTACAGTATCAAACATAGATACATGGTACATTCCTACAGTATCAAACATAGATACATGGTACATTCCTACAGTATCAAACCAAGATACATGGTACATGGTATTCAATTAACATTTTTTGGTCCCGCCCATCTGCCAAGGAGGTCAGTCAGGTCCATCAATGGCATACAAACGAACTGTCATCCCATGCTGATAATGTTAGCCAAGATAGAATGAATTCCAATACAAAGATTCGAAAAAGTGATCACTGAAATTACTAAGGTAATTATAAAGTTTTCACCAACATCCTGAACGATACCACAATCTTAGCTCCAAAACACTCAAATACATAAAGGATGCCATTCTTAAATGAGATTTTGGAAAAGGTTTCCCTATGACAAATCTAAAACACATATTGACCGGATTTTACATCATTCAAGTTCAGCATTCCACATTACAATTTTGATTGTTCTAGTATAACAATTTTTTAAAAATTTATCACGGTGACCTAGTTTTGAAAAAAAACTGGATCCATAGTATACAAATATAAGATATAAAATTTTCATTGTTCTGTGGCATTTTTTTTGAAAAATAGGTTATAGTGACCTAATTTTGCAAAATTCATGTTTAACATCTATCGCTCATCCTAGATGTCAATTTTCACTGTTCTGTTGCAATGTTTAGAAAAGTAGGTCACAGTGACCTAATTTTGCAAAATTCAATTTCAGCATCTATTGCTCATCTAAGAGGTGAATTTTCATTGTCATATTGCAATGTTTAGAAAAGTAGGTCAGTGACCTAGTTTTACAAAATTCAAGTTCAGCATCTATTGCTCATCCAAGGTGTCAATTTTCATTGTTCTGTGGCAGTTTTCGGAAAATAGGTCACAGTGACCTCATTTTCCAAAATCCATGTTCAACATCTATTGCTTATCAAAGATGTATATTTTCATTTTCCTATGGCAATTCAATTCATACAAAATTAGGTTACGATGAACTTATCTTATAAAATTCAATTGATGTATGTAAAGTAAGGACATACCTGTTAATAAAAAAATTGTACAACATAATACTTGCTTCATTAATAAAGCAATGAAGTTTTTATTACATTTTTGTATTTTAAAATTTTCTAAATATGTTCACATTTACTACATTTGAAATGTGCTACACCTATAATGTGTCTACTGTACAAGCATATTTGTCAAGGACCAAATTTTATCAGTTATAAAGCTCTGGAATGTAGACCCTGCAAAGGGTCTCCATAGCAGAATACATTAATTCAAGCTATCCACAGTTCAAACATATACATGTAACCCTTTTTTTCACCTCCCACAACACAAACGCCTGTAATCACGGCATCTGATCATTCCTAGCAGTCGACTGAGATGCTGCCTAAGGAATACAGAATATCTGACATAGGTAAATATAATGTAAAGCACTTAACATATAATAAATAAGTTTGGAAAATTAGTAAATATCATTTAAATAACTCATTCTTTTTGTATATAATATTTTTCACTTTGAAGTGGAAAAGCCATCTATATATTTTCCCAAGAATGCATTGTGTTTGACAATTCCGTTTTCCTAATATAAAGAAGGAATACAATTTATTCTAATTATTTAAAAATGCAGTTCTTGTCTGTTTGTCTCCAGATTTTATCAGTTCCGTCCCTATCTATAGCTACATGTTCTTGCCAAATTTGATTGCAATAGATGATGTATAACTTGAGATATCCTGTCAACAAGGTGCTTTTTCAAACCAGTGGTCATACTATAAGCTACCGTGGAGCTATCCATCGTGCTAAAACGGGAAATTTTAATAGAGAAAAGTGAAAGATCAAGTGTTCCGGAACAGTACGTGTCTTCTGCGTCATCCTCGCCATATAACTCTTCACCACATCCAAGTAAACGTTCGGTCGGAATTGATCACCCATGTGTGATATAAACTGAAATATCCAAACCATGCAGGAGTATCTACCGTAATGTAAGCTGTGTATGGGATCCATTGCATCGCATCATTGTCGTCACACAGTTGCGATGTGTGACGGAATTGTTTACGTTACAGTGGTAACACTACCTGAAGTCATAAGTGATGACGTGATGATGAAATTGCGGAATAAAAGCGTTTTTGAGCTGTCTTTTTCCACTGGAAGGTAGTTCTCACACTTATTACTTACCCTTAGAACTCCCGTTCGTTTTAAGACTTCGTTAAACTGTTCCAAGGCTTGTCCTTTACCTCCTTCCAATACTCCACCCAAGAATATTGCTATTGGCCCACCTAGAATAACACTTAGGCCCTAAAATAGGGGGGAAACCCACTAATACACACTATTTAAGTTGACATAAAAAACTAAGTCAAACGAATATAGCACAAACTCTTGAATCCAACGTACCTATTGTTATACAAAACGGTTTTGTGAGAGAAAACAGAATGTGTTTTAGTTTGTTTATATTTAGTATGCCAGTACATTTCACCAGTGAATATTATTTATGTACCCTTACATGGCATTGGTACAATTACGTACAGTATTGGCCAAATGATAATCTGTTTATACTGTTTTCTTTTCCCGTTTTATTCGTTTTTAGGCGATTTCGAAAGCGGGTTTGTGTCATTAATGTAGTTTTTCAAAGATATTCTGATGTCATTCAAGCCAGGTGAGCATATCGTATATAGCCATGCTCAAGTAATAACTGTAACCCCCCCCCTCTTTTGGAGGAGGAAAATTATTTTATAGCCTTAAAAAAGCGCTAATTGGCCTAGTCCATCTTAAACCTTATCAATTTTGAATTTTATTGAAATATCTTATATTTGTAGTGTTCAAATTATGTTCATATTTACTACATTTCAAATGTTTAACACACTGTCAGCATCCGTTTGTGTTTTTTGTCAACACACAAGCTTTATCAGTAACATAACGGTTGTGGCATGGAAACTGACAGATTTAATTGCTGCTTGCTAATATAAACAAATGATCATCTACGTTGTTACACCTCTAGCAGCGAAATTTACCTATTCAAAATATGGACCTGTCTGTGTGTGTATAATATACCTGCAGCGACACGCACCATAACAGTGCTGCTGAAACAAAAATGTTGATAAGGACAAATTCCAAAATAAATTAATGAACAATCAACCGTTTATCACCCAAACCCCAAAAACAATAGCGACCTGTCATTACCATACACTACACGATTTGTAAAAGATGAAGACAAACATATCCATTGATTCATCGGAATGATACCATAATCTAGTGGGCTTCGTCCACCTGTTAAAACCATGAAAATCTTTTAACTGGCCTCCATTTTGAAAATATTAACTTTCCCCCTGAGCTTTTTTGACCAAAATAAATAAGCGAGATTCAGCATATCACATATTTTCAAAAATTATCTAAAACGTAAGGTTAAAATATTGTGAAATGTTATTGTTTTATCATGTCGCCATTTTCACTTTTCGGAATCGCCGAATTCGTGACCTCAAGTCTAGTTGAGCAACTATGATGTTACGTTGCGTGATATGCCATGAAAGATAGAAATTCCTTACATACATTTTTTATATCAATCATGGCGGGATATGAGAGAAAGAATTATTACACAGGAGTGTTCACATGGCACATTAGCGAAAGATCTTGATTTGTTTATTATTTTATTCTTTATTTTCTTTTGGATTTATCTTTTTACATTTATTATATAATAAGAGCGCAGCTCTAGGGCGCCGAAGGCGCCCGAGCGAAGCTCTCTAAATACTGGAAAACGATACCTCCAACAAGAGTTGCCTCCCTTCCCATACATACGAACAAAGAAAATCGTATGGTCCAAAAAATCGGTACCGGAATGGCACAAAACCGGATGTAGTATTCCCATTGGCAAAAATCTTGAACAATATCAACACCAAAGTCTCACTATAGTGTTTAAACATTAGTTATATATAGACTTTTGTTCTCAGATGAAAAATAAGTAACAACACAGCGGTATGATTTCGCTTTTAGTTTTATCATGTCGTCCGTAACCGATCGGGAATTACCGAATGTCATCGTCTCCATTCACGTCTGACCTAGATACATTGTACATAACAAGACATGCAATACGTTGGAATTAAACTCAGTATAGGGTCCTTGTAATTATTTGTGTATGTGGTTCCAGTCTGATCTGATCAAAGGTAGGCATTTGCCGATAACACTGTGTTATGATCGATTCTATCGTAAATATTTAGGCCGCCTTGCCGATTTATTTTCTCAGCGTTAACGTTAGGCTTATGACAGGCACTTGATTTACATTGTAAACAATAACATGCCGAAAGACAGCTAGGCTAGGCATATGCATAGGAAACAAGTGCCTATCGGTTACGTCCCAGCTTTTTTATTGTTAGTTACAGATGAAACGATGTGTCTGACTCGCATTGTTTATTATAATTAGAAGGTTATATTATCTACAGCCCATGGGGCTAGTAACCATTAAAAATGTCCGAGTCTAGATTCTAGTATAGTATATAAAGCCCATGTGATAACCCTAGATTTTTATCATTTATGAAATGCAGGCTTAGTACATGTGTAGTTAGTCTACATTAGTCAGCAGAAATAAACATAGATCAACATGGCACATATGTAGGTTATACCAAGAATAATGATTGAATTTTAAATGAAATTTATCTGAAAAATAATTCTTTGCAATGTTTATAAAATAATTGTCATATTATACTGTTGAGAGTATTATAGATCAGATTTCTATTGCTAAGTATAGTAACTGTTTATTTCACAAAATATTGCCTGAAATTAATAAAAAGGAAATTTAAAACAATCTTTTGTAATCAATGTCAAAACATACAAGGACTGTTTTATTGTGTGTGTTCTAATTAGCTGTGTGTGTTCTAATTAGGTGTTCTAATTAGGTGTTTAAACACTTCTCCAATGCCTGGCATGTTCTTAAATGACCCTGGCAGTTAATTATATAATGAGACTCAATTTAGAGGGACATTCCTTCTTTCAGATATCAGAACCATGTACATTTTTTACTGATGAAATCAACTTTTGAACAGGGAAATAAATCAATGCCAAAATGTACAGAAAAATGATGAATCCTACAAAAATACTGACTGGCTTTCAAGTAAAAAGTGATATTTTGGTAGGAATAAAGATTCAAAGATTTACTATTTGGGAAAAAATCATATTTTCCAATAAGTTTAATTTTGATGACCTAACCTTTGAATTTAAACTAATGATGGAATCACCCTTTAAATGAAGTAAACCAAATTTAAACCAAATGTATTACAATGTTTATGAACACATGTAAATGTACAGTGTAATATGATTTAAACCTTATAAACAACTGCTGTTAATTTCCAAAGCCTGGAAGATTATAGAATTTCTATAATTATTTTGTAATTAATCATAATTACAAAAGGAGAGTAATTGTCTATGGTGTTGACTCTTAGTAGGTTTAACTTAAATTTGCTACAAATTCTGTTTTAGTGGAGACAAGAGAATACATGTACTTACAATCAAAATTAATTAACTCGAACTATGATAACTCAAAAACACTGATTATAAATTAAAGTATCTCACTGGTCCAAGTCAAAATCTTTGTTTCTATAGTAATAAAATATATATAAGATAATTCAAAGTTTGACAACTCGAAAAACTTTGATATAAATAACTAAATTTAAACTTTCAACCAGATATTACAAAATTGACAGAACATTATAATTATATACTGATGTAATCCCAAAGATGATTCATATTTTATTTTTAAAAGCGCACAATGTTAACTGTTAAGTGTATTTTTTTTTAAAGTTCTCTATAAACAGATCTTCAAATTATATGTTATAAGTACATGTCCTCGGTCCAAAGCGGTTTTGCCCAAAAATGAGTTGAAGTGACTGAATAACAGTTCAAAATGTTCTATATTCCATTCCAAATATATGGTAGAATCAAATATTACACATGGTAGAAGGATCTTCAATTCAAGTCCTTTAAAATTGATATAATTTAATGCACCTTGGGTCTGTAGTTTTTTTTTTTTTTTAAGATGAGGGGACCCGTGTTATTAGTTAACTCAATACAAAAACAGAAATTATATTGAATATTGCTATTGGAAATAACACAAACTTTAATAGAAGTATCAGAATGGGATATCTGTGCAATAGTATATGTTTATATATTTATGTACCTGTGTATATACATATATATAGAATAAAACTTGTAGAAACTTTGTGAATCGATTAAATATATATATGTATATATATATGGGGAAAAGAAGTAATTCAAACAGTGTAAACAATAAGGCTTGTTAAATTTTCGAGGCAATCCGCCCCTTTATCAAAACACAAAAAATTACAAATACAATCACATAATATATATAAGAAGTACTGGAAATACAATAAAATACAATAAGTTTGTATATATATATATATATATTGGCACTAAAATACAATAAGTTTGTATATATATATATATATATATTGGCACTATGACTGGTCCACAGTGGCCTGAGTAGTGGGACCAAAAAGCGTAAAATTGACGAAACTTCTAAACTTCCAGATATGGAGAAATCAAACATATCCTTCATGGATGAAAGAGACCTGATTAAGGTACTTTTCAAAATATTAGATTTTTTTATTACCACAGGGTGTCCTGTTCTGTTACCCTATAGGGATGGGTTATAGAAATAATTATTTAATTAGGGCCCCGCATCGAGAGATGCGGGTGCCCTATAGTTATCAGGTTGTCCGTCCGTCCGCCCGTCTGTCCGTCCGTCTGTCTGTCCGTCCGTCTGTCCGTTTTTTTTCTTCTGCACAAAAATGATTGAAGGAGATAAAGGATTTGTATCAAATTGGAACTGATGATTCCTCATGCATCCTAGATCAGATGTGTAGTATTTCATGCAAATCGGATGCAAAATGGCTGTTAGGCGGCCATATTGGATTTTAGTATTAACATGAAAATACTGGATCTTTGTTGTTTTTAACTGTTCACTATTCGATTATGCAAAGTTGCCAAGAAATAAACCAAGAGTTAACTGACAGAATGATCAAACTCATAGTTCAAGGTCACAAGTTCAAAGGTCAACGGTCAAGGTCATCATGGGTCGGCTTCAAAATGCCAGGTAATCGACCCTTTTGGATTTTAGCAGTCAAAACAATATTGACATTTTCTTATCAATGAATGATCTTGTTCTCAATTGGAAACTTTGATGGCTTCAACAATTTAAATTCGTTTGAAGGATTTAAAAGGTCTAAAATTGTCATTTACTTTTTTTTTTAGAAAAGGAATGTAATCCTATCATTATTCAAAAGGCTTTATTCAGCACAAATCATCTAATAACATGATATATCACCATCAACTGCTCCTATACTAATAACCTAAGTTGAATATAATATTATATAACTTATTGTAGTTTGTACTGATAACCTGGTTAATTATATAAATTTCCCATTGAAGTTTGTACTTATAACCTGGTTAATCTTATAACCTGATTGATTTTAATTTGTAGCAACCTGATTGATTTTAATTTGTAGCAATAACCAGGTTAACTGTAATTTTGTTTAATAAATAACCTGGTTTATTAGGGCCCCGCATCGAAGTTGTGGTGCCCTATAGTAATCAGGTTGTCTGTCTGTCTGTCCGTCCGTCTGTCCGTTTTTTTCTTTTGCGCCAAATTATTGACAAGAGTTGAAGGATTTCGGTGAAAATTGGTACCACTTACAAAACCGTCTGTTGCCATGGTAACAAATGGAGGTTTCTGATTGGTTGAAATTTCTATATTGTTCGATTTCGGTGAAAATTGGTACATAGTGGTTTTTAGGGAAGCCAAACACAATGGTACCACTTATGAAACCGTCTGTTGCCATGGTAGCAAATGGAGGTTTCTGATTGGTTGAAATTATTGGGAATTTTCGAGTTGATTTTGGGAAAAAATCAGGCTAAAACGCATTGAGAATGGGTTCGTTTGGCGCACCCAGTTATATAGGCAGGAAAAACACTGACAATAATTATTACATTTACCCTGAAGGGTCAGACACATCGCGGGGCCCTTTCTGACGTGTCAGTGTTCTAGTTCATATACAGAAATCACACTTTTTGGCCTTATTTATTTTGTTCAATTAATTTATTAAATAAAAGCGAGTTTACAACCATCACTACAAATATTTAATAGCAGTGGCGTCAATATTTGTTTGAAGTACACATTTGACAGTGTTATTGAGTTGCATGCTGTCAGATCTAGATTGAATTGAAACTGGTGAGGGTACTGATACAATCATACTGTACATGCACCTATCCATCATTTAGAGGATTTTTTCCAGGTTCACTTATTTTTGGGTAAAATAAAAATACTAACAGGGAATTTTGTGAAGTTATGTTCATATTCACTTTAAACTGTGTTATAAAAGCAATATTAATCTAATTGAAACTTAAATGTCTTTACAGATTCACATATTTTGGCCTCAAAACTGAATTTTGAGAATTTTCATTTAAGTTCAGTTTTCACCCTATCTCAATGTGTCACTGAACACTGGTTACTGATATTATTTAATTACTTGAACACTACTCCATAAATTGAAAGATGTTTAAAAGCGGGAAAGATGAGATATATAATTCTGTATAATTCTTGTTGTATAAGGCCTTTTGATGACTTATCATGGCCTTGTGATTTTCATAAATCTGCTAATATAATGAAAAAAATTACATATATATTACATAAACATATATACACGTATACAAGTGACAATTAGATTAGCTGTGCTCTTCCAAGGGTTTGCTTTCATTCATATTATTGATATATGATCGCTGAAGCATTAGCACTGTACGGCCAAATACATTGCCGAGGCAATCAACCTCTTTGTCAACTTGATCCGATAATCCAGTCGACCGGTTGGCTTTTAAAATCAACAAAACAAGCAACATCGTATATATTCGATACATAATGCAGTGACATAAATGTCCTGTCATCAGTCTATGTATCAGATCTCCAGACCAATAATATTGACCGAACTTTGGGTCCCCCAACTTTCAAATAGTACTATTGGGTATTTGAAATGAGTAACTTCAGGTTGTACCAATATTATATTCACAAACTTTTATTTTGTTCAAAATAATTAAGAAGAAATTACAAAAATATTTATATAATGTTTGTATACATTTTCTACAAACTTGACACCTCTTATCTGGAGCTGTTACTTAAATGTCATCGAAATTTTCCCCGAAATTATATTGTTTTACTGTTGGGGAAAATGTGTCAGGATTAATTAGAGTTGTGGTTTGTATCAGGAATGTTTCTTGTTGATTCTTTCACCCCTACCATGGCTGCCCCGTTCCACGAGGTATTTAATTGTTTTACACATTTCAGATATAGCATCAATGGTTACATATGTTTACATTTTTTTTTTCACGATAACTCGAGCAAAAATTAATCTGAATTAGACATTGATGTATTGACATAACTCATTAATACCACATCCACGATACAAAAGGATATGAAATGGAAATAATATATCTTGGTATCTAAGAGAAGAAACAAGATCTGACCAACCAAACAGTTGTGTTTAAATAAACGAAGGGCTTGACAGGGTGACATTTCCCTTTACGTATAGCCTCGAGATCGCACTTCTAATATAGATTATGCTAATTATTTAAACGTGAATCATAAACTTCGTATCAGTCTTAAAACCATGATAAACATCCGTTCAGCTTTGAATATAAAGACGCGGTGCCTAACAAAAAAAATCGTCTTGCAAACTGCTAGCATTATTGAAGTAATTCATATATGTGCATGCACCTTTAAAGTGATGAATCATATGCATTCACCACGCATGTTAATGTCAGCAGTAAAAAACCAACAATACAGGTCTGCTGAAAAGCTGTGACATTATCCGTTGACCAAGATTTGATTTGATTAACAAGGTTATAACATACATTTCTGGTAAGGTAAGTAAATAATTCTAAAGGGCCTGTTTCCAGTAATGTTAATTCTCCATAGGAGCCTGCCCCCGTATAATTTCTTATCTAGCTCAACTACAGTTTTTTTCTTTTCCGAAGAATAATTTTACACCTTTCCGACACCCAGATTTCATAATGTCAGTGAAAATGTATTTTTATAAAGTTGTCATTTTGAGCATCAAAGACATAAGGTCGTAAATAAAAGGTTATCTCCAAATTGTAATTCGCAACATAGTATAAATTTCTTTTGATAAATATTTCCAAAACATCGTGTTTATTCATAAAACATAAAACATAAATTTTCTCGGATGAAAATGCACTTGCAGAGACACAATTATGAAGAAAAATGCCATAAAATTGCAATTTTCTCCCGTTATATAGTTTTGGATGCAAATTTCCATCACAAAATCGGATAGAGCTTTACTTGTTTCATATGTGTACCAAAAATCAGCTAATTCCATGTGGTGGAATGTTCTCATATCGCCGCCTGAATGTGGTTGTAAATTGAAAGAAAAGGGGAAATGAGTAACAACCTTGTCTGAAACCCTATTATATAGCTTATTATATACAAAATTTTAAATTGAATATCAGAGCGGATATTTTCATGACAGTTTTATGATATCTAACGACTAAATAAACAGTATCGATATAAAGATTTACACTGAGGACACCCTGATACATGAATACAAATATAAAATATACAAAATATTCAAAGCTATCTCAAGTTGTCCTCTTTTGAATTTTCTGATCGTGTGACCTTTACATTTATCCGTATCTTCTTGTCTTTGTCTATACGTTTACGGAATCATTGACTCGACGCTAGCTATTCTTGTCTCACTTTCCTTGTTTTATTGTTCCATCTCCAAAGCGTTGTGGCTCTGTCAGGGTTGGGACCCTGACTTGTCTCACTTTCTTTGTGCCTGCCGACCACGCCACATCGAATAGATAGATTATCCATATGAAATACTTTATTTTGTTCTAAGTAATCAATCAATTCTGCGCTTCTTGGAGGTATTGAATGTGATTTATTATATTGTCTTGTTATTTTGTGTAATTAGTTGTTCGTTATTTATCACACATTTTCGCATAATTGTACCAAACTACTAAGTATTAGCTGTTTACAGCAATCATCGGTGGCTTGCTATTTTGTTACTTTATCGACGCTTCATAAACCAATCGTTATTGTTTCCAGATGGAGGGTAAATGTGTTGGAGAAGGCTGTCAACTATACTTCAAGAAACGTAGTGGCAATAAGAATAGAAGTGCACGCAATGTAAATAGTCCACAATATAAATGGCTCCTAGATACGCTGGTGGAACAAGGAATGAGGTCAGCAAAGGAACAGGCACTTATTTGCCAGAAGTGCTACATGAAGTATCTTCGGAACAAAAATCAGCCTGAACCTGAACCCGAGCAGAACCAGGAAATAGAGGAAGAAGACGACTCCCTGTCCCATATCCTGCCGTTGCTGACCCTTCATGACCTTTTGAATGGATCATCTTCACACACAAAATGCTGTCTCTGTCTTGTTACCTTTGCAATAAATGGAACAAAATAATCAGTCTTACCAAAACGTGCAAGACATAACCTGATCTATTCACACAAACTGTGGTGTCCCACCTCATCCCGCGTCTGCTCCATTCACCTTATTGGTAACGACTTAGATCCGTCTATAGAGGTTGTCCTTGCTGGTAGAGGTTCCTTGGAATCTCAGTTACCATCAACATCGTCCGAAATCATTAATGACCTCCTAGAGGTGTCGCACGTCCTTTCACAGAACCAGTCTACGTTTGCAATAAGCTTTTCTTCTCCTGATGACTCGGCATACATGGCCTGGACAGGTTGGTCCAAAGATCAGTTCCTCGAAATCCACTCGCACTGTTCCCCATATCTTTTATCTGGTATATATACCAAGACTACACACGATACTCTATTACTGTTCTCGGTAAAACTGAAAACCGACATTTCCTGGAGTCAGTGTTCTTCTCTTTTTGGAAATTCCAAGTCAAGTGTGTCCAAAACTTTCCACTCCATAGTACAGGCATTAGACACATCGATAGTCCCACAATTTCTAGGTCCGGATCACTTGACAAGAGAACAGGCACAATACTGTCTTTTCAGAAGCATTTTTTGGAGATAAAGCCACTGCCATATTAGATGGCACCTATATTTATATCCAGAAAAGCTCCGACCACAAGCTCCAGAGAATGTCCTACTGTGGCCAGAAGAAGAGAAACTATCTCAAATTCATGAGCATCGCCTTACCAGATGGCTACATTCTGGACACAGTAGGACCATTCACTGGCAGCGAAAATGATGCTACAATTACAAAAAAAGTCATGGACAAGCTAGTTACTTGGCTACAACCAGATGACAATGTTGTCGTTGACCGAGGTTTTAGAGATGTCCTACCAGTTCTCGAAGCCTCTGGTCTCAATGCTAGCATGCCTTTATACCTGAAACCCGGTCAAAGTCAACATTCTGACGTCCAAGCAAATCTTGACAGAACTATCACCAAATCGAGGTGGATTGTGGAATCCTATCATGGTCGTCTGAAACACTGGACGTTCTTCCGAACGCAATTGGTGTCTAACAGCTTTAGCAATGTCATCGAGGCTTTGCTTCGAACCGTCACAGCCTGTCTGAATGGTATTAGAGGACCGATCTACCAGAGATCTCCAGAGAGAGATGCCAAAGATAGGCTAATGGCTGAACGTATGAAGGACCGTTTGACAACACCGAATGGTTTAGCTCAGAGAGTCAAGACAGATCCGGATCTATCTAGACGGAGAAGGTCCGAGTTTGGTCAAGATGGATGCATCTTCCGTACTGTTGCCCGTCTCGATCTCGATTACTTGAGAACCATTACGTGTGGAACGTATCAGATATCTCTGGCTCCTGGTTACATTGCCGAACTTTTAAGTGATGACGGAGACTATGAGGTGTGGCTTTACCAGCACTCCCCAGACCTTCTCCGATGTCAAATACATTCTCGACACAAACGCCAAAAGAAATATAACGTTTGGATACGGTTCACCGTTTCACCCGATGATGAGGCCCCAATAAAGGACTACTACTGCCAGTGCCCAGTTGGAGAGAGAACGATGGGAATGTGTGCGCACATCTCCAGTATCTTGTACTACCTTGGGTATTACAGGGCGCTGGAAAACCCTCGACCATTACAACCACAGGTGAAGAAATTCCGACAACACTTGAAATAGTTTTCCATGCGGCAACGGAGTGCATATGTCGAAAGTATGTTTGGGGCTCGATATGAAAGATCCCCGTTACCATGTGACTAACCAAACTTATAAATATAGGTATTATACAATCGCCCGTAGCTATGAACACTCCCGTAAATGCGAAAACCAACCAAAATCATAAGGAACACGTTTTGTTTGTTGTTCTGTCTATTTGTCAGCCAATGTCTTCAACCACGGGGACTTGTGAAGTAGCCATCTTGGATTTTTTTTTATGAAAAAGTGTTTCTCTCACTTTTTTTTCATATCTGTGTACATATTCTCAACATACCGAGCAAATAGTCTCGTGTTTTTGTTAATTATCTAAAGAAAGTCGAAAATCGGCAATTCAACCATAGGCTAATTCAACCCAAGATTTGAAAATATTCCACCACTTACATGTTGATGATGTTTCCTCTCATCAATAGCATATTACGTACTGTTCAATAGGCTAAAAATTGGTTTGCATCCAACGCCCATAAAAGGGTGTATTCTCTAAAAAACACAGTTTTTGTGTCTAAAATGTTATCATCGAAAATAGGATTTTTGAAATTGTTTCTTCCATAAAACAGCCAAATGGTGCGATGGAAACATGATTTTTTGTCACAATCATTTTTTTTTTTTTAAACAAAATATTTTATTCCCCCAGACATGTAAAAACATTGGAGGGCTGCCAAGGTTGGGGCCTTGGGGTCAGCTCTCAATATAAATCATGTCCCCACACAGGGGGGCTCTCACTCATCACACTCAACACACACAATACCACGCACCCAAACTCTAAACATTCTGTCAAAATAAATTATTCAGTTATACTTGAAAATAAACAATAATAAATATGATACATATTTTATTTTTGTCAATAACAAAAGAGTTTATAAATAATTTTCACTTCATATATACACACCAACATCATACATACATACATACATACATACATACAAACATACATACATGCATGCATACATGCATACATACATACATACATTACATAACATAACATGACATACATAGATAACATACATACATAGCATAACATGACATAACATAACATAACACAACACATACACACACAACTACATAACAAATAAACATAACATGTAACATATGGAATATATCACATAAGACGTAACATAAGCATAACATATTTATAACATAAATGTAACATACCATATTTACATCCATCTTGACCACTAATATACAAACATAAACACATGGGTACATCTTTCTCTCACACATGTGTGGCACATAAACGTAAACAAAACTGTTACAGGAACTGAGGTACTGTTTAGACAAACACAAAGCACAAACATGGAAGATACTGGTAAAGTTGAAAAAACAGCCTTGGTCTCTTCTCGTATTAAATATATATATGATATTTAAATGTATAATAATCTATAATATTGCGATAATAATTTTTCCAGGGGAAATTTGAATAGGGGAATTAAGCTGAAGTATCATTATTACTTTAAGGTACCTCATATGAGAATTGGAAGATATTCCCTAGTGTCAGTCAGCGAGGTGGTAGGATTACGGTACTTATACTATATAGCTATAAGCCATACATAAATATATAAATTAAACTATACACAATTGGTTCATAGAGGATTACACTAACTTTAATATATAGCTATAAACTATACATGGACTGTCTCGTGGAGGTAAAAAAAAATATGTGACTAATACATTAACTGGCTCAGAGAAGATTACAGTAACGATACCATTGTTTTACACTATAAATGCACATATTACAAATATGTTTACTGTATTTTGATTTACAATTTAAAAATATGTGACCAAACTTCCCAAGTCTTTTCAAATTTCTCAGTTTCATCCCTTCTTTGGGCTACTACTTTGTCAATTTCATATATATTTGATAAGTAATTGATAAATTCATTTAAAGTCGGTTTTCTTTTCTGTCTTGAGGTATAATATATAAAAAAAACTTACCATGAAACATAATGGTATTAACAGGAATACAGTTTTGAAATTCCGAAGTTTTACCAAATAAAATAAAGTCCTCTTTAATTTCAAAGTTTTTTTTCAGTTTTTGAGGAAATCCATCTATGTATGTCTTGCCAGAAATTCTGACATTCATAAAAAATGTGCTCTATAGTTTCCTTGCTGTTTTTGGCATAAATTACATAATTCACATTGTCTAATTCACATTGTCTAATTCACATTGTCTAATTCACATTACTTTTAGATAGTGGTTGAGCGGAAGTATTCTTGAAATTAGTCTAAAGATGAACCATTGAATACTACTGTCTTTTGTTATTTTAAAAGGGAGAGCATAACTAGCTTTCCAATTAACATTGGAAAAGGATGGTTTAATAGAAAGCCATTTTTCTTTTGCTGTGTTAGTATGATTATTATTATTAATGAGAATATTGTACATGTCCCTCGTTCCTTTTCTATTTTGTAATACCACATTAATGTGAAAAGGTATAAAAGGTTTTTGAATACAAGAATGATGTGGTGTGATACCATTGTCTCTCATAAATGTTTTTTATTGACTCACAGATGCTTCTATATTGTAAAAAATTTCCAGTGACAATGTTAAACTTATCTTTAAAGTCTACATAACTTAAAAATTCACCATTCTCTTGAAATATATCTCCAACATAGACTATGTTTTGTAAATACCATTCATTATAGCAAAAATGATCATTATTAATTTTAAAGTTTCTATTATACCAAATTGGCGATTTTAAAAAAATCTTCAAAGTTTTTAATGGTTATCCTTTCTTCTACTTTGGACCATGCTTCGAAGACATCTCTCCAAAATATGTTTTGTGTCCTTATATTTTTAACGAAAATAGCTCCAAAATCTGCTCATTTTTTTGGTCGACATATTTCTTCATATACATTTAGCCATTCACTATCTACAGAGGTAAGTATTCTCCTGATCCATGTAGACTTTAAGCCATATATAAAATTTTCAAGTTCAATCATTTTGAGCCCACCTTCACAGTAGTCTTGAATGATTGTTGAGCGTTTAATTCGATCGATTGGTGATTGCCAAATGAAATTGTACATTTTTCCATTCAGTGAATTAATAATGTCTTTACTGGGAGTAGGTAGAGATATATATAAATGATTCATTTTCGGAATAATTAAAGATTTAAGAACTGCTATTCTCCCTATAGGTGTTAAGATTCTCTTTGACCAATGAAGTAGCTTGCTATCTATAACAGAAAAGATTTTATTGAAATTTAAAGCAACCATGTCTTCCAAATCTACAATCATGCCATGAATGTATTCTTTACGGTGACCATCATTTGATTAGATTTGCATTAATATTTTACATAACATGCACATTTTATCAACATTTAGACAGCTTCTGAAAGGTACAACTTTGAGGAGCCATAAAAACAAACCAAGTGACCTAAATCGTTATACTTTATAGATTTGTGACCACAACGTCATGGGCAATGCACCACCAACAGGAAATTTGAATCAGAGAAGGGGCCATTTTGAAAACAGGCCCTTTCTTATGCTTGGTTATGATTTTAACGCATGATTATCTTGTTTTAATTAGAAAATGTAGATATACACATTGATTACGGAAAGATGTAGACAGTGTTTTTTTTTTTTAAACATTTCATCCTTAAAATTGTTATGTATGAAAATAGCGCTTTTAACATTTACATTACAGTAAACAACAGTAGGACTAAGATCGTCTACCGACGACACGTTTGTAAACATGTCCTCCTCGCCAGCTCCAGAGACTTCCTGATGCATATGTGCTAATGCTGCATTGTGTGGTGGACACTACCAGTTAATTTTACATAACTCACAGCGTTGTCATGAATACAAAAATATTTACTTACCAATGATGAGACCGGCAGCATAGTACCAATGCCTTGCAAATTATTCATCAGATTCGTTGAGAACACTGCCATCAGTCAAAAATCGTTCTTTGATATGTTTCAAAGTATCTGTGAAGAATTCTTTCCTAGGCCCACCATAATCAGCCGCAGCCTCCCCATGGAAAATTACTTCTAACGGATTCCTAATGTTTTCAACACAGAGAATTTCTTCTAATCCTTCCACAAGAAGATTTGTCCTCTTATGAATATTTGGGATGTTTCACCTGCACTTTCTGCTGTGACATCGGTGATATCCAGCTGCCGTCCCTGCATAAACGACAACTGGAAATAGCCAAGGATCTCCGTGGGCTCGGTCCAGCCATTCCTATAATTTGAATTAGCAAACAACGCTTTCAATTACTAATGAAAATATTTTACATTCCAACAACTCTGCTATCATTGTTCTATTATCATAAGATGCTAATAAAAATCAATGTTATGTGAACATTAACTTGACTTTGACGATTAAAACATCTGCAATACAAATAAGAATCCTGTTATGTATTATTGTGATCAACATTAACGCTAACATAGTATACCACACAAACAGTAATGCACTGTACATAATTATATAACTATACCAGTTAAATGAACTACTGATAGACAATTGGTATCAGCCGAAATAACATGGAATACGTATCACATCACAATCTTTTTAACACATTCATAAAAAAGTATGATATATTTGGATACGGCATCAATAATATATATATATAGTATATTTCATTTATATATGTAGTTTATTTGAGTTCAATACATTATATACACTATAACAGTCTATATCCAAAATCTAGAGGCCAGGCTTGCGGCAGACGGCCGGCTTTCAGTGCCAAACCGAAGACTTCCTTTCAGCTACGAATACAGGACTTAGACTTCCCCGATTGACAATTTAGTAGAGATGGACAATTTAACACGTGAACTATTTCATCAGACAGTTACCTAATACATATACATGGCATACTCTGTTTACAACAGCTTAGTTGAGATTGCTAATGAACACTGCAAATATATTATTAAATAATCCCGTAGGCCACTAATCTTACATAACATGTCTGGTAAATTGCATGGCAGGTGACAAACCTTTATACGTGATTAAGTATGTATATACATTAGCTTAGTAGCTGACACAGTCTGTCTCATAACTAGGCTAATATATTTAACTAAATGTCATTTTTGAAATTCGGCACAAAAGCTTATTTGGAAATAGCGTCAAAATTTAACAAAAATGCCATCACATACATCACATCACATACATCACATCACATACATCACATCACATACCTCACATACAGTGTACATCACATCACATCACATCACATACATCACATACATCACATACATCACATCATATACATCAACCTTCACAGTAGGGGGGTGGTATACATCACATACACATACAGGTTGTACCTCACATACATCCCCCATCCCCATACACACCCTTACATCACATCAAAAATAAAATACATCACAAATAAAATCCATACATTACATACATCACAACTCAAATACATCACATCACATACATTAAAGGGTTTTAATCACATCACAAAATCAATACAGTGAAAAAACCCCACAAAATCACATACATACTCAATTACATCAAAATCACATACATACTCAATACATCAAAAATACATTGACATCACATCAAAAATTACTCACAACGGGTTTACATCACATCCAAAAAATCCTCATACAACATCAATACATCACATAATAAAATAAAACAAAAACATCACATACAGTGTACATCACACACAACAAAACAACAGCACACACAAAAAATAACCCCAAAACATAAAACATCAAACACCATGACGGGGTACATCCCATCAATACACACAGCACCACACACACCACAACAACACCCCAAAAACACACAACAACAACAGCTCACAAAAAAACACACAACCAACCACACCCCATACATACAGCACACACAACACACACACAACACACAAACAACAGCAAAAACACACATACACACACCCACAAAGCACCGGACAGAACAGCAAGAACACAACGGGGGCACCCAAAAAAGGGGAAGCACACACATACAGCACAGAAACACACAAAACAAAAACCACCCCAACACACATCAAACAAACAAAAACAGCACACCCCAGGGCCCCACACAACAACACACAACAAACAAACAGCCCCAAAAAACCCCCCACAAACAAAAAAGGACACACACACAGACACACACCCAACACACAACATAACTCACACACAGCACAACATGCACACACAACCCACAGCACGACGGGCCACAAAAACCCACACAACAACACACACAACAGAAGAACAGCACGCACACAGACAGCACAGCACGACAGCACAGAAAGACAGAAACCACAGACATCACGACAGAAGCACACCCACCCCCAACCCCAACAGCCCACACAGAAGCACCACCAAGCAATACAGCAAAATACAGCACACACAACAGCACATTCAAAAGAAACAGCACAGACAGAAGCACAGCAAACACAAGACAGACAGACGGGCAAAGCCGAAGAAGAAGCACAGAAAAACACAAACAGCAAGACAACAACAGCCAGACACACAACAACTACAACAGAAAAACCCCTCACAACACCAAACAGCACGAACAACCAACACCACACACAAACAACACAACATCACAAAAAACACACAACACAACACAAAAACATAAAATTTCACAAAACATCAAAATACATACATCACATAACAACATCACACAATACATCAATAATAACACTCAGGAAAAACCCACCACTACAGGTAATCACATACAACAGTGTACATCAACAATACATCCACAACTCACTTTCACATAATAAATCAATTAACAATCCATAATCCATAAGTGACTCAATCAATACATACATACGTGTACATCAAACATCACATACATCACATACATCACATCACATGCATCACATCACATACATCACATCATATACATCACATACATCACATCACATACATCACATACAGTGTACATCACATCACATACATCACATCACATACATCACATACAGTGTACATCACATCACATACATCACATCACATACATTACATACAGTGTACATCACATCACATACATCACATCACATACATCACATCACATACATCACATCACATACATCACATCACATACATCACATCACATACATCACATCACATACATCACATCACATACATCACATACAGTGTACATCACATCACATACATCACATCACATACATCACATACAGTGTACATCACATCACATACATCACATACATCACATACATCACATACAGTGTACATCACATCACATACATCACATCACATACATCACATCACATACATCACATCACATCACATCACATACATCACATCACATACATCACATACATCACATCACATACATCACATACATCACATCACATACATCACATCACATACATCACATACATCACATACATCACATCACATACATCACATCACATACATCACATCACATCACATCACATACATCACATCACATCAAATGGAGACGCATTTATTGAATTCCTTGGGAATGTTCTGCGTATGCTTCATAAAAATGTCCGACAAAATACGTCTTATTACTTATCTTTGTTACGGACTGTAGAGCTAGTCTCACACATATATAATATAACAAAAGGTATACTTACATTTTGGACAATGCTTCCTCACATATCGAGTCAGCAATTGACGAATCCTCCTTAAATATAACACCGGCCCGTATGGCTGCATCACTGGGACTGTTGGAAAACATTAGAAAATCAGACAATCAAATATATACACTGGAACGTACGCGATGAATTATATCATTGTTGTTGTGCATTCAAACTTTTCGAAAAATGATTTTTTTAAATAAGAACCTTATTTTTACGTCGTCACGGAGTGTCGAATTGACGTCTAAATTGATATGGACCACTATTTCAAGTTTCAAAAAATTAATGTGCTGCCAACCTTAACCCCGTATCCTTACATTTTGACAGCTGTTCTGATATGGTCCCTCGATGTAGAGAGGACAACACTCAGTGTCGCCTATTTGTTTACGTTACAGTTAACACAAACGCATATGTTTGATTAGCAATGACAAGTCTATCCTGGCTGTACTGATAACTCATCGTTACAGGAAATATATGTATACATATGTAGAATGCATGAAAAAAATTAAACGATGTTTTCAAGGATGTTTAACAAAAAACAAAGTTTATCAACCCCTAACAACACCAATATTAAAAAGCTTAGTTTAACAGCAGGTATTGTAATCAACGGTAGGTAAATATTGAATATAGCCAGAGTTGTTGTTTTTTCTCGAAGAAATTGCCGAAATATATCCACATCGTCATCCTGCTCGTCTTCTAGGTTCTTGTTAATTTTTACTGGGACAGTTCCAGCATAGCTGGTAATTATACCCATCCCACACTTAGGATTTTTTTTGCTTTGATTTATAACATTTTGTGGATCACTGATCAAACCACGCAGGCAAGTGTTTTTATTATCTAATCACATCCTTAAACTTAGTCCTGACCCAGGAATTTTCAAAATAGTTTCCATAAAAGATATTAGTTTCAACTGCATAGCCATGATCTGTTTACTGTCATAGACAATTAAACGATTATAATGAACTGTAAATATTTACTTGTCATGTGATGATTTGCTTACCTGTTCACAACTTTAACCTGAAGATGTATAGGAATCCGATATTTCAATTATCACTATTGATATATCTCTCTCGGAACTCCAACATGGCCACAGTATGTATTGTGTCGTTAACAAACTTGAAGCAATCCTAAATAAAATCAGAGAATACTGAAGCGTCAACTAAATTTAATTAAACTAGATATTACACGGAGACCACCGAAAGAAGTACAAGAGAATGAACCCGGGTGATTCGGAGCGTATCCCGGTTCATCAACGACACCCGCCATGTAAATCTCACCAACCTTCATCAACATGTATCTCTCGAATCCTTTTGCCGTAAATATATTCGAAACCAATATCTATCAAGACAATCTTGATATTCAGAGCAAGCCCTGAGACAACAAATCAATTGTAAACATCATGTAAACACCATAAGTTGAAGACGAAACGAATAGTTTACCATCGGAAAATCAAAATCGTCATGTTTATCTTAGTT